>NC_072003.2:11595120-11958454 GCF_028885655.2 Pongo abelii | reverse complement strand
AGCTGAGATTGCGCCACTGCATTCCAGCGTGGGCAATAGAGCAAGACTTTGTCTTAAAAAAATAATAATAAAAATAAAAATAAAAAAAGAAATGGCAGGGGGAGTGGGAGGGGACAACAGGGGGAGGAAGAAAGTGGAATGGGGTTGGAGGTGGTGGAGAAACAGGTAGCTGTCAGTTCCAGTCTCCAACCTGGGAAGGATGTGGGGTAGGAACAGGCTCCGCAGTGGTCCCTGCCCCTCAGTGTCCTCCTCCTAGCTCTGCTTCAATTCTCTCTCACCTGCATTATCTATGTACCAAGCGCAGGAATGTCATGTTCTCAATTTTACCATATTCATGTGCCACCTGTACCGTTACTGATTTTGTATTTCTATTTAAATTGAGTCACCTAAAAATTTCAAAAAATAGGCCGAGTGCGGTGGCTCATACTTGTAATCCCGGCACTTTAGGAGGCCGGTGTGGGAGGATCACTTGAGCCCCAGAGTTCGAGACTAGCCTGGGCAACATGGAGAGACCCAGTCTCTACAAAAAAATACAAAAACTAGCTGAGCGTGGTGGTGTACGTCTGTAGTCCTAGCTACTCAGGAGGCTGAGGTGGGAGGATCACTTGAGGCCTGGAAGATCGAGGCTGCAGTGAGGAGAAATTGTGCCACTGCACTCCAGCCTGGGTGACAGAGAGAGACCCTGTGTTAAAAAGAAAACGAAAATTTAAAAAATAATTATTTAAAAGAGACACAGCTGAGTGCATTGGCTCATGCCTATAATCCCAGAACTTTGGGAGGCTGAGGCAGGAGGATGGCTTGAGGCTAAGAGTTCGAGACCAGCCTGGGCAACATAGCAAGACCCCATCTCTACAAAAAATTAGCCAGGCATGGTGGCACACACTTGTAATGCCAGCTACATAGGAGACTGGGTTGGGAACATCACTTGAGCCCAGGAGTTCTAGGCTGCAGTGAGATATGATAGTGCCACTGCACTCCAGCCTCGGCAACATAGTGAGATCCAATTTCTACAAACAAAATAAAAATAAAAATAAATAGCCAGGTATGGTGGCATGCACCTGTAGTACCAGTTACTCAGGAGGCTGAGGCAGGAGGATCACTTGAGCCCAGGAGTTTAAGGTTGCAGTGAGCCATGATCATGCCATTGCACTCCAGCCTGGGCAACAGAGAGAGAACTTGTCTCTAAAAGTAAAATGAAAAATGAAAATAAAAGAGAAACTTCAGGTCACTTCAATAAATGGAAAACCATTAGCACTTGCTGTGAGCAGAGGGTAGCTAGAAAATAAATATAAGGGAAGCAGAGCCAACCATTCAAATGCAGTCTGAGCCTGTGGCCTGCAGAAACTACTCAATGCTGAAGCTGCTCTTTGTGAACCACGCAAGATGGCCAAGGGCTAGAGAGACAAAGATACGCTGGCACCACGTGGGGCCTCATGCCTGGAAATGGTCAGCAGGTTTGAAAGAGAATTGACAAGGAGGTAACTGTCTCATTTCTGTCATCTAAAAACCAGGGAATGCAGGCAGGGCGTGGTGGCTCATGCCTGTAATCCCAGCACTTTGGGAGGCTAAGATAGGTAGATCACTTGAGGCCGGGAGTTCGAGACCAGCCTGGCCAACATGGCAAAACCCTGTCTCTACTAACAAAAATAAATAAATAAATACAAAAATTAGCCAGATGTGGTAGCACATGCCTGTGTCCCAGCTACTCAGGAGGCTGAGGCAGGAGAATCACTTGAACCTGGGAGGTGGAATTTGCAGTGAGCCGAGATCATGCCACTGCATTCCAGCCTGAGTAACACAGCAAGACTCTGTCTCAAAAAATAAATGATAAATAAAATAAAAATAAAAGCCAGGGAATGTTGCTAGAACCTTCTGCATAGGATTGGTTTGGTCCTATAATGAGATGATTCATGTAAGAGTCTTGGCGCAGGACCCGGCCTGGAGTAAACACTTGATAAATGGTCGTGTGTCGCTGTGCCCTTGTTCCTCTGCTTACACGGGAATTCCAGGAGAACTGACATGGTGCCTTTCTTTGTGGCCCTGTCCCCCACCCATGTGCTGTACATCAAAGGCATCTAATAAATATTTTTAACAGGTGGTGGAAGGGACTTGAGTTCCTGTGATGCTGACAGTGACCATTTGTATCACTTGTAGCGAGTACTCGTATGTGCTCAACAAGTGTTTGTTGCGTAAAAAAGCAAACAACAGAGTGTAAAGTCCCCCAGAATGTCCACTCCACAAGGACAGGGTTTTCCAGCTGTTCTGCTTACTGCGGATCCACCGCCTAGAACAGTGCTTGGCACTAAGTAGGTGCTCAACGAACATTTGTTGCATCGATGAATGAATGAATGAAGAAAGGATTGAGCTTATGAATGAGTATTAGCTCTTCCTTTCCCAGACTCAGGAGACAGGCCTTTTGTAAAGTTTCAGGTCCCCATCACAGGCTGACTGAGCCCTAAGCATGGTGACCAGGGAGTGGAGAAAGTGAACAAAGAAAGAGACAAGGTGGGCTCAGGTCTCTGGCCTGAGGCATCTCTAGATTTCCTTAGCAACAGCACCTACTGGTGGAGAGGAGCATCCTGGGAGCTGCCCTGGATGGGCTCAGGGTGGGGTGGGGAAGGCGTGTACCACAGGTGGCTGCTGCTTTTTTTTTTTTTTTTTTTTTTGAGACAGGGTCTCACTCTGTCACCTAGGCTGGAGTGCAGTGGCGTCATCATAGCTCACTGCAGCCTCGACATCCCAGGCTTAAGCGATCCTCCTGCCTCAGCCTCCTGAGTAGCTGGGACTACCGGAGTACACCACCATGGCCGGCTTATTTTCTTTTTAATTTTTTGTAGAGACACGGTCTCACCGTGCTACCCAAGCTGGTTGAATTCCTGGGCTCAAGCAAGCTGCCTGCCTCAGCCTCCCAAAGTGCTGGGGCCACAGTTGTGAGCCACCGCGCCCAGCCCAATGGTAGCTTCTTATCACCCGCTGAACCCTCAGTAATGTCCCCTCCACCCCAGCAATAGGCTCTTCAAGTAGTGACGCCTAGATGATAGGGGCTGTTTTCCATGACAGGGCAAACACTGGGCAAAGTGGCACCAAGAAGCATTTTTCATCTATATAAGGCTTTATTTTCTTCTGAGCTGGGCTGAAGTGGTGCATTCTAAGGGTTGTATATCCCACCCACTGCCCCCACAAAGGGGAGGTTTCTGAAGAAAATCCCCAGGGCTTCCAAGAGAGGTGTTCCCCCATTGAGTGTTTATATGCCACTCACGCGCTGGGCACAGAACATTCTTATGGGATAATGTTTAACCAGCATGTGGGCTGAGTTGCTGTGGCTCACGGAGGACCAGGTGAAGGGCTAGCCTCCTTCCTAGGTGGGCTCTGGAGGAGGCTGGGCCTCCCTGCCCTCCCATAACCCAGCTTCCCATCTTGACTCCACTAGTAGGAAACAGGCATCCTTTTGTCCTCTTTAGGAAGCAAACTGCTATGTATTTTTCCTGGATTTTTTCTTAAGCTAATACAGAAGCCAGGACTTTGATTCTTTGAAAAAATTCTGTTTTAAGCAATTTATTGGTGCCCACAGGGTATGGGCCCAACCTCACTCAAATAGTCATTCCTTGCATATTAAGATGTGTGAATGTTTTACAGCTTATGAGAAAGGAAAAAAACAAAGTGATTGTAAAATCCTTGAAGGCAGGGACTGGGTGTTATACTTGCAATCCCACCTCGTTCAGGAGGAATTTACTGTGTAATCAGTTTTCCCCTATCTTAAAATCTGAGATGCACAGAACTCTATAATTTGTAGGGCAGGTTGTTCCCAAATTTGAGTGTGCACAAGAGTCACTGGGGGGAAGCTGGTTAAAAATCTAGACTTCCAGATCCCACTGTGATTCATTCATTCAATTGATGTTTATTGAGCTACTACCATAAGTAGGGTTTCCAGATTTAGCAAAGACAAATCCAGGAAGTCCATTTAAACTTGAATGTCAGATCAACAAATTTTTTTTTTTTTTTGAGACAGAGTCTTACTCTGTTGCCCAGGCTAGAATGCAGTACAGTGTTGTGACCATAGCTCAGTGCAACCTCGACCTTCTGGGCTCAAGCAATCCTTCCTCAGCCTCCCAAGTAGCTGGGACTACAGATGTGCACTATATGCCTGGCCAGTTTTTCTTCTTTTTTTTTTTTTTTTTTTTTTTGTAGAGATGAGGGTCTCACTATATTGCCCAGGCTGGTCTCAAACTCCTGGGCTCAAGCGATCCTCCTACCTCAATGTCCCGCAAAGTGCTGGAATTACAGGCACTAAGACACTATGGCTGGCCAACAAATTTTATTTTTTTATTTTATTTATTTTTTTGAGACAGGGTTTCACTCTTATTGCCCAGCCTTGCGGCCCAGTGCAATCGTGTGATCTTGGCTCCCTGCAACCTCTGCCTCCCAGGTTCAAGCGATTTTCCTGTCTCAGCCTCCCAGTAGCTGGAATTACAGGTGCCTGTAACCATGCCTGGCCAATTTTTGTATTTTTAGTAGAAATGGGGTTTTACCATGTTGGCCAGGCTGGTTTTGAACTCCTGACCTCAGGTGATCTGCCTGCCTTGGCCTCCCAAAGTGCTGGGATTACAGGCGTGAGCCACTGCGCCCGGCCAAATTATTATTATTATTTTTTGATATAGGATCTTGCTCTGCTGCCCAGGCTGGAGTGCAGTGGTGCATCACGGCTCACTGCAGCCTTCACCTCCTGGGGTCAGGCAATCCTCCCACCTCAGCCTCCTGAGTAGCTGGGACCACAGGTGCATACCACCACACCTGACTAATTTTTTTGTATTTTTTGTAGAGATGGGTTTTCACCATGTTGCCCAGGCTGGTCTCGGACTCCTGGGCTCAAGCAATCCTCCCACCTCGGCCTCCCAAAGTGTTTAGGATTATAGGTGTGAGCCACTGTGCCTGACCTACAAATCATGTTTTAACATCAGTATGTCTCATGCAATAACTGGGGGGGCTTGCCTCCGTGCGTACCACCGTAGGCTCGGTGGTTTGTAAACAACAAAATGTATTTCTCACAGTTCTGGAGGCTAAAAGTCTGAGATGCCAGCATGATCGCGTTCTGGTGAGGGCCCTCTTCTGGGTTGTAGACAGCCTTTGTTTTCTCTTCACCTGGCAGAAAGAGAGTAAAGTAGCTCTCTGGCCTCTTCTTATAAAGGCACTAATCCCATTCACGAGAGCGCCACTTCATCACCTAATTGCCTCTCAGAGGCCCCACCTCCAACACACTGGGACAGATTAAGCTTTCAATATAGGAATTTTGGGGGAACACAAACATTCAGACAGTCCATTACAGAACATACACGAGAAAGTGCTTTGTTGTTTATATGAAATTCAAATTTAACTGGGAGTCCTATAGTTTAACTGGTAACCCTAATGCTGCACCAAACACTGTTCTAGGCGATGGGAGAACAGTGTGAACAGAACACAGCCCCTGATTTCTGATAGCTTATGTTCTAGTGAGGAAGCCATTTCCTGGTGCCCCTATAGGGTCTGGAGACAAATCGATCCATGCAGACAAATAGATCTAGGAAGGAAGGGGGAAGCCAGCTGAGGGGTGGAGTGATGGAGGTGGCTGTCTATTTTGAATAGAGTAGACAGGGAAGCTCTTTCTTTGGAAGTGACATTTAAACAAGGACCTGGAGAGGTGAGATTTGGATTCAGTAAGTGTGTAGGGCTCAAGGATCCGCATAGATAATAAGCCATTCTGGAAGAATCTGATGTGGGGGTCTGCGAACGCCACATTGAGAAAAATGACTTTAGGGTTTCAAGCCTCATGTCCACCTCTGATGATGCACTTAGATGTTTACAGCCCTTTTCTGGACCTCAGTTGACTTCATATGTGCAATGGGAATAGTAGTCACTGACTCGCTTTCTCACAGGGCTGTTGTGGGTATCAAATGATGTAAAAGATGGGAAAGGACTTTGTAAACTGAAAAGTGCTTAGCAGGGTCTCGACTAGCGCTGTCCATTAGAAATACAATGCAAGCCCCTTGTGTAACTTTAAAGTGTCTAGTAGCTGCTTGAAAAAGCAAAGAATGTGAAATTTATTTTATTTTATTTTATTTATCTTTTGAGACAGAGTTTTGCTCTTGTTGCCCAGTCTGGAGTGCAATGGTGCGACCTCAGTTCACTGCAACCTCCTCCTCCCGGGTTCAAGCGATTCTCCTGCCTCAGCCTCCCAAGTAGTTGGGATTACAGGCGCCCACCACCACACCCGGCTAATTTTTTTCTATTTTTAGTAGAGACGGGGTCTCACTATGTGGCCCAGGCTGGTCTGGAACTTCTGACTTCAGGTGATCCACCCATCTTGGCCTCCCAAAGTGCTGGTAAAACAGGTGTGAGCCACCCCACCCGGCATGAAATTGATTTTAATAATATGTTTTATGTAATGCATAATACTTTGGTAATAATATACCAAAGTGTTATTTTTACATGTTGTCAATATAAAAATTATTACAGAGATATTTTATAACATTTTTCTTGTGCTAAGTCTTCAAAATCTGGTGCATGTTATGAGCTTACTTACAGCTCATCTCAATTTGCACTAGCCATATTCAGGTGCTTAACAGCCATATGTGGCCCTCGGCCTCATGTTGGACAGCACAGGCTATAGCATGAATATTATGTGAAGAGCTGGCCTCATTGTTTTAAAACACAGTGTATTAGTGGAAATTTTGAGGTATAATCATACAGTAAATTTTTTTATATTTATATTTTACTTTTACTTTTTTTTTTTTTTAAGAGATGGAGTCTCGCTCTGTCGCCCAGCCTGCAGTGCAATGGTGCCATCACAGCTCACTAGAGCCTCAAAGTCATAGGCTGAAGCTGTCCTCTCACCTCAGCCTTCTGACTAGCTAGGACTATAGACATGAGCTACCAGGCCCAGATAATTTGTTTTTTTTTACAGATGGGGTCTCACTATGTTGCCTAGGCTGGTCTCAAACTCCTGGCCTCAAGTGGTTCTCCTGCCTTGGCATCCCAAAGTGCTGGGATTACAGGCATGAGCCACCGTGCCCAGCCTTTATTTTATTTTTTAAATTGACACAGTAATTGTGCGTATGTTTCGATGCACACCATGTGCAGTGATCAGGGTAACTTGCATTTCCGTCATCTCAAACATCATTTCTTTGTGTTGGGAACATCCACTATCCTCCTTCTAGCTATTTGGAACTTATATTTTAGTCATCCTACAGTGGCATAAAACACTGGAACTTATTCCTCCCGCCTCACTGTAACTTTGTATCCTCTAAGAACTCACTCTTTATCTCCCGCCCTTTCCCTTCCCCTTCCCAGCCTGTAGTATCCTCTGTTCTACTGTTTACTTCTATGAGATGAACACTTTCGCTTCTGCATATGAGTGAGAGCATGTCGTGTTTAACTTTCTGTCCCTGGTTTACTTCTGAGGTGGAATATTGAACAGTAAAGTGAAACAGACCAGTGACACAGTATGAATGATTCTTACAATAGGCTAAGTAAAAGAAGCCAGACTAAGGGCAACAGATCAACAGATGATCACCATCAAAAAGATAGTTCCCAAGAAGAGGGGGCATTCCACACCACAGGGGTCCACAGCGGGAGCACTGGGGTGGCTCAGGAAGGAGGGAGGGAGGGGGAGAAATGTGGGCAGGAGCCTTTGTTATGGTTTCCATGGGAAGGACAGGGTGGGGCAGGGTAAGAGGCTTAGGAATGGCTAATTAGGATCATTTCAGTGGGCCCTGGGGGATAGGGACTGTCCCTAGTTGAATAGTACCTGGCCTGGGGTGATTAGAGCAGGTGTATTGTGGCCTGGTGGACAGTGAACGCCCAGTAAAGGAGGTGGTTGGACTATGGGCTCTAGGTTGGTGTCTTTGCATTTGAAGAGTGTGCTCCAGGGTGACTTGTCTGCTTATCGCTAGGTTATCACTGGCTAATCCTGGGAGGGCCAATGCCTCTAGGGTCAGCAAGGCCTCAGATATCAAAGCTCCAGAACACAAAAGATAAGACATGTGTCATGCACTCATACTGCAAGAGGTTTGGCCAGGGGCACGGCAATCCAGATTGGTTTGGTTGAATGTCAGTAGCTCTATCATTTCTCAGCCCTGCCAGCCTTCGGCCAGCCCCTTAGCTTTTAACAGAAAGAGAGATTTCAAGGAATTGCCTGAACTGAGCTTCTTCAGAACTTGTTGCTCTCTGCAACTGTTCTTTGGAGCTAGTCTTGTGCTAGAAGTTGTGAAGGCTTTGCCTAATTCCAGTTGAGAAGTTCAAGGGACAGGGTCCCTTTCTCCTCCTTTCATGTGATTATTTATTTATTGTCTCACTGTGTCACCCAGGCTGGGGTGCAGTGGCATGATCTCAGTTCACTGCAGCCTCGACCTCCCATGCTCAAGTGATGCTCCTGCCTCAGCCTCCCTTGTAGCTGGGACTACAGGCACGCATCACCATGCCTGGCTAATTTTGTCTATTTTTCATGGAGACAAGGTCTCACTATGTTGCCCCAGGCTGGTCTCAAACTCCTGGACTCAAGTGATCCTCCCACCTCATCCTCCCAAAGTGCTGCAATTACAGGCATGAGCTACCACGCCAGGCTTCTATGTGATATTAATGCCCAACTCCAAACATGGTAGGGTCTGGGGGAATTTAGGGGTTTCTAGTGCCTGCTTATAATCACCTAAGTGTATTGGGAGATGAGGAGCGGTATTTTCCTCTCCCTTGGAAATACCAGGCCCCTCTTGGCGGTAACGTCTCAGTGGCTGGTGCTTGGGGACCATGGGAGGAGAGTGTGGGGATAGGAGCCTCTTTCGGTTAATATCATCTCTGATGCTCACCCCTCAGGCCCCACCCCAACCCGCCTGCCCACCGGTACCACCTGGGCTAATCCACATGCTTCTCTGAAGACCTGCTCTTCAAAGAGACAAGCACAATGCAAATTAAAACCATAATATACCACTACATGTTCACGAGAATGGCTGAAATTAAAAAGACTGACCACACTAAGTGTTGACAAAGGTGGGGAGCAACTGGCAGTCTTGAATACTGCTGGTGGGAGTGAAAACTAGAAACCTGGGGGAAAACTTTGACAGTTTCTAAAAAAGTGAAACGTTGACCTATTCTATGATCCAGCGATTCCACTCCTAGGCATTTACCCAAAAGAAATAAAGTATACATCTCCCCAAAGACTCAGATACAAATATTCATAGCAGCTCTCATTTGTAATAGCCCCAAAGTGGAAACAACCCACATGTCCATCAACAGGTGGCTAGATGAAAATTGTGGTCTAGCTATATGGTGGAATATTGTGCAATGAAATGAAACAGATCACTGATACACACAACAACATGAATAATTCTCAAAATAATTATGCTGAGTGAAAGAAGCCAGACCCGCCCCCCTCCAAAAACAGATATATATATACTGTCAGATTCTGATGGTAGAAAGGCAAACTAATGCACTGTGACAGAAGCATTTATCTATGATCAGTGGTTGCCTAGGGTAGGCGGAGGCAGGAGGGAGGGATTATAAAGAGGTATACAGAAACTTTTGGGAGTGATGGATTCATTCACTATCTTGATTATGGTGATGATTTCATGGGTATATACATAAGTCAAACCTCAACTAATTGTAAACTTTAAACATGTGTAATGTATTGTATATCAACTATGCCTCAACAAAGCTGTAAAGCTTAAAAAAAATCTATTTTTTAGAAAGTCATGTACAGGCTAGTCATGTGGCTCACATGCCTGTATTCTCAGTGCTTCAAGAGGTTGAGGCGGCAGGATCACTTTAGGTCAGGAGTTTGAGACCAGCCTGGGCAAGAGAAAGTTAGCTGAGTGTGGTGGCAGGCACCTGTAGTCCCAGCTACTGAGGAAGCTGAGGTGAGAGCATCACTGGAGCCCGGGAGGCAGAGGTTGCAGTGAGCCATGATCCCGCCACTGCTCTTCAATCTGAGCAACAGAGACCCTGTCCCACGGAGGAGGAGGGGAAAAACGGGGGAGGAGGAAGGGGGGAGGAGGAAGGGGGAGGAGGGGGGAGGGAAGGAAGAAAGGAAGGAAGGAGAAGAAAGGAAGGAAGGAGAAGGAGAAAGAAAAAGGAGGAGGAGGAGGAAGAGAAAGAAGGAGAAGGGGAAGAGAAAGACTGAGAAGGAGGAAGAGGAGGAAGAAAAAGAAGAAAGAAGAAGCGTGCATAAGCTTTAGGGGTGGGCTGGTGGGAGATCAGACTGTGAGGCAGTGCCAGCCTCCAGTCCCAAGGCAGATCTGGGAGCAGGCGCTAGGATGTAGATGCAGAGGGAACACAAAAGGGGACAGGTGGGCCTGGACTGTCCCGAGGAGTGGCTCACACTCTGATTGGGGGACCCAACCTACCCTGCTGTGAACCAGTCTG
Organism: Pongo abelii; assembly: GCF_028885655.2. Lineage (NCBI taxonomy): Eukaryota > Metazoa > Chordata > Mammalia > Primates > Hominidae > Pongo > Pongo abelii. The sequence continues at coordinate 11,948,068 of NC_072003.2, read as the reverse complement.
TCTGAGGTGTGTTAGTGGAGACACAAACCTTTGCTTATGCCAGAGATGTGATTTGTTTCAACTGGGAGGATGGGATGAAGCTTCCTGGAAACAATGGTATTTCAATGTATTGGTCTCTTATTTGAAAAATAGAGTGTGATCACTGGAATAGCTAACCTCTGATGAACACTTAGTATGTGCTAGGGACTCTTGGAAAGCTGCACATGCAGTATTCCATTTTATTCTTGTCACACACTTGCTGGGCGGGCACTTTTATCACCTCCATTTAAGGACATGGATGCCCAGGGTCTTATAGGTGTAGGTCTTATAGGTATAGTGGTGATACCAAGATTTGGCCCCTGGTGGCCTAATTTCCAATTCAGCACTCCTATTATTCACAATCTGTCTCTGGTGTGTGGGTGTATGGATGGAGAATATATTGGAATGTACAACTGTTTGGGTTTTTTGTTTTTTGTTTTTTGGAGATAGGGTCTTGCTCTGTCACCCGGGCTGGAGTGCAGTGGCGCAATCATAGTTCACTGCAACCTTGAACTCCTGGGCTCAAACAGTTCTCCAGCCTCAGCCTCCCAAGTGGCTGGGACTACAGACATGCACCAGCATGCCTGGCTAACTTTTAAAATTATTTTGTAGAGATAAGGTCTTGCTCTGTTGCCCAGGCTGGTCTCAAACTCCTGGGCTCAAGCGATTCTGCCACGTTGGCCTTCCAAAATGCTGGGATTATAGGTGTGAGCCACTGCACCCGAACTTGAGTATGATTTGAAGGTGCCTTTGGGACCCTTCTGTTGAAAATCATTGTCACTTACCACTAGTCTAAAATGGAAAAGGTAGACGGTATTGAACAAATGTTGAATTAATTACCTCCGTCACTTGCAGATAGTACTTTTTGTTTTACATCATAGTCTTGTCTGTCTCTTTCCCCAGACCTCCATGGTTTTGATGATGAAACTTTCAAGTAGGGCTTCACTGGTTGTTTCTTTGAATTATCCTCTACATTAATGACATGAACAGGGTAGAAATGGTCAAAGCTGTTGACTCACCGTGGTCTTATATCAAGGTAGCAGTTACACTCACAAAGCAGATGCCCTTGTACGGAAGAGCAGGTGCATCTCCAGCAGTGACCCTATGGAGACATTCCTGGTGGAGCTGATGAATGGCTTCTTTAGGTAGTATGGAGTCTCTGGGCAAATGAAATCGAACTCTTCATGATCACGAGTTGCACTGGCACATCCTTCTGATCATTGAAGGCCATCATGGCAGGACATCACTGCATCATTTCTAGGCTTCTCAGGGACTGAGCACATGCAACCTCACCATTGTGTTCTGCTGAGTCTGGGAAGGGGTGTCAAGACAGCCTGTCCTCAAAGGGCCTTGTCACAGGAGAGGGACACCATGACCAGCAGAACTGCTCACAGGTCGAGGGCCACTGGGTGACAATAGGGTAGAGAGTGGATGTTTCAGTCACGGTGAGGTGACATCATTTAGTACTAGTGTCTCAGTTCCAGGTGTGTTTGTGGTTGGCCAAGTGCAAGGACAGGTTCCTTCTTTAATAAATGCATAGGCTTTTGAGCCTATTCTTTGTTCATTCTCTCATTCTTTTATTTTTTGTTGTGGAAAGTTTCAAACACACAGAAGTAGAGAGAATCATATAAAAGACTCCCACCAGGTGCTGTGGGTCACACCTGTAATCCCAGCACTTTGGGAAGTTGAGGCATGATGGTTGCTTGAGCCCGGGAGTTTGAGACCAGTCTGAGCAACATAGCAAGCCCTAATCTCTTGAAAAAAATTAAACAATTAGCCAGGTGTGGTGGTGTGTGACAGTAATCCCTGCTACTTGCGAGGCTGAGGTGGGAAGATCATCTGAGCCCTGGAGGTCGAGGCTGTGGTGAGCTGCGATTGCGCAACTGCACTCCAGCCTGAGTGACAGAGCAAGACCCTGTCTCAAAAAAAATAAAATAAATGAAGGACTTTCATGTACCCAACACAAATGTTGACATTTCACTAGTCGTGCCTTGTATTTGACTTTTTCTGATTTTCATTGTATTTTCTGTTGAGGCATAACAGTCAGTAAAGCTCACAGCTTGATGGATTTTGAAGACGAATTTTCGTCTATGTTTATATCTGTGAAACCTTCAGATCAAGATGTAGAACATTCTCAGACCTTAGCAGGCTCTTGTCTGCCCCTCCCTGAGATCTGCACTTTCATAAATTGTAGGGTACAATGGTGACATCATATTGGGAAAAATATCTTGACAGATAAAAAGTTTTGTCTTCCTTCTTGCCTTCCTGCCTTCCTTTCTCCCTCCCCTCCTCTCCCCTCTCCTCTCCTCCTTCCCCGTCCCCTCCCTCCCTCCCTCCTTGCATTGTTTCCTTCCCTTCTTCCTTCTTTATTCACTGATCTAGTTACTAAGACGGTAAACTCTGGATTTTTTTTTTTTTTTTTTTTAAAGCGGGCTGGGTGTGGTGGCTCATGCCTGTAATCCCAGCACTTTGGGAGGCCGAGGCAGGTGGATCCCTTGAGGTCAGGAGTTTGAGACAAGCCTGGCCAACATGGCGAAACCCCATCTGTACTAAAAATACAAAAATCAATCCTGGCTAACACGGTGAAACCCCGTCTCTACTAAAAATACCAAAAAAAAATTAGCCAGGCATGGTGGCGGGCACCTGTAGTCCCAGCTACTCTGGAGGCTGAGGCAGGAGAATGGCGTGAACCCGGGAGGCGGAGCTTGCAGTGAGCCGAGATCACACCACTGCACTCCAGCCTGGGCGACAGAGTGAGACTCCGTCAAAAAAAAAAAAAAATCAGCCAGGTGAGGCAGCAGATGACTGTAATCCCAGCTACTTGGGAGACTGAGGCAGGAGAATCACTTGAACTTGGGGGGTGGAGTTTGCAGTGAGCCCAGATCACGGCACTGCACTCCAGCCTGGGCGACAGAGCGAGACTCCATGTCAAAATAATAATAATAATAATAATAATGGAAAATACATACAGATCCAGAGTTTACCTTCTTAGTAATTAAGAAGGTAATTACTAAGAAGGTAAACTCTGAGTCTGTTTGAATACACACACACACACACATATATATGTATGTATGTATGTATATATGAAAAAACCCAGATGAAGTGAAACTGGCTTAGAGATTGGTTTAGAGATTGTTTCAGATTAACAGTCTCTGTCAATCTGAAAGGGCTGCCTTCCTCCTTCCCTTCCTCTCCCTCTTCTTCTCCCTCACTCCCTTACTTTGCTTTCTTCCTGCTGAGCACTGATTGGCAACTCTAATGGCTATTGGAGGTTCAGAACAAAACCAACCATGGTACTGGCCCGTCTTCCATGTCCACAGTGCCCCGGTGACAAGAGGGTACCTGAAGCGGCTTCTCAGGGTTTCTAACCCTTTTTTTTTCTTTTTGAGACAAAGTCTCACTCTTGTCCCCCAGGCTGGAGTGCGATGGCACGATCTCAGCTCACTGCAACCTCCGCCTCCCGGGTTCAAGCAATTCTCCTGCCTCAGTCCCCCGAGTAGCTGGTATTACAGGCACCTGCCACCACGCCCGGCTAATTTTTGTTTTTTTAGTAGAGACAGGATTTCACCATGTTGGCCAGGGTGATCTAGAACGCCTGACCTCAGGTGATCCACCCGTCTCGGCCTCCCCAAATGCTGGGATTACAGGCATAAGCCACCGCGCCCAGCCTCAGGGTTTCTTAGGAAGGGTGAGCTTCCTGCCCTAAAGGTGTTCAAGGCCGGGGAGGGGGTATCTTAAGTGCCTGGCTGGAGGCTGACCTAGTTAACTTGAGCTCCCCCCAGGCCCCCAGTCAGAGGAGGTCAGAAGGGCCTGGTGGGTGGTGACACCTGTGTGTTCCCTCGCAGACGCTGCAGGAGATCTTCCAGGCCGAGAACACCATCATGCTGCTGGAAAGGTCCATCATGGCCAAGGAGGGCCCACTGAAGGTGGCCCAGACAAGGCTGGAGTGCCGGACCCGGCGCCCCAACATGGAGCTGTGCAGGGACATCCCTCAGTTCAAGTAAGTGAGGGAGGCCAGAGGAGGCGGGAGAACCCCTGGGAATCCAGGAACGGGAAGGGTTGAATCTCAGGAGCTTCTAGGTGCACTGGGTCTGAAAAATGGACCTTCCCTCAATCAGGACATTCAGTCCCACAACTCAATAGAGTGCAGGGTGTGGGTGGAGTTCTGAGATGCAGCTCGGGCTGTACCACTGCGTGGCTTCCTCATCACTGGGAGCCCCACCCTGTGCACTGTGGTCTTCTAACTTGCCTAAACTAGGGGTGGTTTTGTAACTCTGTTGTGCTCTGGAAACCCTCTTGTTTCCCTTCAAAGCCAAGGCAATGAATGGTAGCCTCCCACGTGGTGGCTTTACCTTCTCTCTCCAGGCTCCCATGAAAGAGGCACCCATTCCTCACTCATTTCCCACCTCCCTTTTTGTAAAGTTCTTACCATGAAGCCCCGGAAGAGCCTCAAGAGCTCCTGGCTGATGGATCCCACCCATCCTGCTGTGCTAAGGAGGCTGGCGTCTGTTGACGAAGGGCTTTCTCACAGGACAGGGGTCAAAAGCTCATGCCAGCCCAGAAAGGAGGTTTGTGGGGGGCGGGGAGTGAGGATTGTAATAGGATGATGGCCAGGCCAAGAAGGAACGGGTCATCAGATATGGGAATTATTTCCCATGAGTGTGCTGTATGACTTGGGGCAAACCACTTGGCCACTCTGTTCTCCCCATGCTAGGGGCATGGACTGGGGGAAGGTTCCACATCCAAGCTCACTCACATGATTGTTGGCAGCAGTCAGTTCTTGCCCCATGGGTCCCTCCAGCATGGTGGCTTGCTTCAACAAAGCATGCAAGCCAGAAGGACAATGACAGTACCAGCAGCAAGGACGTCACAGTCTTTTGTAACCTAACCGTGGAAGTGACAGCCCATCACTCTTTCTGCATGCTCTTCTTTAGAAGCATCTCTAGGTCCACACTCAAGGGTGTGATACCAGGAGGTGGGGATCATTGGGGGTCATCCTTGGAACATCCTCCTATGGGCACTAACAGGGTTTCTGGGGGAGTGGCAAGAGACTGAGTCCGGCCCCATTTCAGCTGCTCATTTGCTCCATAAACCTTATTCTGCATTCACTGTGCCCAGGGCTGTGCTCACCAGGTTTCATAGCAGTACTTCTTTTGACAAGATACTGAGTTGATATCCCCCAAGAGAAAAAGATGGAAAGGACCATCCTCAGGCTTCCTTGGGCATATTATTTCAGCCTTGGCCTACAGCAAGGGAAGTTCACCCTGATGGCTAACTGCAATCCCTTGAGCTTCTTTTGAGTTCTGTCCCCTTTAGTCTTACTCCTAGGGGAGTTGGGAAGTCAGTTACTCTTACTGTTGTCAAATGGGAAGATAAATTGAGGTCCAGAGAGGTTGAAAAAGCGGTCCCAGTCACACACCACTAAGCCAGGGCTTCACTGGGCAGGGAGTGCAGGTCTTGGTCCAGCGATGGACCCTGCTCCCTCCATCCTGGTGTGGAGACCCCACTGCTAGATATGAAAAGATGTCAAGAAGAGAGCTATCAGTTAGGAGAAAGAGGATAGATAATCAAGAAAAAGTGTTGGGTGGTGCCCAGGCGATGGTTTTTGCACAGCCTCAGTTACCGCCTAAGTAACCATTTAGGAAATCGAAAAAGCAGGGTATGTGTTGGGGTGGGGTGGAGGGGCAGGCAAATTGATCCAAGGCTTTGAACTTGAGGGCCTGGAGTCCCTCCCACTTTGGAAGGCCGGGGCAGGAGGATCACTTGAGGCCAGGAGTTTGAGACCAGCCTGGACAACATAGCAAGACACTATCTGTAAAAAAAAAAATACAAAACTTAGCCAGGCATCGTGGCATGTACCTGTAGTCCCAGCTACTCAGGAGGCTGAGGCAGAAGGATTGCTTAAGCCCAGGAGTTGGAGGCTGCAGTGAGCTATGATTGTGCCATTGCACTCCACCCTGGGCAACAGAGCAACACCCAGCAGACCTGCTGCTGGCTTGCTAGGTCTTCAGCCCTGGAAGTGAGATGGATAGGGTCTGGGTCCTGGGTGCAGGAGAGTGGGGGCTGGGCTCTGCTGACCTCTTTTCCATCTGCCCCTGCTTCTTCGATGCTCAGGCTGAACCCCAGTACCTCCTGGAGTGGAGGGCTCAGGTGATCCCTTTGCCTCCCCGAGACTTTTTTTTTAATCGAGTCTTTCTCTGTTGCCCAGGCTGGAGTGCAGTGGCACAATCTTGGCTCACTGCAACCTCCACCTCCCAGGTTCAAGAGATTCTCCTGCCTCAGCCTCCCGAGTAGCTGGGATTACACTCGCCTGCCACCATGCTCGGCTAATTTTTGTATTTTTAGTAGAGGCAGGGTTTCACCATGTTGGCTAGGCTGGTCTCGAACTCCTAACCTCAAGTGATCCAGCCACCTCGGCCTCCCAAAGTGCTGGGATTACACGCATGAGCCACAGTGCCCGGCCCCGCCAGGGGACTTCTACAGAACAGGGCTTCTGGGGGAGTTGCCTAGAGGACCTACTGCTTTGGGGCAAGCTCTCTGCCTTCCCGTTTCCCGTTCAACAGGCACACCACTGAGGAGGACAGACAGAGAGCAAGGAGGTGGAGCATGTTTGGTTCAGGAGCCGGGCCGTGTGTGTGTGTGTGTGTGTGTGTGTGTGTGTGTGTGTCTGCATCTGTGTATGTTGTGTTTTGGTTTGTATGCATGGCTGTCTTGGGAATTGAGCAGATGATAGGGTTCAGGTTCAGTCTCCCTTCTCCAGTGGCTAAATTGTCCCATCTGTGCATGATCTTCCTTGTCCCCGTCCTCTCCATTCCTGCCTTTGGGCCATCTTTTTCCTTTTCCTCCTACAAGTGGTCTCTCTTCTCCTGACCTACTCCAATCACTGGGGTCCCATCCATGCCTATCCCCCAGAAAGAAAGTCCATTTAAAATTGAACTTTAAAGGCTAGGTGTGGTGGTTCAGATCTGTAACCCCAGCACTTTGGGAGGCTGAGGTGGGAGGATCGCAAGAGGCCAGGAGTTCGAGACCAGCCTGGACAACATAGCAAGACCCCATCTCTACAAAAAATACAAAAATCAGCCAGGCATGGTGGCGTGCCTATAGTCCAAGCTACTTAGGAGGCTAAAGCAGGAGGATTGCTTAAGCACAGAAGTTGGAGGCTGCAGTGAGCTATAATAGTGCCACTGTACTCCATCCTGTGGAACAAAGCAACACCCTGTCAAAAAAAAAACCAAAAGCTGAATTTTAATTAAACTTAAATAAAGTTAAAAATTCAATTCCTTATTCACACTAACCATATTTCAAGGGCTCAGTATCCACATATGGCTAGGGTCCACCATATCAGACAACATAGCACAGAATATCTCCCTTGCTCTAGAAAGTTCTATTGGACAGTGCTGGTGGAAGTTTCCAGGCTGCTTCTGTCACTTCTCTTTGCTTCTCTCTAGCCCAGGCTTACCATGGGGAAGTTCACCCAGCTTCATGCCCTCTGGTCCTGAGCACAGTTTCATTGTCTCTTCTCCCCAGAGGTGGGACCCCCAGCGCAGTCCCACAACCAAGCCGCCATCACAGCTCACCTTGCCGCATTCATTTCCCAGGGCTACTATCACAAATTACTACAAACTGGGTGGCTACAGACAACAGAAGTTTATTCCCTCACAGCTTTGGGGGCCAGAAGTCCCAAATCAAGGTTGCTGTTCCTGGAGGCTCTGAGAGAGGCTCTGTTCCCTGCCACTCTCCCAGCTCCGGAGGGCTGTCAGCAATCCTTGGTATCCCTCAGCTTGTAGCCTTATCTCTCCCATCTCTGCCTTTGTCTCCACATGGCCTTCTCCCCTGCATGTCTCCGTGTCTCAAACCTCCCTCTCCTTTCTCTTATAAGGAGATCAGTCATTGGATTTAGGTGTCACCCTAAATCCAGGATGATCTCATCTTAAGATCCTAAACTTCATTACACCTGCAAAGACCCTCTTTCCTCATAACATCACACGCACCACGTCTTAGGACTTGAACATATCTTTCTGAGGAACACCATCCAATCCGCTCCGTGTAGATTCACAATAACCTCCTAACCTTTCTCCTGCCTCTACTCTTGCCCCCTTCCAGTCTCATCTTACACAGCCGCCTGGAGGTTATCCCGAAACTTGAGTCAGCATGCCATTCCCCCGTTTCAAACCCCCCGCCCCCACGCCATGGCTTCCCACAGCACTGAGAACAAACCCAAGCCCTTTAATTTTGCATGTGCTTTTCTCTCTGTCTCTCTCTTTTTTTTTTGAGATGGAGTCTTGCTCTATTGCCCAGGCTGGAGTGTAATGGCGTGATCTCAGCCCACTGCAACCTCTGCCTCCCGGGTTCAAGCGATTCTCCTGCCTCAGCCTCCTGAGTAGCTGGGATTACAGGCACCTGCCACCACACTTGGCTAATTTGTGTGTGTGTGTGTGTATATATATATATATATATATATATATATTTTTTTTTTTTTTTTTTTTTTTTTTTTTTTCAGTTGGGACCGGCTTTCACCATGTTGGCCAGGCTGATCTCAAACTCTCGACCTCAAGTAGTGATCTGCCACTTTAGCCTCCCAAAGTGCTGGGATGACAGGCTGCAACCTCTGCCTCCTGGGTCAGCCTCCCAAGTAGCTGGGATTACAGGTGTGCACCACGAACCCTGGCTAATTTTTTTGTATTTTTAGTGGAGACGGCGTTTTGCCACCATGTTGACCAGGCTGGTCTCGAACCCCTGACCTCAAGTGATCTGCCCGCCTCAGCCTCCCAAAGTGCTGGGATTACAAGCGTGAGTCACCATGCCTAGCCAAAATTTAAATTTTAAATTAAAGTAATACAACTACAATTCAGCTTCTCAATTGCATGGCCCCATTCAAGTGTTCATTAGCCCCATGGGGCTGGTGGGTACCATATTGGATGGTGCAGATATAGACCTTTCCATCTTCACAGAAAGTTCTACTCCACGGCGCTGCTGCAGCATACTTTCCCTCTTGGCCTTCAACGTGTCCAGCTGTCTTTTTTTTTTTTTTTTTTTTTGAGGCGGAGTCTCGCTCTGTCGCCCAGGCTGTAGTGCAGTGGCGCGATCTCGGCTCACTGCAAGCTCCGTCTCCCAGGTTCACACCATTCTCCTGCCTCAGCCTCCCGAGTAGCTGGGACTACAGGCACCCGCCACCACACCCGGCTAATTTTTTGTATTTTTAGTAGAGACGGGGTTTCACTGTGTTAGCCAGTATGGTCTCCATCTCCTGACCTCGTGATCCGCCCTACTTGGCCTTCCAAAGTGCTGGGATTACAGGTGTGAGCCACTGCGCCCGCCAGTCCAGCTAAGTCTTATCTTTCTTCTCTGCTCAAAGTCCTCTCCTGGGAGGCGGAGGGAGGAGGATCACTTAAGCCCAGGAGTTTGAGACCAACCTGGAGGCAAAAAAAGAAAGCCCATCTCTATAAAAACTTTTTTTTTAAAATTAGCCAGGTGTGGTGTTGCCTGCCTGTAGCCTCAGCTATTTGGGAGGCTGAGATAGGAGGATCTCTTGAACCCAGAGGTTTGAGGCTGCAGTAAGCTATGGTGGCACCACTGCACTCCAGCCTAGGTGACAGAGAGAGACCCGGTCTAAAAAAATAAATAAATAAATAAAATCAGCTGGGTGCGGCCTGTAATCTCAGCATTTTGGGAGGCTGAGTTGGGCAGATCGCTTGAGCCCGGGAGTTTGAGACCAGCCTGGGCAACATGGTGAAACCCTGTCTCTACAAAAAATGTAAAATTAGCCGAGTACAGTTTTGCATGCCTGTAGACCCAGCTACTTGGGAGGCTGGGGCTGGAGGAATGCTTAAGCCAAGGAAGTTGAGGCTGCAGTGAGCTATGACTGCACCACTGCGCTCTGGCCTAGACGGAGTGATACTCTGTCTCAAAAAGAAAAAAGAAAAAAAAAAAGTCCTCTCCTCGGAAAGTTCTAGAAAAGCAAAGCCTCAGAAGGAGAGGGGTGGGGAAGTAGTACGGGGCAGCCCAGTCCCAGCTGATCCTGCAAGGGGCGCCATACCGGGAAGTGCATCACAGACATGTCTGCACCAGAGGCCTTTTGTACCTGAGTCAGCCAGCCATTGTCTGTAGCCGCTGGCAGGGGCTCTCCTCCCAGGTGAGATAGCTCCGATTGGCTGAGCAACATAATTGTCTGGAGAAGTGCGGACCTGTGGGCCATTAGCAGCCAACGCTCACTCGTAGCAGCTGGGGATGGTGCCCTGGCCAGTAAGGAAGATCTGTGTGAGGCTCTTATCTAGACAATGCTGGCCCTGTTATCCTGTTTATTAAAAAATTATAAGGCCAGGCGCGGTGGCTCATGCCTGTAATCCCAGCACTTTGGGAGGCTGAGACTGGCGGATTGCCTGAGTTTAGGAGTTTGAGACCAGCCTGAGCAACATGGTGAAACCCTGTCTCTACTAAAACATGAAAAAGTAGCTGGGTGTGGCGGCACGCGCTCAGCTACTTGGGACGCTGAGGCAAGAGAATTGCTTGAACCCGGGAGGCAGAGGTTGCCGTGAGCCGAGATTGCGCCACTGCGCTCCAGCCTGGACGACAGGGCGAGACTCCATCTCAAAAAAAAAAAAAAAAAAAAAAAAAAAATTGTGATAAAGTACATGTAACACAAAATTTACCATCAGTGACATTTGGTACATTCACGATGTTGTGCAACCCTCACCACTCTCTAGTTCTGTGATGTTTTCATCAACCCAAAAGGAAACCCTGTACCCATTAAGCAATCTTCTACATTCCCCCCACCGCCTGACCTCTGGAAGCCACCAGTTAACTTTCTGTCCGTATGGCTTTGCCTCTTCTGGACATTTCCTGTGCATGCAGTCATGCAATATTTGTCCTTTTGTGTCTGGCTTCCTTTGTTTAGCATCATGTTTTTCAAGGCTCATTCATGTTGTCGTAGGTATTAGTATTTCATTCCTTTTTTTTTTTTTTGAGACGGAGTTTCCCTCAGGCGCCCAGGCTGGAGTGCAACGGTGTGATCTCAGCTCACTGCAACCTCCCTCTCCCAGGTTCAAGAGCTTCTCCCACCTCAGCCTCTCGAGTAGCTGGGATTACAGGCACCCACCATCATGCCCGGCTAATTTTTTGTATTTTCAGTAGAGATGGGGTTTCACCATGTTGGCCAAGCTGGTCCTGAACTCCTGACCTCAGGTGATCCACCTGTCTCGGCCTCCCAAAGTGCTGGGATTACAGGTGTGAGCCACCACACCCGGCTATATTTCATTCCTTTTTATTATAGCTGAATTATCTCCCATTTTGTGGCTGGATTACATTGTGCTTATCCACTCATCCATCCATCCATGGACTGGATGAGCTGCTTCCACCTTTTGGCTACTGTGAATACAGCTGCTGTGAACATTCATATACACATTTTGGTTGGAACACCTTTTTTCCGTTCTTTTGGGTATATACCCAGGAGCAGAACTGCTGGACTGTATGGTAAGTCTATGTCTAACTTATCGAGGAATCTCCAGATTGGTCTCCTGTCCTGTTTTACTATCCTGTCTTATTTCTTCCTTTGTGTACATTACCCTTGACAGTTCTCTTGTGTATTTACTTGTCTGCCTGTTCTGCCTCTGCCTCCCCCTGGAAGGCTGAGCCTTGCCTGTCTTGCTTGCTGCTGTCTCTCAGTGCCAGGCACAGTTCCCAGTGCACCGTGAGTGCATCTACCTTGAACCGAATAACCTGGGCTAGGTCGGGCACTGTGGCTCACGCTTGTAATCCCAGCACTTTGGGAGGCCAAGGCAGGTGGATCACCTGAGGTCAGGAGTTCTTGACCAGCTTGACCAACATGGTGAAACCCCGCCTCTAATAAAAAAAAAATATACAAAAATTAGCTGGGTGTTGTGGTGCGTGCCTGTAATCCCAGCTACTCAGGAGGCTGAGGCAGAATTACTTGAACCCGGGAGGCAGAGGTTGCAGTGATCCGAGATCGTGCTACTGCACTCCAGCCTGGGTGACAGAGTGAGACTCTGTCTCAAAAAATAAACAAATAAAAATAAATGAATAACCTGTGCCTTCTCCTCTGCCCTCACCCCAGGCTGGTGAACGAGGTGTTCACCATCGATGACACGCTGCAGACCCTCAAGCTGCGGCTGCGGGAGACGCAGGACACGCTGCAGCTGCTGGTCATGACCAAGTGCCGGCTGGAGCACGAGCTCGCCATCAAGGCCAACACCCTCTGCATCGACAAGGAGAAGTGCATGGGCATGCGTAAGACCTTCCCCTGCACCCCGCGCCTGGTGGGCCACACCTGAGCACCGCCCTGGCGCCTTGTTCCATGCTGGCGTAAAATTGGAAAAGGCTGAGAAACAAAGTAAAACAGTATTTTGTTTGAAAGGGCCGAATTTCTTTTTTTCTTACCTGTTTCTTGTCTGCCTTTCTTTCTTTCTTTTCTTCTTTCTTTCTTTCTTTTTCTTTCTGTCTTTCTTTCTTTCTTTCTCTTTCTTTCCTTCTTTTTTCTTTCTTTCTTTTCTTTTTCTTTCTCTTTCTTTTTCTTTCTTTCCTTCTTTTTTCTTTCTTTCTTTCTTTCCTTTCTTTTCTTTCTTTCTCTATCACCTGTTTGTCACCTTAGGAGCACAGTGTAAACCATGGTGTTTTAAGATTAGACTTGGCAGCTCAAAATCTAGAGCCCAGCTCTGTCACTTAGGAGCTGTGTGGCCTTGAACAAGTTTCTAACCTGCGGTCCTCATCTATGGAATGAGGGTAGTCCGAGGTGCAGGGGACTGTCAGCAGTGTGGGGCACAGAAAAAAATAAAAAAATAAAAATAACCAGGATTTGCAATCAGAAGTTCCAGGTTTGAATGCCAGCCTTGGTAGATGGAGTATTTATTTATTTATTTGAGATGGAGTTTTGCTCTGTCACCCAGGCTGGAGTGCAATGGTACAATCTCGGCTCACTGCAACCTCCACCTCCTGCGTTCAAGCGGTTCCCCTGCCTCACTAGCCGGGATGACACGCACCTGCCACCACGCCTGGCTAATTTTTGTATTTTTAGTAGAGAGATAGGTTTTCACCGTGTTGACCAGGCTGATCTCAAACTCCTGACATCAGGCGATCCACCCATCTCGGCCTCCCAAAGTGCTGGGACTACAGGTATGAGCTACCGCGTCTGGCTGATGGAGTGTTTTAGAAATAGCTATGGGAGGCCAGGTGTGGTGGCTCACGCCTGTAATCCCGGCAGTTTGGGAAGCCGAGGTGGGCGGATCACGAGGTCAGGAGATCGAGACCATCCTGGCTAACACGGTGAAACCCCATCTGTACTAAAAATACAAAATATTAGCCGGGCGTGGCAGTGGGTGTCTGTAGTCCCAGTTACTTGGGAGGCTGAGGCAGGAGAATGGAGTGAACCCGGGAGGCAAAGCTTGCAGTGAGCCGAGATTGTGCCATTGCACTCCCGCCTGGGCGACAGAGTGAGACTCCGTCTTAAAAAAAAAAAAAAAGAAAAAAGAGAAATAGCTATGGGAGGCCAGGTGTGGTGGCTCACGCCTGTAATCCCAGCACTTTGGGAGGCCGAGGTGGGTGGATCACTTGAGGTCAGGAATTCTAGACCAGCCTGGCCAACGTGGGGAAACCACATCTCTACTAAAAATCCAAAAATTTGCCAGGTGTGTTGGTGCAAACCTGTAATCCCAGCTACTGGGGAGGCTAAGGTGGGAGAATCGCTTGAACCTGGGAGACAGAGGTTTCAGTGAGCCAAGATTATGCAACTGCACTCCTCAAAAAGTAGTTACACATAAAACTGCCCTATGACTCAGCAATTTCACTCCTAGGTGTTTACCCAAGAGAAGTGAAAACGATCCTCAAATACTCATACACAAATGTTCAGAACAGCACTGATCACATTAGTCAAAGGGTGGAATGACCCAAATGTCTATCCATGGATGGATGGGAAAACAAAATGTGCTGAATCTGTACAACGGAGTCTGATTCAGCCATAAAACGGAATGAAGCACTGATCCACGGTACAACGTGGATGAACCTTGAAAACAGGATGCTAAGTGAAAAAAGCCAGACACAAATCCCACATAGTGTATAATTCCATTTATATGAAATGTCCAGAATAGGCAAATCCAAATAAATAGATGCAATTGCTGGGAGAGGGTAATGGGAGTGACTGCTTAGTGTGTGCAGGGCTTTACTTGGGAGTGATGAAAATGTTTTGGAACTAGAGAGAGGTGGTCGCACAACATTGTGAATACACTAAATGCCATAGAATTGTTTGTTTATTTTTGAGTTGGAGTTTCTGTCACCCAGGCTGGAGAACAATGGTGCGATCTTGGCTCACTGCAACCTCCGCCTCCCAGGTTCAAGCAATTCTCCTGCCTCAGCCTCCCAAGTAGCTGGGACTACAGGCGCCCGCCACCATGCCTGGCTAACTTTTTGTATTTTTAGTAGAGACGGGGTTTCACTGTGTTAGCCAGGATGGTCTCGATCTCCTGACCTCAAGATCCACCTGCCTCGGCCTCCCAAAGTGCTGGGATTACAGCCATGAGCCACCACATCCAGCCAGGCCTCTGTTTCTTAATATACCTCTTCCATAGGAGATTTCACTCCTTCCCTTCTTTTTTTTTCTTTTTCTTCTTTTTTGAGATGGAGTTTCGCTCTTGTCACCTAGGCTGGAGTGTAATGGCATAATGTCGGCTCACTGCAATCTCTGCATTCCTGGGTTCAAGCAATTCTCCTGCCTCAGCCTCCCGAGTAGCTGGAACTACAGGTGCACACCACTGTGCCCAGCTAATTTTTTGTATTTTTAGCAGAGACAGGGTTTCACCATGTTGGCCAGGCTGGTCTCGAACTCCTGACCTCAGGCGATCCGCCCACCTCAGCCTCCTAAAGTGCTGGGATTATAGGGATGAGCCCAGTGTGCCTTCCCCTCCTTTTAATCCTATTCATCCCCCTACTGACTCCCAAATTTCTGGTTTCTAAATCCAGACTCCTGAACTCAGCTCCTGATGACATTTCTAGCTTTACCCACCGAGCTCCAGACCACCCTCTGTTCCTCCCTAAGTAAATGCCCCACCAGCCGATCCCCAACCTTGGAGTCATCCTTGATTCCTCTCTTTCTCCCACACCCCACATTTAATCCATCAGCAAGTCATGTGCGTACTACCTTCCTAATCTTTCTTGAATTTGGCCACTGCTCACCTTCTCTTCTCTTCTCAGTGTTACCATCTGAGATAAGCACCTGTTATGTCTCCTGGGCAACGTGGGCAACAGGTACCATGGGGAATGAAGATGAGTCAACTTGGACTGTGACCCCCCCGAGGCACTTACAGGTGCTACGAGGAGACACAGGGCCTATACACCATCAGATGCAGCTACATTTAGGCAGACGGGGGCCAGTGATCTTTCAGGAAAAATCAACTTTGAAGTCAGGCGCTTGAGTTGGGAAGGTTCCTGCACTCCAGTGAGCCTCAGTCACCTTGTCTGTATAATGGTTCCCCCAACATGAGGATGTCTAGGAAAACCTCAGCATTATTGGGACAGAATCCTTGAGCCCATCTGAGCACCAAAACATGGGTAGAAAAAAATAATAGATCTCCAACACTTTTTAAGCTATTATTGAAATGTTCGTGGATGCCATTGGGTTCAACCAATACATTATTGAATTGATACTGGCCTTCTGTTGTTTTAGATTTTCTTTGACAAATCCTGAAAATATAAAGAAAATATAAAGAAGGAGGCCACCTAATCTCTTGTGGAGACAGGGTTCTCCTCTTCTGTGATTATTTAAAAGAGGTGGTGGGATGACACCATGGTCAAGAGCAGAACCCTCCCTCCCTCCCTCCCTCCCTCCCTCCCTTCCTTCCTTCCTTCCTTCTTCCTTCCTTCCTTCCTTTCTTGAGACAGGGTTTTGCCATGCTGCCTAAGCTGGTCCTGAACTCCTGGCCTCAAGAGATCCTCCCGCCTCAGTCTCCCAAAGCACTGGGATGTCAGGTGCTAGCCATTGATCCTGGCATGAGCAGAACTTTCACACTAGATCTAATTTGACTGCACTCCTCACTAGCTGTGTTGCCCTGGGAAAGTCACTGAGTCACCACTGAACCTCAGTTTCCCTATCTGTCAAAGGGGGCCAATATTCATTTCCCCCATTCATGGGTGACTGTGAGGACTAAGTTTGGATGATAGGACTAATACCTCCCATATCTAAGGGGTATTCAGTAATATATTAAGAGTAGCAGCTCATATTTATTGAGGATTTGCTCTGTGCCAGGCAATTTTAAAAGTACCATCTCATTTTAATCATCACTCAGCCCTGAAACATGGAAATGGAAATTAAGGCACAGCGAGGTTAAGAAACTTACCCGTAGCCACACAGTCTCCTTATCTATATAATGGTCCCCCTAAGTGAGGATTTGCAAATAATAAATGACTGAGACAGGATTTAAGTCCAGTTATGAGAATCCAGGGTCTGAGCTACTACTGACCACAGCTTCCCAAATAAAGAAAAAACTATTGTTTAGGGTAGACCCACAGACCAAAAAGGGTCAGGCAAAGGCCAAACCCCATAGGGGCATCTAAAAGAGCAGAGGACCCCACAGCCTTGCTCTCAGAGGGGCTGATTTGATTAAACATTTCTCCATTCTCTGGAGAAGAGAGTAATGATAACAATAATAATTGTCCAAGGTGGGAGGGTTGCTTGAGGCCAGGACTTCGAGACTAGCCTGGGCAACATAGCAAGACCCCATCTCTAAAAAAAAAAAAAATTCGCTGGGCACGGTGGCGTGCACCTGTAGTCCCAGTTAGTTGGGAGGCTGAGGCAGAAGAATCACTTGAATCCAGGAGTTCGAGGCTGCAATGAGCCATGATGGTGCCACTGCACTCCAGCCTGGGTGACTGAGCAAGACCTTATTTCTAAAAAAAAAACAAAAAACAACAAATGGTGCTAACAGCTTGAATGCTTGGGAGATAGATGCCAAGTGCTCTATCTAATCCCCATGCTCAACCCCACTTTACAGATAAGGAAACCGAGGCACAGCGAGTCTAGGTCCCTTGCCCACAGTTACACAGCTAGGATGGGTTGGCCCTGGCCTTCAGCGCTTATGTACCCACCACCCAGGTGGCCCCCCACTGGCGCTTCTGCCCCCGCTCCTCTACTCCCAGCCAGTGTCAGTGACAAGGCACTGCCTGGGAGGGAGGCGGCTGCATTTTTTGCCTGGTCCAGAAATGTCAGTGCGTCACTGTCACACAAAGTCCTAGCTGTTCGCTCCTGTGATTCCCAAGGCACTCTAAACAAGTGTCCCTGCTCCCAGGGTGAGGGGTGAGGGGCGGAGCAGGAATGGGAGACAGGTTTAAAGCACACAATTAAAATTCCTAAGGGGCGATATGGAGTCTTATTCCATATGCAGAACATTCTTGGTCTCCATATGGCACAGGGGGCTGGGCTAT
Organism: Pongo abelii; assembly: GCF_028885655.2. Taxonomy (NCBI): domain Eukaryota; kingdom Metazoa; phylum Chordata; class Mammalia; order Primates; family Hominidae; genus Pongo; species Pongo abelii. The sequence goes on along the minus strand of NC_072003.2, from coordinate 11,930,629 downwards.
AAGCCTCTTGCCACACCTTCTCCCATCCCATGTGACCCCAGACTAGCTCCCCGGTGGAATTCTCTGTGTCTCCGAGACAGCTGGCCCCTCCCTCCTCACCCCCACCCAGCAGGGCTGCTTGGGATTCCTGGCGCTCCTCCGGGGGCAGGCACGGGTGTGGGCACCCATGGGCCGCAGAACCCTGGACAGCCTGAGTCGGGGATATCCGAGGGGCTGTTGGCCCAGGCCACATGCCTGGTAGGTCAGCACCTGGCAGTATGTGTGTGTGTGCTGGGAGTGGGTGTCTGCAGCCGCCCGTGCTGGGCCCTGGGCTGTTGGTGGTCTCGGAAGATAAGGGAGACCCATCAGCTGAGGGTGTGAATGAGAGAGACCTGCCTTCCCCAGGCGTGTGGGCCTCCTCTCCTGATAAGGGGCTGCCCTTATCTTGGAGCTGAGAGCAGATAAGAGGCTGTCCTTATCCACGAACTGAAAGGCAGATCAGGGAGGACCAGGGCGAGGCAAGCCAGGCAGGACACTGGGAGTGCAAAATCTAAGAAGTCTTCACTTTGGGTCACTTCTAGTGTTTTTTTTTTTCTTTTCTTACTTTTCTTTTTTTTTTTTTTTTTGTTTGAGACAGGGTCTTACTCTGTCCCCCAGGCTGGAGTGCAGTGGCGTGATCTCGGCTCACTGCAACCTCTGCCTCCCAGGTTTAAGTGATTTTCATTCCTCAGCCTCCCAAGTAGCTGGGACTATAGGCCCATGCTACCACACCCGGCTAATTTTCGTATTCTTTGTAGAGATAGGGTTTCACCATGTTGCCTAGGCTGGTCTTTGAACTCCTGAGATCAAGTGATCCACCTGCCTCGGACTCCCAAAGTGCTGGGATTACAGGTGTGAGCCACTGAGCCTGGCCTTTTTTTTTTTTTTTTTTTTTTCCAGACAGGGTCTCACTATGTCACCCAGGCTAGAGTGCAGTGGTGTGATCATGGCTCACTGCAGCCTCCAACTCCTGGACTCAAGCAGTTCCCTGCTCTCAGCCTCCAGAGTAGCTGGGACTACAGGGCTACAGGCACACACCACCCTATCCAGCTAATTTTGTTTATTTCTTGTAGAGACAGGGTCTCACTGTGTTGCCTAAGCTGGTCTCCAACTCCTGGCCTCAAGCGATCCTCCTAAAGAGCCTACCGAAGTGCTGGGATTACAGGTGTGAGCCATGATGCCTGGCCTCACTTCACTCTTGATGGTCTGGGGGAAGGGACTGGGGAGCAACTCTCCAAGGGTACATGGTCTCCGGTTGGCAATGAAAATGTTTTAGAATTAGATAGAGCTGATGAACATTGTGAATTCACTGTGAATACTCCTGAACACTTTAAAATAGTTAATTTTATGTTATACTAATTTCATCTCGATTTTTTTTTTTTTTGAGACAGAGTTTCACTCTGTCGCCCAGGCTGGAGTGCAGTGGTGCGATCTCAGCTCACTGCAACCTCCGCCTCCCAGGTTCAAGCGATTCTCCTGCCTCAGCCTCAGGTGCCTGCCACCATGCCCAGCTAATTTTCATATTTTTAGTAGAGACGAGGTTTCATCATGTTAGACTGGTCCCGAACTTCTTGACCTCGTGATCCGCCTGCCTCTGCCTCCCAAAGTGCTGGGATTCCAGGCGTGAGCCACTGCGCCCGGCCTTCACCTTGATTTTTTAAGAAAGAGAAAGGGTCAGTTATGGCTGGTGCAGCCCATTCTCTTCCTTCCTCCAACCTTATTCTTGGACCTTTCTAAGGAAGTTTCTGCATGGAAATTTCCATTAGATACAAGAAAACTTAATGATTAAAAATTTGGAAAATATCTTGAAAATTTACGTAATAAATAAATCTATATACACATAAGGAGGACCTGCTCTCATGGCCCTTCAACTATAGGGTCTGCATTGGCACAAACCCACGGACCTCATCAATTGTACGCCTCCCTTGGCTCACCTTAGACCTGACTCAGGCCCCTGTCACCTTTTAAGGGTGCTCTGTGCTTTTGCATCCTGTCACCCTATGTTCCTCCCAGCACAGATGACAGCTTTTCACCCTCTTTGTGGGTCAGCACTTGAGTTTAAAGCACCCACTCTTACGTCTGAAGCCCCTCTGCCTGGATTTAAATCCGAGTTCTTCAGCTCCCCCTCTGGGTGCCTCTGCAACTCACATGCTCCAAGCCTCGGTTTTCTCATCTGTAAAATGGGGACAATGACAATAGTCTCTACTCATAAGGGCTTACTTAGCAAGGGTTATTTGAGTGAATGTATATGAGGTTGGGGCCAAAGAGACTGGCACACAGCAGGCGCTCACTAGCTGGTCCTGCTGGCCTAGGAGCTGTTAGGGACACCTTGCTTCAAAACGGAGAGCTACCTGGCAGGTGGGAGACCCTGCAGGGGCTTTGCCCACCTAGGACTTGCTGACTTGCACTCGGATTTAGCAAGACAGTGGTGCATGCTGGGTGAAAGTGGCTTCTCACTCACTGCTGCCTCTGGAATAAGAGGAGGAGGAGGAGAGAGTTTGAGGACCCCAGGAGGCTGGGGAAGAGAGTAAATGACCCTTGGAATGGAAGGATGCAGAACACGCTGTTGGGATATGACCCCCTCCCTGTCGCACCTCTCCATACTGGTTTCTCAGAAATCCCAGTGGACTTGATTTTTTTCCAGAAGTGGAATAGGGAGCAGTATCATCAGTTTGCAGGGCAGGGTTCATTCTGTCCCCAACCCCCATCTATCTTCCCTGGATTCCAGGAATTTGGTTTAGGAGCATTAAATCTAAGAAAAGAGGAGATAACGAGGCTGGGTGGGGGAAAGTCTGGCTGCTGCGGAGGTGGGGAGATCGCAGATCAAGAATTATGGTAGGCGGCAGGGCCCCGCCCCTCACGGTTGCATGCAAATGAAGCCACTCTGTAGCCCCGCCCTTTGACGCGCACCACACCCGCCATACCCCTGCGCAGACCTCGGGCACCTGGCCAGCTCTGTTCCAACCCAGCCCACCGTGGGCACTGCCCACCTGCTCTCCCCACTGCCACTGCCTCCTACCCACCAGCTTCTGCGGGATTGAGAAGCCGTTGGGGATCCCCCTGCTCCCCGTTTGCTCCCCAAGACTTTGGAGCATATGAGGTGGTGGTAGGAGCGCGGGGCTGAGTCAAGTGCAGGGATGAGGACTCTGCCCGAGGGGCCGCATGCCTGCTCCTCTGAGCTCCCTGCAGCCCATCAGTTAGCGTCTTGGCAGGTGACCCCTTATGGGCTGGAGGAGGTGGGTGGAATGTGTGTCGGGGGATGGGGGGTAGACCTGACATCACCTTCTGGAGAGCAAAGGGGTTTTTGGCAGTAGGGCCAACAGATTCCCTAGGGGGTGTCCACCCACCGCTGAGTCTGGGGGGATGCTGAAGCAGACACAGCCGGTGGGAGATGCCAAAACCCAGTCTACAGCTTTCTGTGTGCCAAGACAAGGAGAGAAGTGGAGCTGGGGCCTCCAGGCCACTTGGGCTTCCCCTCCTCCCTCTGCCAAGGCGTGCAGAAGCCAGGCTAGCCAGGGCCCGACAAGAAGAGGGAATTGGGAGAGAAGCCTGATTCTGCCAGAACCTGGCACGCGGCCTGTATGGCTCAGTACAGGCATCTGCTGAATGAGAAACCTTTTCAAAACAATGATCACAGCAGTCCTCTTGCACAAAACCCTCCCAGGGCTCCCCAGGGCTCCTAGGACACCCCATCTCCGACTTCAACTCACTGCCACTTCTCCAGCTCCCCATTACCCCCGAGCTGCGCTTTCCCACATCAGGGTCTTCCCGCGTGCTGTTCCCTCCTCGCTGAACATTGGTCCCTGTCCCTCCCTTCTTCCCCCGGTTCACAGCTTTGTGCTTGAGGTCACAGCTGTCAGTCAGTTTCCCAGGAAAGCCTTACCGGATCTCACTGATGGGTCCTCTCAGCTTCTTTTTTTCCCCAGTCCAGTAGATTTGCTTTCCTTAGGATGCAGTTTCCCAAACTGCCTTGAAAATAGAGTCATGTGAAATATATATGTTGTAAAAATACAGATTGCTTGACCCTTTCCTATGCCTAGAACCAGAAGCTCTGAGAGAGGGAGCTGGGTGATGTTGAACCACCACCATGGGCTGGCAGCAGAGGGACGCCCCTACCCTAGGTTCTAAGCACCAGGAAGTGGGCACCAGCGTTTCTTTATCGTTGCAACCCCACCTCCAGCACAGCGTCTGGCATGGGATCTGGCTCGAGACATATTTATTAAGTGGATGGATGGCTATAGAATGAATGAAATTAGTCACAGTAACTAACTGTGATTCAATTCTGAGCATACTGTACTTCTTACCCGGCCTACACAAGACTAGCCCACAGGAAGAAAGCCGAGGTGGATGATGTGGGTGCTGGGAATCAGAGCTGAGAGAGAGTGAACAGGATGTTAATAAAACCCAAATGGGGTCCAGGATCGAGGCGAGTATGGGAAGAGGACACAAGTACCCACCCTGATGTAGCTGGACCCACCTCCTGCTGGGAGGGCATCTCTCCAAAGTCAGGTGGAGGCAGAGAATCGGTTACACCTGTGGGAAACTGATGACCCAGACAGGACAGGTTAACAACGACAGCAATGAAGATGTGCCTTTTGGGCATCCAGATAATGCTAGGCAACTGCTTTGAGCATTTTGCACTTCAGGTCATGCAGTCTAGTAGCTGCACCTGCTCCCTTGCTCCCTCTCCCTCTCCAGATCCTGCCATGCACCGCTTTCCTGTCTTTTCCCTCCCCTTCCCGTTCCTCCAAGTGTTAAACTTGGAATTGAAGTATTCATTCCACCACAGTGTGTCCTGGATTTCAAACAGCTCCTCTATCCCTGCCAATCTCTCCATTGGAGCCCCTCTCCATCTGTATTTTTTAATTTCGGGTTCTGTGAACATCGCCTCTGCTCTGGAGGTCAGGTGTGGTGGTGGGGCTACCCCATCTGCTGTGAGAGTGTGGGGGTGAAGGGAGGAGGGACTGGGGATGGCAGAAGGAGCCAGCCTCTTTCCCCAGCTCTCCTGTCTCTTGGCTACCTGCCCTGCAGCCAGGCGGGCACCCACAAGAGGCTGCAGCCTGCGTTTCAGGATTTCTAGCTTGGCAGGGCGCCAGAGGGGGCAGGAAATGGAAAGAGAGGGCAGGAGGAGCCAGAGGCTTTCCCAGTGCCCTGCCCAGGCTGGGATGAACAGTATCTTTGAGATCAAAAACCAACTGGCCCACACCCTGCAGAGCTGGCCTTGTCCCTGCCCCCTTGATGGGAGGGGAGGGCTGAATCTGCAAAGTAGGAGGAGTGGGAGGTAGGGGCACTAGGGAGTGGGTGGCCCCTGCTGTCACTGGGCCCCAGGGGTTACTGTCAGGCCACACCCCCGGGAGACAGAAAGGACGCATTTCAGAGCTGGGTGGGCTGTGCTGACACTGAACGCTTGTTTGTCTGCCGCCCACACTCTCTGGGAATCGCCTGTGTGGCCGGGCACCCCAGGCGGAGGTTGCCACTAACAGGAGGTCAGTGGCCATCGGCTCCCCCTCCCCAGAGGGGCAGCTCTGAGAGTGCCCCAAAGGACAAGGGACTGGGACTCTGGGTGGTGACCTTTGGGGTAGGACAGGGAAAGACCAGGGTAAGCCAGAGCCCTGGATTTTGCCAGGCCTGGTGAACAAAGCACCCAAAAGGTTTTAATAAAAGGCTCTGAAGACTCTGCCAACCTCCACCTCCACCCCCACAAGGAGAGTGTGGCCAACTGGGTGACTTGAGGGTGAAGGGTGAGAGTGTTGGACAGGCCAGGACTCGCTCCTGCTGCTGCGGGCTCCCTGGAGCAGGCGTCCCGGGAAACCAAAAATTCTCAGCCCACTCCTGAGCGCAGAAGCAGTCTGAGCTCTGCCCTTCCTTTCTCGAAGACTGGCCTCCAGCTCACATGGGGCCCGGAAAGGAGCCCCCAGCTCCCCGGAAATCCTGGGTCCAGGATTTCACAAGACAGCCAGCATTAGGGCTCCACAGAGCATTTGCTGAAGTTCTTTTTTTTTTTTTTTTTCCTCAAAATGTACACCTTGGCTGGGATTCCCTGGGGGCAGAGAGGTGAGATGTGTTCACAGCCAGGAGGTCACGGACCTCCTGACTCAGGTGGGGTGGAACAGACTAGGTAGTTGGCATCTTGGATTCTGACTTTGCTCTCTTAATCTATAGTCTTATTCACGGCTGACTTCATGGACATTCTATCACACAGAAGTACCGTCTTAAAATTCCTTGTAATATTGAACAAGGAACTCTGTGTTTTCATTTTGCACTGAGCCGTGACAATTATGTAGCTGATCCTGGTCTTAAAACACAAGGGGCTGGGTGCAGTGGTTCACACCTGTAATCCCAGCACTTTGGGAGGCCAAGGCGGGTGGATCACCTGAGGTCAGGAATTGGAGACCAGACTGACCGATATGGTAAAACCCTGTCTCTACTAAAAATACAAAAATTAGCTGGGCGTGGTGGTGTGCACTTGTTGTCCCAGCAACTTGGGAGGCTGAGACAGGAGAATCACTTGAACCCGGGAGGTGGAGGTTGCAGTGAGTCGAGATCGCGCCACTGCACTCCCACCTGAGTGACAGAGTGAGACTCCGTCTTAAAAAAAAAAAAAAAAAAACTCGAAAAATTAGTGGCTCTAAGATTTCTATTTAGGAGAAGCTTTGAAGTAAAAGGCTCATTAGGAGTGAGGTCTAGGCAGTTTATTCTGAAGCTGCACTTGGATAATAATAATAACAAAAACAGCATATTCTTATAGCACTTATTATGTACCAGTCACTATTCTAAATGCTTTATGTGGGGCCAGCCACAGTGGCTCAAACCTGTAATCCCACCACTTTGGGAGGCTGAGGGGGGCAGATACTTGAGGTCAGGAGTTAGAGACCAGCCTGGCCAACATGGTGAAAACCCCCGTCTCTACTAAAAATACAAAAATTAGCCAGATGTGGTGGCGGGTGCCCGTAATCCCAGCTACTCTGAGGCTGAGGCAGGAGAATTGCTTGAATCCAGGAGGTGGAGGTTGCAGTGAGCCGAGATTGTGCCACTGCACTCCAGCCTGGGCAACAGAGTGAGATTCCTTCTCAAATAAATAAATGCTTTATATGAGTTAGCTCATTTAATCTCCTTCCAATTATACTATTTTTCATCAGAACTACTACTATTCTGATTTTATAGAAAAGGAAACTGAGGCTTATTAAAATTAAAGAAGTGGCCAGGTGTGGTGTTTCATGCCCGTAATCTCAGCACTTTGGGAGACTGAGATGGGAGGATTACTTGAGCCCAGGAGTTTGAGACCAGCCTGGGCAGCAGATTGAGACCCTGTCTCTATAAAAAATCAAAAAATTATTGAGGCATGGTGGTGTGCACCTATGCACCTGTAGTCTCAGCTACTTAGGAGGCTGAGGCAGAACGATTGCTTGAGCCCAGGAGGTCAAGGTTGCCGTGAGCTGTGATTGCACTGCTGCACTCCAGCCTGGGTGACAAAGCAAGACGCTGTCTCAGAAAAAGAAAGAAAGAGAGGAAGGGAAGAAAGGAAGGGAGGGAGGAAGGAAGGAAGGGAGGGAGGGAGGCATGGAAGGAGGAAGGAAGGCAGGAAGGAAGGAAGGGAGGGAGGGAGGGATGGAAGGAGGAAGGAAGGAAGGAAAGAAAGAAAGAAGGAAGGAAGGAGGAAAGGAATTAAAGAAGTGGCCCAATAAATCCTGGGCAGTTTGGCTCCACCACCCTTCACCCTCTGCTAGCACTCCTGTTTGTATTTAAAGTGGGTTTCTTGTGGACAACACATAGTTAGGTCTTGATTTTTCTCATCCATTCTGAGGTCTGTGTCTTTAATTGGTGTATTTAGACCATTCACATTTAAAGTGATTGTTGATGTAGTTGGATTAATACCTACCACATTTGTAACTACTTTGCATCCAGTGCACTTGTTTTTACTTTTAAAAAATCTTCTCTTTTTCTGCCTTCTCTGGTTTTGAGTGTTTTATGTGATTCCATATTCTCTCCTTTCTTAGCATATCAATTATACTTCTTTTAAGCAACTTTTTGGTGGTTGACCTAGAGGTTTTGTAATATACATTTACTATACATTTACAAGTAATTTGAGTCGACTTTCTTGTTTGTTTTGTTTTGTGGATTTTTTTTTTTTTTTTTTTTGAGATGGAGTCTCACTCTGTCGCCCAGGCTGGAGTGCAGTGGCACAATCTCAGCTCACTGCAACCTCTGCCTCTGGGGTTCAAGCGATCCTCCCACCTCAGCCTCCTGCAGGAGGAGTAGCAGGATTACAGGTGCTCACCACCACACCCAGCTAATTTTTGTGATTTTAGTAGAAACTGGGTTTTATCCTCTTGGCCAGGCTGGTCTTGAACTCCTGACCTCAAGTGATCCTCCTGCCTCAGCCTCCCAAACTGCTGTGATTACAGGTATGAGCCACTGCACCTAGCCCTGAGTTCACTTTCAAATAACGCTCTAGGGCTTCACTGAGTATCTGCAATTCCTCCCTCCCCTCCTTTATAATGTTGCTGCCATTCATTTCACTTCTGCAAATGCTGTCATCACCCATAACCACCTAACACATTGTTCCTGTTATTGTTGGTTTACTGCAGTTATTCATGTCTTGAATCCTCACAACAATCTTATAAGGTGGAGACAGTCCTCAGCCTCCTGTCACGGGTGTATGGAGCCAAAGGAAGTTTCTGCAAGTCACTGGGTCACAGTGAGCGAGTGGCAGGGCTAAGCTTTGAACTCAAGCATCCCTCACACTGCAGGCAAGCAGCCTGCTTTTGTTTAGTTGAAGTGCTACCCATCTACCAACAGAGCAAACTTTACTGAAGAGAGTCTTTATTCCTCTGCTGCTTTTATTTTGAGGCAGAGTCTCACTCTGTCACCTAGGCTGGAGCGCAGTGGCGCAATCTCTGCTCACTGCAACCTCCACCTCCCAGGTTCAAGCAATTCTCTTGCCTCAGCCTCCTGAGTAGCTGGGATTACAGGCACCTGCCACCATACCCAGCTTATTATTATTATTATTATTATTATTATTATTATTTTTGTAGGTATGGCATTTCACCATGTTGGCCAGGCTGGTCTCAAACTCCTCACCTCAGGTGATCTGCCCACCTTGGCGTCCCAAAGTGCTGGGATTACAGGCATGAGCCACTGCACCTGGCCTAAAGAGAGTTTTAATTTCCATTTTCTATGGTGTTTTCACTTACCATTGTTCTGCTTAGCATATTATTATTATGGGCCCTTTGTAGGGGCTGATGGAGATGGAGGGGGCAACCAAAAAAATTGGGGTTCTGACCTCATCCACTGACTCCTCCCAAATCACATCCTGATCTCCTGAGGGCTCAACAGTGAGAGGGAGGGGCTCACCGTGCCCGCCTTGTGGCATGAGGTGTCAAGGGCTGGGGCATCCCCGTGTAGAAACACAGCCATCTGTTCTCTCAGGTCAACACTCTGGGTCTGCAGTCTGGCCTGCAAACCTTTCTCTAGAGAGCCTGATCTCTGGATTCTCAAGCTGTCCCCTGGTGACCCAGGGACTGGCTGTGGGTCTTTGGCAAGAGGCCAGAAGGGGCATTCCAGGGACCCTCCCTGCAGTAGCTGAGCAAGGCAGCACCGCTCCTGGAGATGGGCAGAAAGGAGCCACTTTCTGTTCGTAAACAGCATCCACATCCTACTGGCACCCTTCCTTCCTCCTGGCCTTCCTGAACTCTGATCTTTTCAGCAGAGAGAAGCAACGTGGACAAGGTCCTGGGGCAGGAGGGGGCAGGAGTGTCCTACCCAACCTCGCTGGGCTGATTTTCTAGGTTAGTGGGATCCCCCTGAAAAGGCATCTGGAATCAGACCTGAATTTCTTTTTGCTTTTTTTTTTTTTCTTTTTCTTTCTTTTTTTTTTTTTTTTTTTTTTTTTTTTGTTTGAAACAGAGTCTCACTCTGTCGCCCAGGCTGGAGTACAGTGGCACAATCTCGGCTCACTGCAACCTGCACCCCTGGGTTCAAACAATTCTCCTGCCTCAGCCTCCTGAGTAGCTGGGATTAAAGGCACACGTCACCACACCCGGCTAATTTTTGTGTTTTTAGTAGAGATGGGGTTTCGCCATGTTGGCCAGGCTGATCTCAAACTCCTGACCTCCAGTGATGTGCCCACCTTGGCCTCTCAAAGTGCTGGGATTACAGGTGTGAGCCACCATGCCCAGCCTCAGATCTGAATTTCTGGGACAGACACAACTCTAGCTGATCTTTGAGAGGGAAGCCTAGATAGGGCAGAGGGGATCTGGACTCCCCAGATGCCTACAGAGCTGGAGCTGTGGGGCACCCAGTGTCAGGCTAAGAGGGCAGCTGCATTGTGGTAGGCAGCATTTTGATTGAGCAGCATCTGTTCTTTCTGTCCGCAGCATCCTCATTTCCCCTTGAGTACCTACGCTTCCGCCTTTCTCAAGTGATTCTTCCCCTCTGCTCCTGAGGGAGACAGGGGGATCAGATGTGGCCAATCAGCAGATTCTATTCCCCCATTGGTTCCATGTTGGTCTAGGCTGTCCAGTAGGAATCAGTCCTAGGACTCTTTTGCTGGGACCGTTAGAGAAGAGGAAACCTCTTTTTGCTGAGCTTGTTGAGCTGATCAGATGCAACCCTGGAGCTGCTAGAGTCTTGCTTCTCTGCTGACGAAGAGAACGTGGACCCTAAAGATGATTTATTTTTATTTATTTCTTTATTTTTTAATTAATTAATTTTTGTTGTTTGTTTATTTGTTTGAGACGGAGTCTGGCTCTCTCACCCAGGCTGGAGTGCAATGGCACAATTTTAGTTCACTGCAACCTCTGCGTCCTGGGGTTCAAGCGATTCTCCTGCCTCAGCCTCCCAAGTAGCTGGGATTACAGGTGCACACTGCCACGCCCGGCTAATTATTGTATTTTTAGTAGAGACGGGGTTTCACCATGTTGGCCAGGCTGGTCTCGAACTCCTGACCTCAGGTGATCCGCCTGCCTCGGCCTCCCAAAGTGCTGGGATTACAGGAGTGAGCCACCATGCCTAGCCCTAAGACTGATTTTTTTAAATGGCATTTTAAATGAGTGGGGAAAGAATGGATTATTCACAAAATAGAACAACTGGCTACAAATTTGGGGGGGTGGAAATTAAGTTAGACCCCTTCCTCGTATGACAAAACAATTCCAGTTAGATGAAGGAAGTATTAAAAAGTGCACACAGTGAAAGAAAATGCAGGATAATGCTTTCTCATACACATGAGAGTGGGCAAGACTTTCCTTAGCATGCCACAAAGTCCAGAAGCTACAAATGGAAAATATTTGCAGATTGACTTCCTGAAAACAGCAACCTGTATAGCCAAAGATAGCACAGAAAAAGTTGAAAGGCCAACAATGACTGGGAGAAGAGGTTTACAACATTGCAACAGACAAAGGTAAATACTCCTAATTACAGAAATAATTGAATTGAACATCAATAGGACTAAAGGAAAAACCACTTATGCTCAAATTGGGCAAAGGACGTGATTAGAAGTGATGTCACGCACAGAACTGTTGAAGGAATGGAGAATATTTAGCATGGAAGGAAACGGGTTAGCGCAACACAGTCCAATAAAAAGATAATGTGAGGGGCCAGGCGTGGTGGCTCACGCCTGTAATCCTAGCACTTTGAGAGGCCAAGGCAGACAGATTGCTCGAGCCCAGGATTTCGAGACCAGCCTGGGAAACATGGCAAAACCCTATCTCTAAACAAAACAAAACAAAACAAAATAAAACAAAAATTAGCTGGGTGTGGTGGTGCATACCTGTTGTCCCAGCTACTCTAGAGGCTGAGGTGGAAGGATCACTTGAATCCTGGGGGTTGAAGCTGTAGTGGGCTGTGACCCCACCACTGCAATCCAGCCTGGGCGACAGAGCAAGACTGTCTCAAAAAAGCCAAAAACAAACAAACAAACAAACAACAACCAAATGGCTACTATATAGAAAAGGAGTTAAGCCTGCTAAGCACAGTGGACAAAAAAACAGATCAACAGGTAAAAATAGCAGGGAGTTAGATTTTAATTCAACACAAGAAGAAACTATAATTTACGCTTGTACTATCCAACACAGTAGCCATCAGCCCCAAGTGACCACTGAGCACTGATCTAGCTAGTCTGATTGAGAAGTGGTGATGTGTAAAATGCACACCAGATTTCTAAGATTTAGTACAATACATATGAATGTAAAACAATGTAAAACATCCCATTAAATTTCTAACTTTTTTTTTTTTTGAGACTGAGTCTCGCTCTGTCATCCAGGCTGGAGTGCAGTGGCATGATCTCAGCTCACTGAAACCTCCACCCTCCACGTTCAAGCAATTCTCCTGCCTTAGCATCCTGAGTAGCTGGGATTACAGGCATATGCTACCACGCCCAACTAATTTTTGTATTTTTAGTAAAGATAGGGTTTCACAATGTTGGTCAGGCTGGTCTCGAACTCCTGACCTCAGGTGACCCACTCATCTTGGCCTCCCAAAGTGCTCAGATGACAGGTGTAAGCCACCGTGCCCAGACTAAATTTCTGAATATTGATTACATATTGAAATGATCATATTTTAGATCTATTGGGAAAAAGAAAATATTAAAATTAATTTGACTTGTTTCTTTTTACTTTTTAAATATGCTTTAAAAAGTAATGTTAACATGTTTACATTATATTTCTGTTGGGTAGCACTGATTAAAACGTCTGTTACAATGGGATAGAATGGTTTGTGGAGTAATGAGTTCCCTGTCCTGAGAGTGTTTCAAGCCGAGATTGGATGATTGGGAAGTAGGGACAACGTGTGATGACATCAGAGTTGAGAACTCATAGATTTCTTCAGCTCCTGGGTCTCCTTGATGTGTAGGGGCTTCTGGGACCACAGCTAAGTGCATAGCTAGAGAGCAGCTCATCGTCCTCCTGGAAGTGGCCTAGAAAGCAGCTCTCATTCCACACAGCAGGAGTCATCTCTTCTTAACAGGAATCCAGCATGAACTACTGTTGGTTCAGGTGGCAAGGACTGGCAGAATGAGAACCAGACCCTGCCTGCCTTCTGTGCCCTTGTGGCTTAGCCCAGCTCCAGGGTCAGCCCCATGAGGCCCCCATTTTCTCCTGCTCCCAGATAGTGTGCAGAGGGAGGACCCCTCATGGCTCTCTGCTCAGCTCCAGGTCCTGGGCAGAGCTCCCACACGAGGGAAGCTCTTGGCTGCCTGGGTGTGGAGAGGCCCTTTAGAGTAAGTAGCTTAGCAGATGCAAAGCTGGAAACAGCTACTTCCCACTCCCTACTGGCCAAACTGTTTCCTCCTTGCAATCTGTGTCTCATCAAGCAAGCATCAATCCAGCACCCCAAGAGTGGGCTGACCAGGCCCTGATGCAAGCTGTGCAACCAAGAACCAGCGTGCATTTTGGTTAATAATAGAAACCCGTGAGCAGGATGATGGTGTGGCCAAGGCTGGGAGCCTGGAAGCTCTATTCTGGCCCTGGTGTTCCCCATTTACAATGAGACTTTGAGAGAGTCCCTTCTCTTCTGCTCATTCATCAGACAAGGGAGGGGGACACCAAGTGGGCTTCCCGGCTCTGAAATCCTAGGATTGTTTGATGCATCAACATCAGCTCTCATAGCTGTCGTCTGTGGCATTCTCTTATTTCTCATTGCTAAGTTTATCTGTCCCGACCGGATGAATGAAGATGATGACAGCAATAACAAGATCTGCAGCTAGTATTTGTCGATTGCAGCTCTGTTTTATGTGCATTTGACTTATTCAGTCTTCCCGACTGCTTTATGAGGTAGAGACCATTATTATCTCTGTTTTATGAAGGCAGAAACAAAGAACTATCAATTCCTTATGTAAGTTTGCTACGGCTGCCGTAACACAGCACCTCAGGCTGGGTGGCTTAAACCAGTGGTCCTCAACCTTTTTGGTACCAGGAACTGGTTTCATGTAAGGCAATTTTTCCACAGATGGGGATTGGGGGATGGTTTGGGGATGATTCGAGTGCATTCCATTTATTGTGCACTTTATTTCTATTATCATTACACTGTAATATATAGTGAAATAATTATACAACTCACCATAAGGTAGAATTAATGCGAGCTCTGAGCTTGTTTTCCTGCAACTAGATGGTCCCATCTGGGGGTGATGGGGGACAGTGACAGATCATCAGGCATTGGATTCTCATAAGGAGCACGCAAGGATCCCTCGAATGTGCAGTTTACAGTAGGGTTCACGATCTGATAAGAATTTTTTTTATTTTTTAATTTTTTTGAGACAGAGTCTTGCTCTGTCACCCAGGCTGGAGTGGAGTAGCGTGATCTCGGCTCACTGTAATCTCCACCTCCCAGGTTCAAGTGATTCTCCCACCTCAGCCTCCCAAGTAGCTGGAATTACAGGCGCCCACCACCACGCCCAGCTAATTTGTGTATTTTTAGTAGAAATGGGGTTTTGCCATGTTGGGCAGGCTAGCCTTAAACTCCTGACCTCAGGTGATCTGCTTGCCTTGACCTCCCAAAGTGCTGGGATTACAGGTGTGAGCCACCAGGCCCGGCCAGCTCCTATAAGAATTTAATGCTGCTGCTGGTCTGACAGGAGGCAGAGCTCAGGTGGTAATGGAAGTGATGAGGAGTGGCTGTAGATACAGATGAAGCTTTGCTGCCTGCCCATCACTCACCTCCTGCTGTGTGGCCCAGTTCCTAACTGGTTCCCTGGGGAGTTGGAGACCCTGGCTTAAACCACAGAAATGTATTTTCTCACAGTTCTGGAGGCCAGAAGTCCAAGATCAAGGGATCAGCAGGGATGGTTCCTTCTCTCCTTAGCTAGTTGATGGCCTTCTTCTCCCTCTGTCTATACATTGTCTTCCCCTTGTACATGTCTGTGTCCAGATTTCCTCTTCTCATAAGGACACTGGTCATATTGGGTTACAGCCCACTTGAGTGGCCTTACTTTAACTTACCTCTTTAAAGACACTATCTCCAAATACAGTCACATTCTGAGCTACTGGGGTCAGGACTTCAGCATATGCATTTTGGGAGTGATATAATTCACCCCATAATACCTCTCTAAGGTAGGGAGAGCCTCCTCCTTCCCCTGCACCCCTTGCAGAACTGGGTGGGCGTACAATAGAGATCCTTAGATGATCTTTGGTAAAAATAAAGTTGGAGGGGGGCGGGGGAGGACCTAAGGTTAAGGGGTCCTCCTCAGGATTCCCAGGTCCACCTTATAATATGCAGCTGGGGGCTCAGACCCCTCCCTGCCCTTTTGTGGTACTGCCAACCTCGATGAGGGAAATGGTTAAATGAACAGAAATGTCCTCCTCATCCTGGAAGAGCATGACCCCACTGAGGAGTCAGGAGGCTTCCTGGAGGCAGTTTCATAGGAGGACAAGAATCCAGCAAGGTGAGAGAGCTTTCTAAGCAGAAGGAACAGCTGGTGGGTACGAGAGAGTGTGTTCTGGGAAAGGGGCTCCAGGCAGCATGAAGTTCAAAGCTGGGAAGAAGGTGGCAGTCAGCAGGGGAAACCAGGAAGGTCTTGAATGCTAAGGAATGTGCTTAGGAGCTAGGGATGCTGTCAAGCATGGGAGTGGAGCCTGGGGGTTTATCGTGAGCAGGAGCTTTGTGATGCAGCGTGGGGGTTGCCCCAGGTGGGTGGGTCAGCCGCCGGAGCCCAAGCTGTTACCCACTTGCTCTCTGTTCCCTGCCATGCCGCTAACTCACTCACATCCCTTTCTTCCCCTTCCTCTGGGAAGCCAGGGGCCCCCTCTCATCTATTGTTCAGCCAAGATCCCGAGCCATTCAGCTTCCCAACCATTGGTCTTGAACAATCACTTTACAAACATGATTTGGAGGCACAGTGCTCAGGAGGCTACGTCCCAAACACACCAAAACCAGGATGTAATCTCTGTCTTTACAAAGACTGTGTGCGCCTTGTTGGGACCCCCGCTTACTGGTGGGGGTGGGTCAGGAAGAAGGGTCTCCTCTGGCTGAGTCTCCATAGGCAGGGAGAGAACCCAAGAATGCAGTAGGAAGCCTGCAGGAGGCTCAGAGTGGGCTAAGTTGAGAACATCCTGTAACACAGAACTACCCCCGTTTAAGCTGCTTTGGCTAGCAATAATAATAATAACAGTCAATACTTACTGAGCACTTATTTTGTATAAGTGAATTACAAAATTAATTCATTTAATCTTCATAGCAACCCTATGCAGTAGGAACTATTATTATCTCTCTTTTACAAATGAAGAAACTGAGGCATAAAGCCACTAAGCCACTTTCCGAAAGTCACTGGTTGAACTACTCAAATAAAGGATAATGGGAGTCTTTTGCTGAGATAGAAGATGAAATCTATCTACAGCTTGGAGATAGTTACACCATCAGTTTTTGGCCAATTATTTCATAAAAATTAGTGCAAACTGGCATCTTCAGTTTTTCCTCACAAAGCTTAAAAATTAGATGCTACTGTTTAAATTGAGATACTTGGGTAGGGAGTAGTGTCTCACATCTGTAATCCCAGTCCATTGGGAGGCTGCAGAGGGAGGATTCACTTGAGCTCAGGAGTTTGAGGCCAGCCTGGGCAACATAGCAAGACTCCATCTCTAC
Organism: Pongo abelii; assembly: GCF_028885655.2. Lineage (NCBI taxonomy): Eukaryota > Metazoa > Chordata > Mammalia > Primates > Hominidae > Pongo > Pongo abelii. The sequence goes on along the minus strand of NC_072003.2, from coordinate 11,914,042 downwards.
AAAAAATTAGCTAGTCATGGTGGCGTGCACCTGTAGTTCCACCTACTTGAGAGGCTGAGGTGGGAGTATCACTTGAGCCCAGGGGTTTGAGGCTGCAGTGAGCTGTAATTGCACCACTGCACTCCAGCCTGGGTTACAGAGCAGGAAGCAGGATGCTGTTTCTGAAAAAATTAATACATTAAAATAAAATAAATTGAGGTTTGTTTTTTTTTGTTTTGAGACAGAGTTTCGCTCTGTCACCCAGGCTGGAGTGCAATGGCACAATCTCAGCTCACCGCAACCTCAGCCTCCTGGGTTCAAGCGATTCTCCTGCCTCAGCTACCTAGTAGCTGGGACTACAGGCGCATGCTACCGTGCCCAGCTAATTTTTTGTATTTTTAGTAGAGACGGGGTTTCACCATGTTAGCCAGGATGGTCTCGATCTCCTGACCTCGTGATCCGCCCGTCTCGGCCTCCCAAAGTGCTGGGATTACAGGCGTGAGCCACCGCACCCAGCCTTATTTTTAGTAGAGATGGGGTTTCAACATGTTGGCCAGGCTGGTCTCGAACTCCTGACCTCAGGTGATCCACCCGCCTCAGCCTCCCAAAGTGCTGGGATTACAGGCGTGAGCCACCAGCCTCTTACTGTATTTCTATTGAGCTCACTTCTAAATTAATGAGTACAGGCTCACACTATGGGCAAATGGAGAAATCTCCAGTTAAAGAAAGGTGGTTCAGATATGATAGGCAGGCAGAAATAGGAGAAAGGCCCCCAGCACACCACTCTACAGGTGAGAAAACAGAGGCACAGAGAGGTTGAGTAACTTGCCCAAGCAACACAGCTAGAAATGGTGACGGTAAGATTTGAATCCAAGCTGCCTGGATACAGAGTTGACATCTATTGATTGGGAAGGGTTTGGACAATCCCTGACCCATCGATCGGGGACAGTGTCTCAGTTGCTTCCTTTGCCAAAGGCCCATGAGCTCGTTGTGCAAAATTTCCTAACTGCAATCCTCACCACCTTGTTTTGTTGTTGTTGTTGTTTTGTTTTTTTTTGAGATGGTGTCTTGCTCTGTTGCCAAGGCTGGAGTGCAGTGGCCCAGTCACAGCTCACTGCAACCTCTGCCTCCCGGGTTCAAGCAATTCTCCCACCTCAGCCTCCAGAGTAGCTGGGATTACAGGCACATGCCACCATGCCTGGCTAATTTTTGTATTTTTAGTGGTGACGGGGTTTCATCATGTTGGCCAGGCTGTTCTCAAACTCCTGACCTCAAGTGATCCGCCCGCCTCAGCTTCCCAAAATGCTGGAATTTCAGGCATGAGCCACCACGACCGGCTGTCGCCATCTTTAAATTACACATCACAATTACAATTATGTTTAAGTTACAATTAAACATCACAAGGAGGAAAAGATGGCCAATTCATCTTTATTTGCCTACAGAACCCAAGTCTGAAAAGTATCACTGGCACTCACTCCTTCCCACAATCCTGTCTTTGCTGTTCATAACAAGATTAATTAAAAGGAAACTGCATTCATCTCCCAGGAATGCTGTAACCAGTTACCACAATCTAGGAGGCTTAAAACAACCAATATGCGTCCTTTCACTGTTCGGAGGCCAGTAGTCCAACATCAAGGTGTCGGCAGGGCTGGTTGCTGCAGGAAGAGCTGGGGGAGAATCTGATCCCAGCTCCTGGTGTTTGCCAGCAATCCTTGGCTTACAGCTGCATCACTCCAACGTCTGCCTCCATCATCACGTGGTCTTCTCTCCTGTGTGTTTGTGTCCAAATTTCCCTTTTCTTATAAGGACACTAATCATTGGATTGGGACCCACCCGAATCCAGTATGACTTCATCTTAATTACTAATCGTATCTGCAAAGACCCCCATTTCCAAATAAGGTAACTTCCTGAAGTTCCAAGTATACGTGAGTTTTCGGGGGACACCATTCAACCAAGCACACAGACCTACTTGAGTGGGACACCGAAGGTCTTCTCCAAGGTGACCTGTTGTGGTGAATAAGAGGCAAATGGAAAGAGGCCATGTCTTGGGCACCACCAGTGGACAAGGGTTGGCATCGATTCTCTCAGTCACCAATGGGTCACTCTCAGGATGCCTGGGAGGCCAGACCTGCCCCAGAGTGGCTGTGTGGGGGCATGTCTCCATACACAGGAAGTTGGGATACTAAGGGAAGATGTCAGTTCTGGGGCTGCAAGGCAGTGGATCCTAAGATCCGCCCGGTCAAGCTCACCATGGTTGCCCCAGGGAAGTGGCCAAGAATATAGAAGCCACATGCAAGGTCTGGCTGTGTCACTAACTAGCAGCGACCTAGAAATCCCAGGTCTACTCCAGTTAGGTATTTCTGGGACTGGGGATGTGCCCCTGTGTCAGGAGCCTCAGTGCTTCTCGGTCTCCACTGAACTTCCCAAGGGGAAAGGGGCTGCTCCCAGCTGCAGAGCCCCGGCTGCCATAGCATCTCCTGCAGCAAACAGGTCTTGTTTCAGATGCTGCACTCAGAGAATGGAGCTCTTTGGCATATGGGTCAGATGTCCTGGTTTTATTTCGGGGAGGTGAGTGACTGACCCTGGGACCTAGTGCAATCCTGGGGTTCTTGTGCTTCTTAAAGGAGAGGGAATGCTCAGAAAAGCAACTTGCCTGCAGGTGAGGCTGTGTTCTGGGACACAGGCAGAGGACACTGTCCCCAGACCATAAAGCGGGACACCCCAGACACAAGGAAGATATTCAAAGAGCTGGGCTGGCTTCCTCTTGACTTCCCACCAAGCCTGTAGGAGGGTTTGATCTTCACACCACCACCACGAGGCAGGTATTATTATTGTCCATGACTTTGTTAAGGGTCTTGGTTGCAAATAACAGAATTTTAGCTAATTTAAGCAGCAAAGGCTTTTTAAAAGTAGGCAACTCTCTGAATTCAGGGTGAGGAGACAGAAAACTGGGTCTGGGTGGTAGGTAGCGAGAGAGAACACCCAACCACTCTATGGGGGATGCTTTAGCAAATGTGCAACTGCTTCTTCAGTCACACGAGTTCAGCCATTGATGTCCCCAAAGATCCAGTTGTTCCTGCCACCATGTTCACCAAAGAAAAGATAGTGCTTGAGCTAATGATCTCTCTCTCCGTGGAAGTCCTACATGATTGTACCAGATTGATGATCAAACAGGGGTTGGAGAATTGAATTCTGACTTCTACATTAATGAGTACAGACTCACACTATGGGCAAATGGAGAAATCTCCAGTTACAGAAAGGGGATTCCGAGATGATGGGCAGCCAGAAATAGAAGAAATGTCCCCAACATGCCACTCTACAGGTGAGAAAATAGGCACAGAGAGGTTGAGTAACTTGCCCAGGCAACACAGCTAGAAATGGTGGAGGTGAGATTTGAATCCAAGCCATCTGGATACAGAGCTGAGATCTATGAGTCGGAGAGGGTTTGGACAGGTGGAGGTGGGAGGTGGAGGGACTCTGATCAAAGGCATAGGAGGAGGGGCAGCTCCTTGCAGAAGGAGCCATTGCTCCCCATATCCTACCAAATAACAGGGCAAGGAGGGAGGGGCTGGAAGGCGTGGGTAGAGGTATGAGGCCCTGTGGAAATCCTGCTGGCTGCCACCCATCTGCTTATGCAATTCCAGGACCCAGAGTGACAATGTGCCTGGATTGGGGTTTGTAACATAGGGGATCCTGAAGGGACCTGGGGGGCCCAGGTGTGGCCTGCTCCCATCTCTCAGCCTTGTGTCCCCCGCCAGCCCCCAGAAGGCCTCTGGGAACTGGGTGTTCTCCCAGTCATATTGACATTAACGGTAAACAGAGACATTCCAAACCTGCAGGAATTGGAACAATGCAGCCAGGGCCTGAAGGCTACTGAGGTGACCCTGGGGAAGGCCACTGGGCTGGGGCTCCCTCCAGGCCAGCTGAGGACCCTGCATGTACTTAGCAAATACTCTAAGTGCCTACTGTGTGCAAGATGGGGGTGAGGCATTCCTGGGACCCCACCCAGAAATCGAGGGGGCTGGGTCCGCCCACTCTTGACGGAGTGGAGTTTCGATCTCACTCTCCTCTCGGCTCCTTGAGGGCCGGGGAGGGGCAGGGTGGGGCAATCTGAGATGCCAGCTCCCTGAATGCTGAGCTGGGACGGTATCACCACCCCACCCCTGTCAACAGCCTGACGTCTGGCAGATGGAAGCCAGCTGTCCCCAGCCTGGGTGCAGAGAGATGCAAGGCCCTCTGACACGGCCCTCATGTCATGAGCACGCATTCCTCCTGGACTGGAATCTGCACTAGAAGGTACGAGGCAAACATCTCGAGTGGAGTTTAATAACTCCGGGCCAAAGTGGCATGGTGATGACAAGTACAGAGTGGGGCAAAACTGCTCCCTCCCCCAAAGAAGGTTCCCCTGAACTGTGAGAAGGACCAGGAGGCATGGACCAAGCTGGAGAAGTTCCCCCACTCCTGCCTGCCTGTCTCCTGTGGTTTGAGGACAGAGGAGATTCCTTTTCCTACTTCCCAGCCCTGACTCTACTGCTGGGGAACACAGGCTTGCACATCAGGTCCTCGCCTCACGGGCCGCCCTGCATCCCTCCAAACGCCCAGCCTCTGGGCAGGTGTCAGGGCCCTTGTAGCTGCCAACACCCACCCACCCATCCTGGGCCTTGGCGTATCCAGATCTGTACAGCTCAAAGTGTGGCCTGCAAGCCGTTCACAAACAGTTATCTGTTCCCAAAGAGCTGAGTGCAGTTCCCAGAGTAAGGGTTTGGAAACCTACATAGCAATTAGCCATTGCTGTGACATGTAGGCACAGGGGGATTTTTATAGTAAATTGTGAAAGTATTGGTGCGTGATGAATCAGCAACTGAAAACAGATGTACAGACTGGTCCTTCACCACAAATCATTTGAAAAACACCGAGCTAAGGGACCTGCAGGAAGACAGCAGGGAGTTTCCCCTGGGAGCTGTCGGGATCATCCTGCCTCGCCTCCTTCCCCCCATGTCTCTGAGCTCGGACCCTCCAGGAACTTCCAGGGGACCTGCCAGGGCTTCTCTGAGAGGAAGGGAGTACACATGGCCTGGCTGAAGTCTGGAGGACCCAGGAATCCTTCAGCGGATCCCAGGATCCTGGGGTGGGATGCAAAAGGCAGCCGGCTCAGGGTCAACTCTTTGCCCCGGGCCCCTCCCCTCCCTCTCAACCCAACCCTCTCCCTGCCACCCCATCACTGTCCCACAGATCTGGCTGGTGCACTGCATTAGGCTCCAGATCGACAAGGTCCCTGCCTTTCTGGGTTTGGGTTCTTGTGGCTATGGGTTGGGGGTGAGTGCAGACAATGAACACATGAGTAAATGAAGCAGATGATTTCAGGTGGCGCTGTGGGGAAATACAACAGGATGATGCAAAAAAGGGATCAAGGAAGGTGGGCTTGGTGAGGTGCAGTATATCAAGTGTGGACTGGGGTCAGGGAAAGTCTCTGGGACTTTTGAGTAAAGGAAAGGAATGAGTGGGCAAAGCTGTCTTTTTGAGAAAGAGCCTCAGAAGGTGGGTCATGCCTTTGTTGGGGAGACTGGGTGCAGTTGCAGTAACCTTGCTGCATTTGCCTATACTTACCTGGGCACAGGAGGGGACCATGGGCCACCCACCGGAAAGGGTGGTGGGGTTTTTTTTGTTTGTGTTTGTGTTTTTTTTGAGATGGAGTCACTCTGTCGCCCAGGCTGGAGTGCAGTGGTGCAATCTCAGCTCACTGCAGTTCAACCCCCTGGGCTCAAGCAATCCTCCCATCCTCAGCCTCCCGAAAAGCTAGAGCTATAAGTGTGTGCCAACATGCCCAACTAATTTTTGTACTTTTTTGTAGAGATGGGGCTTTGCCATGTTGCCCAGGCTGCTCTCGAATTCCAGGGCTCAAGCGATCTGCCCAACTCGGCCTCTCAAAGTACTGGGATTCCAGGCATGAACCACTGCACCTGGCCATACTCTGCTTCTATAAGGCTTATGTGATTAGATTAGGCCCACCTAGATAAGTCCCTTTTGAGGAACTCAAAGTCAACCAATAAATCCCTTTTGCTAAGTAAGGTAATAAAGGTAATATAGTCACAGGAGCGATAGCTCGGTATATTCTTAGGTCCCACCCATCCTCAAAGGGGGAATTACAGAAGGGTGAGGGTCACAGGGGCTGATGGTTACAATCACAGCAGGCAGTAGGCCCCTAGACCTCCTCCATCAGGGCTGTGCTAGCCTGGGGGGTCTAGAGTGTTGCGCTTGAACTCCACTAGCTGCTGTGTGACCCTGGACAAGTAAGTGGCCACGTTCCTCTGGGCCTCAGTTTCCCTATCTGTACACCTACGATACTGGACTCACAAAGCTTCCCCACTTTGCCTGCCCTTGGGAATCACCTGTGAGAGCTCTTTAAAAATATAGTGCCCAGACCCCATCCTCAGGGATCCTAGCTTAATTGGCCCGGGGTGCGGCTCAGACCTGAGTTCATAATAATATCTGTCCAGGTGATTTGCGACAATCCGTCAAGGCCGGGAACTGCAGGATTGGAACTGGAAAGGCTTTAAAGCAGTGGCTCTCAACCTTGGCTGCATGTTAGGGTTCCCTGGGGAGATCTTTTTTTTTTTTTTAAGACCAGTGCCTGGGCCCCACCCCAATACCTGACTGAATTGGTCAGAGGTGGTGTCTTGGCAGCAGCATCTTTTAAAAGTTCCCCAGGTGTTGCCAGTGTGCAGCCAGGCGATTATAATTCCCAACTTCCAACCCTCTTCCTCATCATGGGGTGAGATGGGGACAAGAAAATGCCAGAATGAAGGAGGAAGTAGAGACAGGGAGAGTAAAGTGTCATGGGTCAGCATCAAAGACCCCTCTGTGGAACTGTCATCTTCCTCCGGAGCCCCCCAAGGCATTGAGAGGAGCTCGCTCTGGGACAGGACTTTAAACCCATCAACACCTCTGTGCTCTGCTCTTTGAAATGAGGGCTTATTATGCCCCCACTTCCCAGGACTGAGGATTAAAAGTGATCATGCCCCTTCACTTGAGGTCAGGAGTTCGAGACCAGCCTGGCCAACATGGTGAAACCCCGTCTCTATTACAAATACAAAAATTAGCCAGGTGTGGTGGCAAGTGCCTGTAATCCCAGCTACTCAGGAGGCTGAGACAGGAGAATTGCTTGAACCTGGGAGGCAGAGTTTTCAGTGATCCGAGATGGCACCACTGCACTCCAGCCTGGGTGACAAGAGCAAAACTCCATCTCAAAAAAAAAGTGATTATGCCCCTGAGTGCTTAGCGCATTGCCCCAAGAATGGCATTACATGAAAACTCTTGGAAGCTCCTTGGGGCAAGGCAGAGGGTGCCGAACCGAATCTGATCTCCACAGCCCCGGGAAAGGCCACCGAACGTCTCAGCCACTGAAATCTCAGCTCCAGCGCTCCCAGCTCAGCCCTGGAAACCAGGCTCCAGCCCTATTTTAAGCGTGGCCACTGCTCATTCTGCACCATTTCCTTCCAAACAAACGGCTTCCCTTTGGGGAGGTTATCGGTGTGCAGCCCAGGGTGGGCAGGGCCGGATTTCTGTCCTGGGCACTCCCCGGAGGTTGGAAGGAGGCCAGAGCCAGGGCCCTAGCAGGGCTGCTGGAATAAGACTAATTCCTGGCCGAGTGCAGTGGTTCACGCCTGTAATCCCAGCACTTTGGGAGGCTGAGGCAGGTGGATCACTTGAGGTCAGGAGTTCGAGACCTGCCTGGCCAATGTGGTGAAACCCTGTCTGTACTAAAAACATAAAAATTAGCCTAGTGTGGTGACAGGTGCCCATAATCCCAGGTACTCAGGAGGCTGAGGCAGGAGAATTGCTTGAGCCCAGGAGGCGAAGGTTGCAGTGAGCTGAGATTGCACCACTGCGCTCCAGCCTGGGTGACAGAGCAAGACTCCGTCTCATAAAAAAAAAAAAAAAAAAAGATTGATCCCGGAGCAGGTTCCAGGCAGGGACACATCTCCAGTTCTCTGCCCAGGGCACCCAGGTTGTATGGAGTTATCCTCTTTCATTCGTGGAGTGATGCAGCCTCACAAACAGGGACCACCTGTGGGCTGTAAGCAGTGCTCTTTGATGAGGTTCCCCAGGTGCCTAGCTAAGTGCTCTGTAGGCACCCAAGGATATGTCTCACCATATCTCAACAGCCTCATGACTGGTCTCTCCTTTTCTAATCTTGTCCCCTCCAATCCATTTCTCCCACAGTAGCCAGAAAACATGAATTGGCTCATTCACTCCACTGCTTCAGCTGTTCACAGGCTTCCACCATCCTTAGGATCAAATTCAAATTCCTACCATGGTCAAAGAGAGCTGCTTAATGTGGCCCCTGCCTGCCTCTCTGTTTCTCCTTATCTCTCATTCCCCCAACTCATTCCAGCCATAACAACTTCCTCCTTTCCATCACACACACGTGACTCTTCCCTACCCCACGGACTTTGCACCTGCTGTTTATGTCCTCTACGAGAAGTTTTTGTTCCGTGGCTGGTTACTCTTCTAGTCTGTCACCCTTCAGAGAGATCTTCCCAGATCACTGCCTAAACAGTGCCCTCACCACTCTCTCTCTCTCTGTCACCCTGTTTCATTTCTTCCTAGCACTTGTCACTATTGAAAGTGTCTTGTTTTCTTGTTTATTGACTGATTGATTTTTCCCCCCATGATCTATCTCTACCCCTAGAGAGGGTGGGGACCTTGTCTGGCCTGTTCACCATGAGTGCCTGGGCCTGGCAAATGCCCAAAATGTGTTAGTTGAATGAAGGAACAAAAGAAATTCACAGAGACTTTCAAAGCACGAAGTGTGTGCAAGTCATTGTAGGGGCTTAGAAATTACACATCACCACTCTGAAGGTAATATACCCCAAGGGTTATTCTAAGTGCTTTGCGTATACGAACTCAACCTTTCCACAATCCTAGGAGGCAGGGAGTAGTAGCAGTAGTCCCATTTTACAGATGAGAAAATGAAGGCACAGAGAGGTTAAATGACCTGTGTAACGTCACACAGTCAGTCAAACCCAGGCATAGCCAGCTCTCTAAGCTGTAGTATGTCTATGGGGAAACATGAGGTGTGATGCAAACTTCTTAGCTGGGTTGCACAAGGAAAAGAAAAACCATCTCCTTACATTGTGGCCACACTCACATGGGTGAAATGAGGCTGCTGAAGGTGGGAGCAGGGGACAAGGAATTCCTTCAGGAATTCTAAAAGAAGCAGCAGAATTCCATGGTGGGTAAATCAGAAGCACAAAGTTCTAGGACCCATGGCTTCTCACTACACCAGACTCAGTTTCCCCAGCTCCAAAGTGCAACAGTGACACGATGGTCCTCGGCATTTCTCTTGGTTTTATGATTCTATTAATTGACAAATGGGTGCCACCCAGTATCCCAGAAACTCCTGGGGTGGGTAGGAAATGGTGGCGAGTGGGGCTCAGACAGCAGAGAAAGGCATCAGAATCTAGGTCAGAAGTGGGAGTCAGGTGGAAAGGAGCGCACAGCTGTGACTTCTGTTTGCCCAGTGCCCAGTCCTCCTTTCTCTGCTAGCTGCATGCATTCCCTTTTGGGAACTACCCTTTGGCCATGCTGTGCAGATCTGGGGGGCAGGAAGTGTCTAATAAGGGGTTCTGGCTTCCCCATGGCCATGCTGGTGGACATATAACCCAACCTAAGCTGATCGGATCCTCTCTCCAAATAGGAGTCCCAGCCCCAGGGAACCAGGGGTGAGGGAAGAAGGTGGTACCCACTTCTAGGCTCCTCCCAAGTCATGCAAGATCTTGTATCTCCTGTGGCTGGGGAGGCTCTTGCTGCACACAGAATCCTCAGAGGGCTCCCCACAGGCTCCCACCCCAGCCTTTCCCTCTGGCCTCATTCCTGCCACTTTCCCCATCGTGCACCATGTTTCAGCAACACTGTCACTGTTTATGCCTCAGACACGGCAAGCTCCTAGTCACCCCAGGGCACTCGCACTTGCTGCTTCCTCGCTCAGAACATTCAGCGGCAGACCTTCCTTCTCACGGTGGTTCTTTCTGGTTGTTTCAGCCTCTATCCGCGGTGTCCTCAGGCCCTGCCCTGCCCCTCTGCTCAGTGTCTACCACATCCTCCAGCTGTATTTTCCTCAGGGCACATATCACGAGCTGAGGTTGCTTGGCTGCCTGATATGTTGATTTGCTTTTGTCGTCCTCCCCTGTTTGGTGTAAGCCCCTTCTCTGAGCATTGTGCCCCCCCTACCTTCCTGGGCCGGGCAGAGCCCCTGGAACTTGGCCAGCGTTTCAAAAAAATGATATTTGAGGCCGAGCACTGTGGCTCATGCCTGTAATCTCAGCACTTTGGGAGGCCGAGGCAGGTGGATCACTTGAGACCAGGAGTTTGAGACCAGCGTGGCCAACATGGTGAAACGCCATCTCTACTAAAAATACAAAAATTAGCCGGGCGTGGTGGTGGCAGACTCCCGTAGTCCCAGCTACTCAGGAGGCTGAGGCAGGAGAATCACTTGAACCTGGGAGGCAAAGGTTGTAGTGAGCCGAGATGGCACCATTGCACTCCAGCCTGGGCAACAGAGTGAGACTCCATCTCAAAAAAATAAAAATACAAAATTTTAAAATACAAAATTTAAAAATATTTGAATAAATGAATAAATTGATTAAGGGGGCAATGGAGTGTGTGTAATGCCAAGTAATCCTCCTATGAAATACTTCAGAGAGTTACAATGAGGGAATTCTTTGTCCTGTTTTCAAATGGGAAAACTGAGGCCAGGCAAGAGACGAGGAAGCCATATCAGAACGCCAACCTGGCCTTACCTCCCCTTGGGGAAGAACTTCTCCAACCTCCCTCCATACAGGAATACCTGGGCTTCAGAATCACTTCCCACGAAGTGGAGCCCGGCACCCAGGGGCAAGGAATTCCCAGCAGTGATCTCCCCTGAGCTTCCAGGAAACCATCTGTTTCTCTTCTTTGTGAAACACACAAAGCGTTCTCGTGGAGGAGGGCCAGGTGCACGGAGGAGCCCTTGAACACCTGGACCGGGGGCACCTGGGAAGCGGGAGGATGGGAGGAACCCAGTAGCCGAGGACGGGTGGCAGACAAGCTGGGTCATGCTGTGCGCCCGTCCAAACGGATCCGCCTGGCATGTGGGTGGTGTGGTCCAACTGGTTGGGTGAGTGCAGGGTGTGGGCTGGTGAGGGTGCCAGCCAGTGAACTGTAACACTCCTGCCCTGCAGATGGGGAGGCACCTGGTCTCCCATCTTCAGAGCTGCCCCAGTCTGCACTGACTCTGGGTTTGAGACCATCAACTCAAAGGACCCAGAGGTTCCCTGGCATCCTTCCAGGAATGAGGATGTGCTGGGCACGAGGTCACTTGAGTCAGGCTTTCTGAGAGCATCTCACCTCCTGGTGGAGGGAAAGGAGGAAGTATTCCGGGGCTGGAAATGAAATAGAGATTGGGTCAAGATAAATTCATGAAGAGGCCAGAAAGGAGAGAAAGCTTGAGGGGGACACAAGACAGCTGAGTGTGGTCATTAAGAATTTGGAGATCCTTGGATATTCCAATTATCCTGATTTGATTATATGAATGTATCAAATTATTACATGTACCCTAAAAAATGTACATCTAATGTATCACTAAAAATAAATACATTAACTTAAATGAAAAAAATAATTTTGGCTGTGCATGGTGGCTCAAGCCTGTATTCCCAGCACTGGGAGGCCAAGGTAGGAGGATCACTTGAGCCCAGGAGTTCAAGACCAGTCTGGGCAACATAGTGAGACCCTGTCTCTAAAAATAGTAGCAATAATAATAATTTTTTTTTTTTAAAGAATTTGGAGGCCGGGCACGGTGGCTCATGCCTGTAATCCCAGAACTTTGGGAGGCCAAGGCTGGCGGATCACCTGAGGTCAGGAGTTCGAGAACAGCCTCACCAACATGGCAAAACCCCGTCTCTACTAAAAATACAAAAAAAAAAAAAATTAGCTGGGTGTGGTGGCGCATGCCTGTAATCTCAGCTACTCAGGAGGCTGAGGCAGGGAAATCACTTGAACCCAAGAGGTGGAGGTTGCAGTGAGTTGAGATCGCGCCATTGCATTCCAGCCTGGATAACAAGAGCGAAACTACGTTTCAAAAAAAAAAAAAAAATCTGGAGTTCCTCAGACCTTTGAGTCTTGGCTCTTGCCACCTACTTAATTAACCTGTCTGAGCCTCTGCTCCCTCATCTGTAAAACGGGGGTCATAGCACCTACTTTCTAGTGTGGCGAGGATTAGATGAGCCAGGGCACGTAAAAAGTGTTCGGCACTTAGGTGTTCAATATGGTGGGAATAAGGAAGAGAAGCTTAGATGGGCGATACTGAGGACAGTCGGGTGTCTGTTATCACTTGCTATGTCTCCTTTCTCTCTCACCTAAGTTTTACTTTCCCTTCCTAGAAAATGCAGGGATGGGCCCCACCTCTCTGGACTCTTTCCACTCTATATTCTGTTCTGTCACTTTGCAAAGCTGGTTGCTCGTGCTCTAGCTAAGATGCTAACAGTTAATGTGTAGCTAATGGGATAATGACTGATAATGGCTTCACGGGGTTTCCCATCTAAGAATTTTACCCAGTGACACCTCGAGAAGCCAAAGGAACATTCTCTGCAGAGCCTGGCACAGACAAGGGGATACGAGAGGGTGATTTGGGTTGAAGGCCGCTTCCTTGGCCCTCCTATGTCTGCTAAGTGTCCTTAGACCCAGCCCCAGTTTATTAAATGGATGGGTGCTGGATACAACTGCAAAGAGGAAAGACAAGAATTAAAGCCCTTAGAATGTTTCTGGGGGGATCCTTTAACATCCCCTTTGGGGCATGCAAAAGGGCAGGATCAATAGATGTGCCATGAAAGTTCTGGGGGCTGCACGTGGGAAGAGGCCCCAAGATTCACTCTCTACTCCTCTGTGTTATTGTCCTTGATTTCCTAGATTTACGCTGGATCAGAGTTCTGAATTTGGTCATCCCAATACCACCTTCAAAGTTACTGCCTTTTCGGTACCTCCTACCTATATTATTATTTCAGAGTTTGTTCAATTGCAGCCTGTGGGCCAAATATGATCCCAAGTCTGCCTTTGTAAATAAAGTTTTATTGGAACACAGCCAGGCCCACCCATTTATAGTCGAGATGAATGGCCTGCAAAGTTAAAAATATTTGCTATCTGGCCCTTTACAGAAAAAGTTTCCTGACCTTTGATTTTACTTCATTTAAAAAAAACAACTTATGTTTTTGACTTACATTTATTTTAAAATGAATTTTTTTTTACCACTACCATAAACAGAAAATCACAATCTCTAGCCTGAATGGAAGGAAATTAGAAAAACAGAGCCAAAGCAAAACAATGATTTTCAATTCTACCTGGAGGCTGTCGCCTAACCAAACTTCTGAGTTGAGGCCTGTGTGCTCTTTCTTTAGGAGAGATATTATTCTTTCATTCATTCGACAGGTATTTGTTGAGCACCTACTATGTGCCATGGCCCCCTTACCCCCCACTCCTTTAGGTCTGACTTATACATTCTGTTCCCCACAATATTTCATTTGAACAAAGATAAAAGATTCGGATTCTTAAAAGGTTGAGATCAGGCATGGTGGCTCACATCTGTAATCCCAGCACTTTGGGAGGCCAAGATGGGAGGATCACTTCAGCCCAGGAATTTGAGACCAGTCTGGGCAACAAAGTGAGACCCCATCTCTTTAAAAAAAAAAAAAAATGATTGAAACCAACCAAATTAAGGGAAAATCCACTGGACCAGGAGCTTGGTTTTCTTGTTGTTTTCTTGACCAACATCTTGTGCTGTCTCCTGACCTGCCATGTGCCCTTGAGCAAGTCAAGTCCTCTCTGAGCTTGTTCCTTCCACATCAGATTTTCCAACTCACCTGGACATACAGTCGCCTAGTGCTCCACCCCTTACTTCTAAAAATGATAATTCCCAGCCCCCTTCCCTGGAGATTCTGATTCAGTGGGTTTGGATGATGGACCCAGTGATGTAAATTTTTAACAAACACTCCCCTCCCGCCCAATCCACCCCTGCCCAGGGGATCGCCCCCATTGTATTAGGTTGGGAAGAAGTCTTTGTGGTTCCCTCCCTCATTTCTCCAGCTTCCCAGGATTTTTTCAGCTCTGAGAACCCCGTCCCACCTGATGCCTCCTCTCTCTGGTTAGGGGAGTCTGGAGTGCTGCCAGGGGAGGGGGTGACCATGTGGAGACTTATGCTGTGGGCTCCTGTCATGCCATCGGAACTGGCTGGTTGGAGAGGTGATTAGTACCCTTGGGAGGGGGAGCATTTAGAAACCATTTCAGGAAAAACAGAACAAAACATCTCTTTCCCTAATCTTTAGCCAAAGGCTGATTTGCCAGTTTTCTGGCCACAAAACCTCGGATCCACCCTAGAAGAAGGAGGCCCTAGAATAACAGTTTCCAAGCCCTAGGACTGGTGTCTAACAGGCTTTTACAATCCTGGAGCAAGGAATGAGCCCAGGCAGCCTCAGCCTCCATGCTTCAGCACCAGGCTGAATAGGGCTGTGTTGAAGAGGATCCCATGGGCGCAGATGGACGGGATGAACTTATAACCGTGTATGGTCAGCGCTAGCTGCTTCTCCACGAATCTTACAATCTGAGCTCTGACATTTCAGGTTCTAATTCACTTGCATGATCCAGGACAAGACCTGGGCATCCATTCTAGAATCTTCCAACTCCTTCAAGGACCACCCACTTTCCATGCTTAAAAGACATGTCTTCAGAGAGGCCTTCCCTGGTCCTGGCTGTCCTTGGTCTTTCCCCTCCTTTTAACTCTGTGTCTATTCTGTCTGCTACAAATCCCTCTCCAAGTCTGCTGTTTGTCTTATGACCTTTTTTTTTTTTTTGAGATGGAGTTTTGCTCTTGTTGCCCAGGCTAGAGTGCAGTGGTGCAATGTTGTCTCACTGCAACCTCCGCCTCCCGGGTTCAAGTGATTCTCCTGCATCAGCCTCCCGAGTAGTTGGGATTACAGGCACGCGCCACCACGCCCGGCTAATTTTGTATTTTTAGTGGAGACAGGGTTTCTCCATGTTGGTCAGGCTGGTTTTGAACTCCCGACCTCATGTGAGCTGCCTGCCTCGGCCTCCCAAAGTGCTGGGATTACAGGCATGAGCCACGGCATCTGGCCACAACTTTTTTTGTACTTTATCATCTTGGATCTTTTTTTCCTTCTTGAATTGTAGCTGTTACAACTTGTAATTGAATGTTTGTTTGTGTATTTATTAATATCTCATAGTTCCCTCACTAGTCTGTTCCCTTCACTGAGTCAGGGACTATGTCATTTTCATTTGTCACTGTGCCCCAGCACCGGGACAGAGTCTGGCCCTTGGGAGGCCCTCAAAAAATAGTTGTGGGATGAAAGAATAAGTACAGCAGCACTTCTCAAACTTTAACACGCAGGTGATTCACCTAGAGATTTTGTGAAAATGTAGATTCTGAGCCACCAAGGCTGGGTGGGACCTCAGAGTCTGCATTTTTCACAAGTTCCCAGGGACACTGATGCTGCTGGTCCATGGACCACACTTTAAGTAGCAATGTCCTAGATAAAGTCTGTCCTCATCAGTCAGCCACCCCACCATCTATGTCTCCCTCCCATTGCTCAATTCCTGGGGAGAGGTTTCAAGCTTTTCAGAAGCAAGGAAAGGGCTACTGAAACCTAAAAAAGGATTAATAAAGAAGTAGGAAAAATTGCAAGAAGCACAGAATCAAAGATGCTCTGGAAGCTCAGCTGAGGACAGCACACACACTAGATTTTCAAAAGCATCACATCCCTACACTACCCAGTTTTTCTGGTCCTGGAGGCTGAGCAAACATGGTCCCACCTTGTCTGCCCAGGATCTCTCCCAGGAGGGAGAGTGGCTGTTCCAGGGCTGGAAATGTTAACCCTTATCTTACCAGCTCATCGTCATTCTCAATGCCAAGTTGACCATGCATATTCCAGCAATTTACACACTTAGGCTGGTTATTCCGGTGCTGTTTGTGCGACAGTGTCTTGGTGGCAAAATCCGACTCCTACCCTAGCCAAGGATTCACACAAAGCCCTCTCTAGCAACAGAGAGATGCAACTGAAGGTCAAGGTAGTTCAATTGAGCTATTGACGCTCTCCTGTGGGCCACCTCTGCGGGAATATAAGGCGGCTCTCCATCAGCCAAGAAAACCTTTCTCAATAGGATGTCAGCTCACCATCATGCCTAGGGTGTCAGGGGCTCCAGCGTTAAATTTGACACTCGGTTACTATGGCTGCAGTTGCTGAAAGGATTAAAGCGGTGTTTCTTGAAATGTGGTCCATTCATCACCTATGTCAGAATCACTTTGCAGGGGAGGGAGGCTTGTTCAATATGCAGATCCCTGAGCTTTCACCCCAGATCTACTGTGCCAGCACCTTAGGAAGTGGGGTCTAGAAATTTACATAGTTACTACGTTCCTCAGTGACACATAGGTGCATTCACCTTTCAAATCTCTGGGCTCATGTGTTTGCTTCCTCCTCCATCTGTGTAGTTTGTATTCCTTTTGTTTCAGCTCTATTGTGTCTGTCTTTGATGATAAGCTGCCCTAAGCTTCCCTTTGGAAGCCAGATGGGTAGATACATGAAGCTTCATTTGTGACCAGGCATCCTAGGGAACCGCCCCTGCCCCCTGCTCTCTGCAACTACTCCATCATCAAAGTGCAGCTCACATAGAAGCTGCCCAGCAAATTATTCCTTATTACCTGAGTTAGACCATCCTATCCCCAGAGTTCAGTGTGTCCCCAGCACTTTAAGAAACATCTGTACCATCAGATACTCCAAGGCACCAAGCCAAACCCTTCACATATGGCCCCCAGAGAAGTGCCCATTTCATCCGACCCCCAGACTCTTCAGTCTTATAAATAACATGATTTTCTCTAGACATCTCCCCAAAAGAACCTGGGAATCCCCTTTGGATTATTCTTCTCCTAGACCCAGCATCATTCTGCAGTATGAATGAAATCTTGAATTTCAAGTTACTATCATTTCTCATCTTGTTATTTCTCCACCTGCCTCCACACTTTCCCTCCCCAAACTTCTCCACAGAGCAGTCAATCAGATCATGTTGCTACTGACTTAAAACCTTCAGCTGGGCACAGTGGCTCACCCCTGTAATCCCAGCACTTTGGGAGGCTGAGGCGGGCAGATAATTTGAGGTCAGGAGTTCGAAACCAGCCTGGCCAACATGGAGAAACCCTGTCTCTACTAAAAATACAAAAATTAGCCAGGTGTGGCAGCAGGCACCTGTAATCCCAGCTACTCGGGAGGCTGAGGCAGGAGAATCACTTGAACCCAGAAGGTGGAGGTTGCAGTGAGCTGAGATCACATCACTGCACTCCTGCCTGGGTGACAGAGTGAGACTCCGTCTCAGAAAAAAGGTGGGGGGGGGGGGGGAAAGAAAAATCCTTCAATGGTGTTCCATTGCTCCTAGAATGAATTCCCCAGACTTACCGTAGCCTGACCATCTTTCTAGCCTCATCCTCACTCTGGCCTTTCTAGCTGCGACGGCTTCTTTCAGGCCCTCCTGCCTTTCATGTTCCCATCCACGAGGCCTTTGCACGAGCTGCCACCTCCACTTGGTGCTGTCTCCCATTGCTTTCTGCCAACCAACTCCTACTCACCATTTGGGTCTCAGGCCTAAGCTCCAGCACCCTTCCTCAGGGAAGCCCTCTTGATATCTCTGCTTGGGTCAATCCCCTTACGCTAGATTTGCAGAGCACTGGGTTTCTCTTCCTTCATAGCACATTGTCATGCTGATACATTCACATTTAGTTGAGGGATTACTTAGTTGATTATAGTTAGGGCAATTGCACACCCTTGTCGCCCTGGGATAGTTCTAGGTATGCTTACTATCCCACTGCAATTACTGACAGCACCCTTTTCACTCTCAGAAGTGTCCTACTTTGGATGATACATGTGGCCATCCTAATAGTAGTGCATCCCACCAGACTGTAAACTTTATGAGGCATTGAACTGTATTTGTTTCTGCTCATCATTGTAGTCCCAGTGCCTGGCTCAATGCCAGTAAGTAGGTGCTCGGTAAGTAGGTCCTCCAGAGAACCAGGCTAAGCATGCATGGTCTTTTATGACCTGGCCTTGGAAGCCACATACTTGCTTGCACCATATACTGTTGATTGACTGGACACCAATCAATGAGTCCAAAGCTCTCAATGGGCTGTCATAGAATTTGCAGACATTTTTAAAAACCACCACACATCCCCCAAGGATCTGCCTTTCATTCATTAACTCATTCATCAAATATTTATTGGTTCTCATGCCCCTTCCTCTTGTATAATTTGTGCCCTGCACAAGGATTCCCAACCAGGAGGTTAGAGGGTGAAATGCAGCCTACAGACTCTTCACCAAGCCATACGCCTGGCTTGGGGATGTGTCTGCCTAGAGGAAGGGGAATTTTTTTCCCTTTGCACCAAGGTGCTGTCTATTTGTCAAGCTATCTGCCCTGAGAGGTGACTATTTTCTAAATCATTGGCTCAGAAGAGGCACCTTTTTCTAATTTTCATATAGGCACTGTAAAGATTAGTGGGGCTGGGTGCAGTGGCTCACACCTGTAATCCCAGCACTTTGGGAGGCCGAGGCAGGAGGATCATTTGAGCCCAGGAGTTCAAGACCGGCCTGGGCAAAATAGTGAGACTTCATCTCTGCATAAAATAAGACAATTAGCCGAGGATGGTGGCACACACCTGTAGTCCCAGCTACTCAGGTGGCTGAGGCAGGAGGATCACTTGAGCCCAGGAATTTGAGGCTGTGGTGAGCTGTGATCTCACCACTGCATTCCAGTCTCAGCCACAGAGCGAGACCTCCATTTCTAAATAAAATAAAATAAAAATTAAATTAAAATTTAAAAGAGTAATAGGAACCCTGGTTGTTCACCCACTATGTGAAGACATTGGTGGAAAAGCCACGGGTAAGATAGATGAAACCTCTGCTCTCGGTAAGCTTGTGTTCTATTGGGGAACGAAGACAATAAGCAAGAAAGCACACACTTGAAAAAATACAAATCTGATTACAGATTGGAAACAGCATTATGGAAGAAAAGCCCCTCACGTGATCATCTCCACTGTGCTAGTTGCTGAAGGCAGAGGCTGGAGTCTGGAGGCTGAGGCTGCCTTATCTCGGACCCCCACCTCTCAGAAGACATCAAACAATGGAGGAACCAACAAGAGCAAATAGACATAGCCTGTGTCCAAGAGGATTTTAATCCCACATTACGAGGGAATTCCAGAATGTCAATGTATAAGGCCTTTAAAATCAAGAATCTCATTCATCCAGAATAGTTTACATACCGTCCTGCCAGGAGGAGAGAATGGGGAGGAATTCCTAGGCCTCCTCCTGCCACGTCATTCTTTGAATTTTGAACTGTTGGACCATGCATGGGGCAGTAGGGTAGAAATGGAAGGCATCCTCACTTCCCCAGATCCAAAGATTCATACGGATGCGAGAGTCTGGCCAGAGTCCTAAGGTTGAAGTTGCCTGTGGCGGGGTAGGCAACTGAGGTCACTTGGATTAGGAAGATAGTTCCATGGTTTTATAGCCTAAGAGACACCTCACAAAAAGATACCCGGCAATCTTGGAAAGAAAAATAAAACACATATCAGTATGAAGAAGGATAATGAGCAGAACTGACCAGGGTTGGTTAGTGAGTTCCATGAGATCAAGGGGTTTTGGGGACAAGTTGGTTCACTCACTGCTATATTCCCAATGTCTCCAATAATGTCTGGCATACGGGAGATTCAAAATATGCATACATTGAGTGAATAATTGGAAAAAATCACTTTTCTGGCAGAAGGGAAAGAATTTTTTTTGTAAAATTAAAAAATATTTATTTAGAAAAGTACAAGGATGGCGCAGCGGCTCACGCATGTAATCCTAGCACTTTGAGAGGCTGAGATGTGGGGACTGCCTGAGCTCAGGAGTTCGAGATGAGCCTGAACAACATAGTGAAACCCCGTCTCTAACAAAAATGTAAAAATTAGCCGGGTGTGGTGGCGGGTGCCTGTGATCCCAGCTACTCGGGAGGCTGAGGCACAAGAATTGCTTGAACATGGGAGGTGGAGGTTGCAGTGACCTGGGATCATGCCACTGCCTCCAGCCTGGGCAAACGAGTGGGATCCTGTCTAAGAAAGAAAAGAAAAGAAAAGTACAAGGATGCTCTCATAGAATGAAGGATCGCTTTTATGACTGTACTTGGGATCCTGGGAAAATGACAGCCCACTCCTGGGACATTATTTACAACAGAAACATCTTTTTTTCTTCTTCTTTGCAAAACTTTTCAGTGCCAAACTGTTCTTTTCAGAAGACAGGCCAAGAGAGCTGGCCTCCATCCTCCTTGCCACTCTGGGGACACCTGGGGACTTTCTTCTGTGACTTGCCAAGAACATCCCATGAGCCACGCTGGGTTCCAGACGTTTGGGTAGTAATGACTGTGGTGGTGGAGCACAACCCCCACCCCCTGCTTCCTGTTATCCTTTCTGACCATATTTCAGGGAAATTCAAATCTGGGAGAGCTCTGAAGCTCCATTCCGGTGGTGCCAAACCTCCTGATGAAAACAGAACCAGAGTCAAGCAGCCAGATGTTTCTATAATGGGAAAAACCCGGGCACAGCCACTTACTTTTGTTCTACTCACAGACATTTGCATTCATTTCATGTGATAGCTTTAGGAGACACGAAACAGCCTAAAACAGCATGGTTTGGGGCTGTTTCTCCAGAAGCTTGGAAATTCTGTGGTTGTTGCCTTTGGTGCTTAGTCAAACCTTCCTTGTCATAAGTCAGATGGACACTATTTGTACTGTTCATTCTTACTGCATTTGCAGGATGTTTTACGACAGCAGTTTGTAGGTATTTCTGTGACAGAAATCAGAGACAAAAGGAAGCAGGAAAGGTCAGACTCAAAAGGTATGGCTTTACCCCCTGACTCACGGTGAGAAGCTATGAGACCCAGAGCTCTGAGCTTTAAGTCGGACGATACTAGGGCTTGAAATCATTATCTCCATCTTTCCCCTCAACCCAGTCTGTGGAGGTGGGCGGCAGGGAGGAAATGGCCTCAAGAAAGCATGTTTCTCAGGTCCCACTCTAAGGAATTCAGATTTCCTGACTCTTCATACAGTAAGGACTTGGGGGCTACCCAACCATCTGTCTCACACCAAGATGGCAGCCAGCTGAGCCACACTTATAGGCTCACGCCTATAACCCCAGTACTTTGGGAGGCCAAGGTGGGTGGATCACCTGAGGTCAGGAGTTCGAGACCAGCCTGGCCAACATGGTGAAACCCCGTCTCTACTAAAAATACAAAAATTAGCCGGGCATGGTGGCAGGCACCTGTAATCCCAGCTACTCGGGAGGCTGAGGCAGGAGAATTGCTTGAACCTAGGAGGCTGAGGTTGCAGTGAGCTGAGACTGTGCCACTGCAATCCAGCCTGGGCGAGAGAGCAAGACTCTGTCAAAAAAAAAAAAAAAAAAAAAAAAAAAAGAAGCAAGTCATTAGGTGCAGCCCACTCTCAAGGGGAGAGAATTACACAAAGGCATGAATACCAGGAGGCAGGGGTACGGGGGTCATCTTAGCAGCCTATGAACCAGTTTGTTTTCAGCAGAAGCACCCACTGAGTGGAAGTTAGTAAAACCCCTGGCATCTGTTAAGATTCAGCTAACCCACCAACCAAAAGTGGGTTATGATGGTTGAATCACATTCATATTCAATCTATTCCCATCAGGAGTTTGTGGCTATTTGAAAAAATCTCCATCCTCCTTAACAAGAGTCCACGTTGTCTTCTGCGCGACCTGCGCTGCTACGACGTTGAGTTCTGTTCGGCTTTCTTAAGGTTGGGGATCAGATTTGCACCCAGGCATGGGCACCCCTCGTCATTCCTTTTAAGAACAAGAAAGAGTGAACAGGATCC
Organism: Pongo abelii; assembly: GCF_028885655.2. Lineage (NCBI taxonomy): Eukaryota > Metazoa > Chordata > Mammalia > Primates > Hominidae > Pongo > Pongo abelii. The sequence goes on along the minus strand of NC_072003.2, from coordinate 11,892,109 downwards.
AGTTACAAGAGACTGCAGAACCCTAAAATGTTCAAGCCAGAAAAGACACATGAGAGATCACTGTGTAATCAATTATCTTCTATCCCACCCTGAACCAAGCCCCCATCCTTGGTGACTTTCCATACCTTCAAATGCCTTCCTTACAGTTCTTTCTCTCTCTCCATATAGACCAGCTACTGCTGTGAAACAAACCAGCATGAACTGCAGTGGCATGCAACAATTAGCATGCATTTCTCATTTACATGTCTGTGGCTTGGCTGGAGTAGCTCTGTCTCTGACAGAAGTTCTGTAGATCCTCTAGGGTAGCTCTACTTCACATGTCTTTCATTTTCTGGGACCACTAAGCTGCCAGAGGTATACTATGCTCATGGAAATGGCAAAAGAGAGAGAGGGCAAATCCTACCACCCAGGCACCCTTCCGTTCTTTGTGTGTGTCATCTTTGCTAGTATCTCATTGGCCAAAGCAAGTCACATGGCCAAGCTCAAGATCAAATTGAGGAATATACTCCTCTCATTACGAGGCAATGGCCAGGGTCAGGATGTATACTATTATTATAAGGGGCTGAAGGACTGGGACCAGAACTCCATCAAACACACTCTTTCTTACTTTCCCCCACACCAAGTTCATTATCGAAACACCAGAAGCAGGAATACAAGCAGGTATGAGGCAGGTTTCTGTCTCCCATCTTCCTAGAGGGACAGGAGTATATTTAAAGACAGAAAACAAAGAATAGCAAGTAGCAGGTGAATGGGACAGACAGGTTGGGCTCTGGAGAGGGTTGAGAAACAAGGGAGAGGAACAATTGTCCTGTTTTTTTCTCTGGGTCTTGGAGAGGGATCTTGGGGGTCTGGACAGGTTCTTTCCAGTTGGGACACACCCCACCAGCTGGTGGCTTGGGAGACAGTACAGGGAGGAGGCATCTCCTGGCTCTGAATCAGAGTGAGAACATGACTGTCGTTTCCAATGATCTTGCAATAGTTCTGATAACAGAAGAAAGACTTCTCTGTGATGGCATGCCTTTAACATCTTACTGATCACCCCCACTATTTTTTTAAGAGACAGAGTCTTGCTATGTTGCCTAGGCTGCCTCAGAACTCTCAGGCTCAAGCGATCCTCCAACCTCAGCCTCCCGAGCAGCTGGGATTACAGGTAAGCACCACCGCACCTGGCTCCCTTTTTAATAGACCCTAAACGTCAGACTCATGGACTCTTTCAGGCAACAGTATCTGGCTACAATTTACTAACACTGTTTTATTTCAATAGTGTTTATATTCATAAGTTTGTCTTCTATTTTTGGCAGATGGCACTGGTTTCCTGTTTACCATGGCAATATAGGGCTTTCTTTTCAAATAAACATATTAAAATCAACGGAGTTAATTTAAAGAAAACAATTAAGTGAATACTAGTTCAGGTGGAAGGTGGATACGGCAAAAATTAGAGCTTGAGTGTGGTTAGCATTTGGTAAATAGTGATAGGGTGGAAAGAGGAGAATGGGGTTTGCTGCAGTGAGTCTAGGTTCAAATCCAAACTTTATCAATTGCATAGAGCCTTTGGGTAAGTTACTGGTGTAGCTTCTCTGAGCCTTAGTTTCTTCATGGATAAAATGAGGGTAACTTGTTTTGCAGGGCTGCCGTGTTCTATTGAAGGTTATGTTTGTAAAGTAACCTGCACACACTAAGCCCTCAGCAAATGCAGAAACCTGCCTGCTCCATCCCCTACCTGGCCTTTCCATTCTGGGAGACTTTGGAGTTTTCTCTGTCCTCCACATCGCTATAGGCAGGTAGGTGGGCCCTTCCTGGCCCTTCTCTATAGCAACCAGATCTCACCCTCCTCCCCTTTTATGGAGGAAGAGGACTCAGTTCATATAAGTGCCTTCCTGTCCCCTCTCCAGCTCCACACACACACACACACACACACACACACACACACACACACACACACACACACACACACACACACACAAAATTATCTTGGGGGATGGGAGTATTGGTTAACCGTAGAATTAAAGGAGATTTGGCAGGTCAGACCCTAGGCCAACTTGGGAAGCTCAAGACCTGGGGGAGGGGGTGGCCCTTTAGAGGGGATCTCAAATCCCCCAAGGATCTCTAATTTAGACCCAACAAGGCCCTCTCATGACAGACCTCCTCAGCAGGATTAAAAAAAGATGCTCAACAGAAAATACAAACATGGAGTCCAACCAGAGCACACAATTGCACAATAAGTTAACATTTCTTAAAAGGGTTTCTCATTCTCTTGTCAGTAGCACAAATCAATTGCCTTGTATGCTGGGGTATGTGCAAGTAACATGAACCTGTCAAATTAAAAGTTTTAAAATATACTGTTATATGTTGTGACCCTGTTTTGGAATTTCTTCAATTTGTAAAAATACTGACTGCCACTCCCTCCTTCCACACACACACGATGGGGCTCAGGCGCCTCTGGTCTCCTCCCCCATCCTCCCAAGAGCCCCTAGAGCAGATCAGCCCTCCCAGTTTACAGATGGGGAAACTGAGGCTGAAAAGAAAGGCAGTTCCTTTGATGTCATTTCCAGGGACACTAAATACCAGGACTGTGGGTTGAAAGGCTGTGGGGAGTGGTTTGTGTGAGTGTGTGTGTGTGTACTGGTGGGGTGGGGGGAGTGAACAGGGGGTCCTGGAAGAGTCTAGACTGGTTGCTGGGCATCTCACACCAAGGCCAGGACTCCAGGTGAGATAATAAAAATAACAATGACTGACGTCTGTGGAGCAGGTACCATGAGCCAAATATTGTGGACGTATTATCACCTTCCGACCTATAATCACTCCCATTCCCAGAAGAGGAAACTGAGACAGGGGAGATTATGGACGAGCTCCGAAAGTTCATAAAAGGCCAGAGAAGGGGTTCTAGAGCAGGGAGCCCGGATTCCAAAGCTCCTTAGGGAAGAGGAAGAAAAGGAGAGAAGAGGAGAGGAAAGAGAACGAGAGGGATGTGGAAACCTGCAGAGAAGGGAAGCCCCTTGCTCCCGGGAGCCTCCCTTTCTCCCTTTTCCCCCGGGCCCGTGCCACCGGCTCCGCCCCAAACTTGGCCACACAGCCGCAGGGAGGCGGGCGGGGACGGGGGAGGGGGGCTCCAGGGCGCTCCCGGCCTCGGCCTTTCCCTCCGGGGCCTCCTCCCTTCGCCGGAGGCCCCTCCCACTCGGCTCTCCCGGCTCCTGGCGTCACGGCCCGGGAGGCGGGATCGGGGAAGGAGGGGCCCCGCCGCCTAGAGGGTGGAGGGAGGGCGCGCAGTCCCAGCCCAGAGCTTCAAAACAGCCCGGCGGCCTCGCCTTGCACCCCCAGCCAGTCCGTCGATCCAGCAGCCAGCGCAGCCGCCAGCGCCGGGTGAGTTGCGGGCGCACCCAGGGCGCGGGGCGACATCGGGGGGGCCCCGGGATCGCGTACGCCCGGGCAGCAGGGACGCGACCCCCCCGCTTACTGGACCGGGAGCAGCCCCCGAAATTGGTGACAGTAACGGGAGGGCCGAGGTGCCACCCATGCCGCCGACCTCCGTTCTGCGCCACGCTCGCTTGGGCCCCCGAATTCCACTTCGCCATCCCGGGACGGCTTCCCACGCCTTTTGAGCCGATGCGGGCGGGAAAAGTTTGGGGAGGAGTCAGGGCGCCTCCCCTCGCCCCCGGACTCACACCCGGGGCTCTTGGAGTCCAGGGAGAGCCCCAGGTCGCGTGAGGGATTCCCGGGCAACGTCCCCAGACTCGCCTCGCGGGCAGGACGGGTGCGCCAGGCCGGGCCAGCGGGTCCTCCTGGGCTGCGTACCCCTCTAGGCCCCCCGCCGCTGCTCCGTCGCGCCCCCGAGCGGCGAGGAGCGACTTCTTGGGGGTCAGGAACGGTGAAGGAGCCGGGAGGCGCTGCTGGGATGACACCTCTCTTCCTGCCAACTCTAGTAGGGCTTGGGGGGCTTTAAAGAGGCGAGACCACACCCATGGGTTCCAGAGGGAGGAGAGGCTGCAGCTCGGAGTGTGGATTCTACGCCCTCCCCAAATCCAGAGATGTGAGCACGCTCCAGGGAGGTCTTTTAGGTGGAGATGTGGGGCTGGACATGGGGACTCCGAAGACACCACAGGGCAAAGCTCTCCCTCCAGGCCAGCTTCAGGTTTGGGGAAGGGAGCACTGCCCCTCCCAAGCTTTGAGGGTGTGTGTGTGTGTGTGTGTGTGTGTGCACCTTCATCTTATAATTCAGCTGTGTCTAAGTAAGGGGCTTGGAGAGGGACTTAAGAAGCCTCCAGTTCAAATACATTGTGATTCCACTTTTATGAGACACCTAGAATAGGCAAATTTTATAGACAGAAAGTAGAATGGTGGTTGCCAGGGGCTGGGGGTACCTGGGAACCGGGAGTTACTGTTTAATGGGACAGAGTTTTTGTTGGGGAGGATGAAAAAGTTTTGGGTACACATAGTGGCAATTGTTACACAGTACGGTGAAGGTATTTAATGCCACTGGGTTGTATACTTATCATCGGTTAAAATGATGATTATGATGTTGTGCATATTTTATCATAAAAATTTTTTTAAAGCCACATTTAGCCACCTCTGCACTCCAGTTTGAATCAGAGAGAAATCTAAGAACCGACACGTTATTGCTGGGCACCTCTTGGAATTCGGCCTTCAGTTAAGAAAGCTTAAAGAGGACGAGGAAGGGACGGGGTCCTGGTTTCCCAGGAGTCACACAAGGGGAAGGATGGCGACCTGAGCTGCTGGAGGTTTGCAGTTGGCTGGTGCTCGCCCTCCATCTCCATTTCTCCCTGGGAGCCTCACCCCTGAGCTGTTTCCAGCACACTCTCCTGTTGCAAGTGGGGAAACAGGCTAGAGATCTAAGTTGGTTTGCTCAAGGCCACTGAGCTGGTAAATGCAAAGAACTAGACCTTGAACCTCCGTCTGCCTCCCAAGCCCTCCCCTTCTTTCCACCTGGAGATGCCCTGCTGGTTTGCAGAGAGGGAATGAGGGGAGACCCTTCTGGGGAAAACAGGGCGTGGATGCCCATGGGGGCCTTGGCAAATGCCAAGACCACAGCCCAGGGAGAGGCGTGGAGGTGGCAGGAAGGTGCAGAACCTGTTTTCCCACTGAGGGTTTTTGGATCTCACCACCTCCATCCCATGGGGAACCAGGGAGTCGAGTAAGAGGCAGAGGGCTGGCCACATAGCCTGGAGCCTCCTCTACCCCTCAAGTGGAGAGATTGAGGTGCGCCTGAAATCCAGAGAATGTGTTTGTGTTGGAAACCACGGAGTCGACCAGCTGAGTGGGTGAGGGCAGGGCCAGGCGGAAACGTCCCTGTGAGGAGGGTGAGGCTTGGGGCTGACACTGCCCCACCTCGGGCTGGAGGAGGGGGTGTACCCGCTCTGGCTGGCACCACACCAGATTAGGGGTCTAGCTAATGAGGGGCTAAAAGGGCTTGGTGGCATTTTATTGTGGCTACGGAGCACATCCATTTAGCAACCCGTCCCTGCTTCTCCACCCCCACCCCAGTAATGGCACTTAAATCCTTTCTTCCTGGAATGGAAGTGAATGTTTCACCTCAGTTTCTTTTCTCTGCCTCTCACATAATATCTTCATAGTAGGAGCTAAAACCACATGCATATGTGCACAGACTCCCCATTTTCCAGCAACAGGTAGTTAACAGAGAGGATCAACCAGCCCATTTTTCACCCTAGGCATAGAGTGACACTCTCCTGCCCTCACCTCTGCTATACAGCCTTCCAGGTCAGTGAGGGCACAGCAAAGCCACTTCTTTGTCACAGTAAACTCCGCCAGACGGGACCAGGAGGGGAAGTCAGTCGAGATGAAAATATATAAATGTCCTTCCAAGCCAGATGGGCTGGCGCTGGACTGCTGGCTGCTTGGCGAGGTTTGTTTGGGAAGCAGGAGTCCAGCCACCCTCCTTTTGCAGGGTGGGATGGGGAGATCAGATAATTGTGTGTGTAGGGGTGGGGGGGCAACATGTGGCTGCTTCCCAGCTCTGTAGCCAAGTGGGGACTCTGACACGGGCTACAGGGGCTAAGGTGGGGACAGGGCGGGGCTCTCCAGCCACGGGAGTTCCAGAGGGGACGCGGTGACATTACTTACCCAAAGGTAGGGTGGGGCCCCAGGCACTGGGATTGAGTGGGCAGATCTCTCCCAGAGGAGAGAGTTAAAGGCCAGCCTCGGGATGCCTGTGCAGGAGGGGTGTGTGTGTGTCGGGGTGTCTCAGGAGGGCAGGTGATTGGCAGCAGCAGCTGGAATGAAGGAAGAGGGCAGCTGGCATCATAGAAGGGATGGAGGCCTGACTCTTGGACGGTGGCCTCAGCATGCGCAGGGAAGGAATGGGGATTGGTGTGGTGGTGACAGGCAGAGCAGTCTCCCCTTCTCACCCCAGGAGTAGTGAAGTCTGGCTCCCTGCAGAAGTTAGCCAAAGAATGCAATTTCGGCAGCACCGTGGCAGGAATCAGATGCATCTGGCTCTTGTTAGGGACAGGCCAGGGGGGAGTCTAAAAATATCAGAGGCAGAGCTGCCACCCAGCGGGAGAGTGCCGGGCTGGTAACCTGATACCTGAGCGGAGGCTGGTGGTGGTGATGAGGGCACCCGTCCTGCTCCACTCCAGAGGTACTCATGCTCCTTCAGGTGCCTGAAAGGGTGAGAGCTCACTGCATTCGGGACAGCCCTGGGCTAAGATTGGAGAATTTCAGGGCATAAGGACCTTAGAAAGTCCCAGTATGACACTGACAGCTAGGGACACTCAGAGAGGTGGAGTGACTTGCCCAGGTCACACAGCAATTTGGCAGCCGACCCAGGACTAGATCTAGGCCACAGCTGAGGGGAGTTCAGTGGGATTCCAGGCCCAGGTCCCCAGGGCCTGGGACCCTTATAGCACGTGTCATCTGTCCAGGATGCTGGATTTCCGTGCTCCCGTGCTGATGGGACAATGGTGAGCAAGAGCTCCGCTCAGGCAGCAGGTCACTTCCCACTGAGCACTGGGTTGTTCCCAGGCAAAGCTGTTGAACCCTGGGAACGCTGGCCCATCTTGGGGCAGGATATAGGGAGGAAGGAGGCTGGAGGAGAACTAGCTGAATGAGTCCCTCTCTCCTTCCCGTGCGGAGACACTGTTGGTTTTGTTCATGCGGTATCTCCGGTGCTTAATGAGTAGTTGCTAAAGTGAATAATTGAATTCCTGGGGCTCTCGTCTTCCTTGGCAGGCTGGGCTTCTGTTGATCTAAAAGGGACTGAGGATGAAGAAGAGACTTCTCCAGTTCCTGCTCTTTAGGGACAGGCTAGATGACATCAGCTTCTAGAAGCTTCCTGGAACTCTGGGTCCAGAGCTGAGGGAGGGGTCACCAGGGTGATATTTGACACCAGGATTGTCCTGAGAAATCTAGGATGCAAAATCGCCATCACCATGCAGGATATACAGACAGACAAGCCAAGCCTCTCAGTGCAGATCGCTCAGTCTAAGATCAAGCAAGTTTTTCCCAATAGCAAAGTCATACACTTTGAAGATTTCTCTTTTGATGACCTGATCACAAACTTCTCTGAACTGTCTTTCCTCAAAATGCAATGAATTTAAGAAATTTGCAGTGAATAAATAAGACCCAAAGTTTTTTTGTTGATCTTATGAATGTTTTCCAAAATGTGTTACCGCTGGTGGCACACAAGATAATTCTCAAAGGCCCATGGCATAAAAACAGAAAAGAATAATTATGTCTTCTTCTTGATTGGTATTGGGGGCATAAAATGTAAGTAGCACACAAACCCATGGTTTCACAGATACTTCTGCTTGGGTTGAAACAAAAGTGGATGCTGTAAACTTTAAAACATTTTAAGATACTCAAAGAATTTAGTTAATAAGCTCAGTGGTCCTTGTGTTTGGCAAAAATCTGAGTACTAGAGTGCCTGCTTTTTGGGAGATGGTTTTATAAGAGGGGCTGGGATGGACGTGTCACACTTTTTGGAAACACGACTCATCCTGAAATATCTGAGAGCTCCCAGACCAAGCCCCTGTGTTCAGCTTCAGACTGAGGCCTGCCACTTAGCTTCCAAGGGAGTCCCTTCATCTTTAATGAGGGTGATGATTCCACTCTGATGACCTTTGCCAGTTGTCTGTGGATCAGAAGAGGTGATATATTGATGCACATGGAAGTGGCTTGATTTGTTTGTGGTTTGCTTGAACCAAAGGAAGGCTGAGGGAGAGGCTGGCTTCCTCAATTTAATCTTGATGGGTTATTATTAAGCAGCTCTGTGCAGTGAGCTGCTTCAGGCTTTGGCAATAAAATGGGGAATTTCCCTGTCTTCAGAGGAGGTTATCATCTAGCGATGGGGGTGACAAGTCCAAGAATGCAAGCTCCTTACGCCTGTAATCCTAGCACTTTGGGAGGCCAAGGCGGGTGGATCACGAGGTCAGGAGATCGAGACCATCCTGGCTAACACGGTGAAGCTCTGTCTCTACTGAAAATACAAAAAAAATTAGCCCGGCGTGGTGGCAGGCGCCTGTAGTCCCAGCTACTCGGGAGGCTGAGGCAGGAGAATGGTGTGAACCCAGAGTTTGCAGTGAGCTGAGATCACGCCACTGCACTCCAGCCTGGGCGACAGAGCGAGACTCCATCTCAAAAAAAAAAAAGGATAATTTTAAAAAAGAAAAGGCAGAGATTGCGAGCAGGGACCCTGCCGGAGGAGCAGTGGGTGCCTGGTTTGTCTTCAGTGCTGAGTGTATGAAGGGAGGGAGATGGAGTAGGGAGGGATGAGGGGGCCACAGTGTGGAGTGGGCTTCCCTTCCACATCCCCAAGAACCTGGCTAAGGAGGCAGACGTGAGGATGCTCACGGAGCATTATTGGAATAGAATATCCAATGATAGGTAAGAAATAGAGAAAAGGAAAAGTGGAAGCAACCTAAATAACCATCAGCCATTTTGCAGAATATTTTACAGCAGTTAAAAAAGAACAAGGGGCCGGGCGCGGTAGCTCACGCCTCTAATCCCAGCACTTTGGGAGGCCAAGGCAGGCAGATCACTTGAGTTCAGGAGTTCAAGATCAGCCTGGCCAATATAGTGAAACCCCATCTCTACCAAAAATACAAAAATTAGTTGGGCGTGGCGGTGTGCACCTGTAATCGCAGCTACTTGGGAGGCTGAGGCACAAGAATCGCTTGAACCCAGGAAATGGGGGTGGCAGTGAGCCGAGATCATGCCACTGCACTCCAGCCTGGGTGACAGAGCAAGACTCTACCTCAAAAAAAAAAAGTTTATCCATTGTACCCATATGGAAAGAGCTTTATGGCATTACTGAGTTTAAAAAAAGAACAACCAGGAGAAGTATATGTGGAAAAAGATATTATTCATATAAACAGAAATTCTTGTTGTATTTTCTGTGGCTTCACATGTTTATGTGAGGAACAATGTCTGGAAGGAGACATCGGAGTAGGTCCATGTGCTTGTCTCTGATGGGAGGGTAGGGAAGGAACTGGATTGAAAGGATACAATCTTATCTCAAGCCTTATCTGTAACCAAGAGAGTATCTTCAGGAATTACTGACTTCAATAATAATGCACTCATTTTCCCTGAACTTGGTAAGCAATGGAGGTTGTGCAGGTGTGAGGATGGGGAGAGATGATGCCTTTGGCTGTTGGGGGTCAGAGACTCCATGGATGGACCAGTTAGGGACTGTTCTGGAAATCCAGAGACAAGGAAGTGGTGACCAGTGTGAGCAGGTGTCATCCAGTCCCCATGGAGCATCCCCCTCGGAACATCACATTGCAGATGCCAGTGAACATAACGTGTTTCCAGTCTGGGTGCTCTTCACGGGGGTTAACCATGGCCAGGTGTGGTGGCTCAGGCCTGTAATTTTAGAATTTTGGGAGGCTTAGGCAGGAGGATTGCTTGAGCACAGGAGTTTTGAGACCAGCCTGGGCAACATAATGAGACCCTGTCTCTACAAAAAAATAGCAAAATTAGCCAGGCATGATGACACGCACCTGTAGTCCCAGCTGCTCTGAAGGCTGAGGTGGGAGGATCGCTTGAGCCCAGGAGTTTGAGGCTGCAGTGAGCTGAGATTGCACCACTGCACCCTAGCCTGGGCGACAGAGCAAGACCCCATCTCTTAAAACAAAAACAAAAACAAAAAACAAAAAAAACCCATGCTGACCACTCCCTTTCATTGTGAAGTGAAGGGTTCTGTTTCTCTCACAGAACTGATGGAGGAGATGCTTTGGGGTCCCAGTTGTCTTATAGTGGACATTTGTCTTTGGAGTGGGGATGGGAGCTTCTCTAACTCATCACAGTGTTCCAGCCTTGAGGTCCTCATCTGTCCCAGAATGAGTGCCTAGTAACTGTGGCATGAATAAAATGGTGTCTGCTGAGGGGTGACAGGTGCATTCTGAAGACAGTAGGCAGATGCCAGTGAGATCTGAGAATTGGATTGTGGGGTGCTGCAGGGGGGCTGTGTACAGACATGTGGAGGGTCGAGGGGGTGCTATTTGGAAACTAACTCGCAGGCTGTGACATTTATTCTGGAGATAATCCTTAATTCCTGAATTTGGGAGTTCTGTGACAGGTCATCTATGCTGATTTATTCCTCATGTGTTCATTCTAATATTTATTGGCAGCTTACTATGTGCCGGGCAGTGAACAAAAATGGACTCGGCCCCTGTAATGGAATTTATCTAGCAGTGGATGGAAGATCATCTACAGGAGGGTCAAGAGAAACCTAAATCTTTTTTTTTTTTTTTTTTTTTTTTTGAGACAGGATCTTGCTGGGTCACCCAGGCTGGAGTGTAGTGGGTGCAGTCAGCTCACGGCAGCCTCGGACACCTGGGCTCAAGTGATCCTCTGTCCTCAGCCTCCTGAGTAGCTGGGACCACAGGTGCACCCAGCTAATTTTTAAATTTTTTGTAGAGACTAGGTCTCGCTTTGTCACCCAGGCTGCTCTCAAATTCCTGGCCTCAAGTGATCCTCCCTCCTCAGCCTCCCAAAGTGCTGGGATTACAGGCGTGAACCACTGTGCCCAGCTGCCACCTAAATCTTTTAAGGGTCTTTGCCCTTGTCTGTCTAGGGTACAGAAGAAAAACGAAAAATCCCCTCTTTCTCCTGCTCCCTCGTTGACTTTTCTGAATATATTTAGATCATCAAGTGATATGATGTTTTGAGTAAAATGTGGCAAGGGAGCCTTGAGTCCTCTCTCTTATTAATGTGGAAAGTGTCTTGAAATTCAGATGGATGGTCATTAGCTCTAAAGCCCAGGGCCTAGAGCCCAGGAGAGGCTGAGAGCAGTGGACCAGGCTGGTCTTTGAGCCAACAGTGGTGGCCTCTCAGTATACACCACCACCACCCATCACTGGCTTACAGTGGAAGCCTGGAGCAGTCCTCTGTCTCTTCGTGCAAACCTTCAGTCCTTCTGGAATCCATCCCCTCCTTTCATCTCAGTGGCTTCTATCTTGGCCCAGACCGCTGCCATCTTTTGCCTTGACAATTGCACAAGCTCCGTGACCTCTGTCCCCGCAGCCACTATGGCCTTGCAGTCCATTTCCCATATGCATCCAGAAGGATCTGATAGAGACACAAAGCTGACCAAGTCACTCTTCCCCTGTCCCACTTAAAATTCTTCAGTAGTTTCAACTGCTCCTAAGCAAAAACCAGGCCTTACATGATCTGACTCAGAGGTTCTTGGCTGGCTGCTCTTCAGAATCTCCTGGGGAATCTGGATAGAATGCTGATTTCCAGTCCCCACCTGAAAGTAATGATATCAGACTCTCTGGAGGCAGGGGCCAGGGCACAGGGGTTTAAGATGCCCCCAGTGTGGTTGGTGGTGAGACGTACTGGTCTAACCCCTTCTCTGGACTCATCACTTTCCCCTGTTGCCTTCTACTCTAGCCCATTCTTTTTTCTTAGTTCCTGCAACTCTTTTTTTTTTTTTTTTGAGACGGAGTCTCACTCTGTCGCCCAGGCTGGAGTGCAGTGGCGCGATCTCAGCTCACTGCAGCCTCCGACTCCCTGGTTCAAGTGATTCTTCTGCCTCAGCCCCCCAAGTAGCTGGGACTACAGGCATACACCACCACGCCCAGCTAATTTTGGTATTTTTAGTAGAGGCAGGGTTTCACCGTGTTGGCCAGGCTGGTTTCTATCTCTTGACCTCACGATCCGCCTGCCTCAGCCTCCCAAAGTGCTGGGATTACAGGTATGAGCCACCAGACCCTGCCAGTTCCTGCAACTCTTAATCCTCTCTCACCACTGCTTCTACCTGCTCTTTCCCTTGCCGTTCTTCTTCCACATTCCCTTCCTCTCTCTGTTCAGCTAATTCTTTATCCTTTAAGACCTTTAAGACTCATACCAGGCCAGGCATGGTGGCTCATGCCTATAATCCCAGCACTTTGGAAGGCCGAGGCAGGAGGATCGCTTCAGGCCAGGAGTTTGAGACCAGCCTGGGCAACATAGTGAGACTCTATCTCTACAAAAAATAAAAATAAAAATTAGCCAGCCAGGTGTGGTAGCTCATGCCTGTAATCCCAGCACTTTGGGAGGCCGAGGTGGGTGGATCACTTGAGGTTAGGAGTTCGAGGCCAGCCTGGCCAACATGAAGAAACCCTGTTTCTACTAAAAATACAAAAATTAGCCAGGTGTGGTGGCACATGCCTGTAGTCCCAGCTACTTGGGAGGCTGAGGCAGGAGAATTGCTTGAATTCAAGAGGCAGAGGTTACAGTGAGTTGAGATCACGCCGCTGCACTCAAGCGCTGGGTGACAGGGCAAGACTCTGTCTCAAAAATAAAATGAAATAAACATTAGCTCGGTGTGGTGGTGTGCGCCTGTCATCCTAGGTACTCCAGAGGTTAAGGCGGGAGGATTGCTTGAGGCTAGGAATTCAAGGCTACAGTGAGCTGTGATTGCACCACTGCACTCCAGCCTGGGTGACGGAGCGAGACTCTGTCTTTAAAAAAAAAAAAAAAAGCCACCATTTTTTCAGGGACGCTTTCTAGCCCTAAGTTAAGTCAGATTTTCTCCTCTGCCATTAGTTCTGATGGTATTTGTTTAAACCCAGCAAGAGCTGGCAGGCACAGGGACCATCGCTTCCTATCTGATAGTTCACCAGGGCACCCCAGTAACCATCATGATGTATCCCCAGTGTCTCAGCAGACCCAGAGGAGGAGTGGGAGAAGGGAGCCTTGGGTGAGCATTGAGCTGGAGACTGCAGGGGCAGGGGGTCTGGAAGCCCTGAGAAGTCACTAGGGTCAGGGCAGCTGCTCCCTCTCCCTCCTGCAGTTGGCTCTGTCTGGAGCCACATTAGGCCCGAGTGGCATGATCAGCATCCGTTTATACCAGTGTGACACGGGGTCACATTCTTCCCAGACCAGAGCCTGAGAGAGGCTTAATCATCGACACACCCAGAGTGGGGTCTGCACGCCTGCAGGCATTTGGAAATGACTCCTGTAGCATACAGGCGATGTTAAAGACTGTATTAGGCTCGTGTTCATTTCGGTGTATTACTTAAATGTCCCTTGGCAAGTGATGCTGATTTTCCATTTACAGTGTAATGCATGTTTAAAAATGAATCGGGCTGGGTGTGGTGGCTCATGCCTGTAAACTCAGCACTTTGGGAGGTTGAGGTGGGAGGATCACTTGAGCCCAGGAGTTCAAGACCAGTTCGAGGAACATAGGGAGACCCCCATCTCTACAAAAAATAAAAAAATTACCCAGGTGTGGTGGCATGCACCTGTAGGAGGCTGGGGCAAAAGGATCACCTGAGCCCAGGAGGTCAAGGCTGCAGCAAGCTGTGATCATGCCGCTGCACTCCAGCCTGGGCAGCAGAGTGAGACCGTGTTTTAAAAACAAAAAACAAAACAGAATAAATATTTAAAAAAGAATCAATTTAAGCTTAATGTGTTTTAAGGAAAACTGTTGAATAGTGAGTGGAACAGGTGGTGCACCCACAGAAATGATCACAGTGATGTGATTGACACTGGGGGCCCACCCAGGTCCCATTTGCTGGATTATGTACTCATCACCTCCAGCTGTCATGAGTGCAGGCTTCGAATGACTTTCTTCTTGGTTTCACCCAAGAGTATCCCTTAGAAAATCCCTAGCACAGCTGGGCGCGGTGGCTCAAGCCTGTAATCCCAACACTTTGGGAGGCCAAGGTGGGTGGATCACCTGAGGTCAGGAGTTCTAGACCAGCCTGGCCAACATGGCGAAACCCCATCTCTACTAAAAATACAAAAAATTAGCCGGGTGTGGTGGCAAGCGCATGTAATCCCAGCTACTCAGGAGGCTGAGGCGGGAGAATTGCTGGAACCCGGGAGGCGGAGGGTGCAGTGAGCCGACATTGCGCCGCTGTACTCCAGCTTGGGTGACAAGAGTGAAATTCCATCTCAAAAAAAGAAAATCCTAGCACAAGGATCCACACCCCAGTCTTTGCTTCTAGGTAACCGGACCTAAGGCAGTGATGCTCAGGGAATGCGGCTTTAATCCGACCGTCCTCTTGGTCTCTGTCGGAGGAACTGTGGCCCAGTGAGCAGGTGCCACTTGCCCCAGGTTACCCTGTGACTCCCTGGCAGGGCCAGTTGGAGGAAACAAAAGATAAAGGAAGATGCACCAATGACTTTTCTTCACTCACTGGTGTGTTAGCGGGAGTGGGTTTGCCACTCTAGCAGCAGGGTCTTGGTGTTGGGAAAATAAGTCTGTTCTTTTTCCCAGGAGGCATCGTGAAAAAAGCATTTAGTTCTCTCTCTGGAACTAAGCAATCCGAGAGGCACCTGTGAATACACATGTAAATATATAATAATACATAAATATATACATATATAAAATACATATATTGGTGTATATGCTATACTTGACCTCAATTCACCAGGAACGTGAGGCAGCTGGTGCTTTGAATGTTTTCATTTAAGGGCCAAGGGAAGTTGTTTGCAAACCTTGCTGTTTACTGGAATCACTGGGCATCTTTTATCACCTATTGGTGGGGGCTGTCCCCAGAGGTTCTGATTTAATTGGTTTAGAGTAAAGCCCCAATGCTGTGCCTTTCTACTTCCTGCAGCCTGATTTCTCTGCAGCCCTGGTATTGCTGTAAATTGATCGTGCCTAAGCCTTTGCTGTGTTTTCTGTGTCTATCTTCCTTTATTCTGTAGCTCTGGGCTTCCCGAGGCAAGATGGTGTTGAAGGGTATGACTGTTCCACTCCCAGCTCTGCCACTTACTGGGGGTGTGACCTTCGACAAGCTACCTAACCTCGCTAACCCTCCGTTTTCTCATCTATAAAATGGGGATTGCAATGAACCCAAGCAGACAATATTCTGGTGGAGACTATCTCCAATGCCTCAATTCTTCCATTTCCCCCTTGCTTTTGTGGTATTTCATGCTGCGCACAGCGGGAGTCCATGTATAACCCTGGTAGGATGTGAATCAAGGAGAGCTTTGGTTTGCTGTATGAGGGTGTTATGGCCCTGGCAGTCCTCTTTGGGGAAACCCAGGTCTCTCCACTTTGCCTTTTCCTCAGGGGGTCTTAGGGCTCCTAGAGAACCAGTGTCCCATCCTGCTAAGCCCCACCTTGGACTTGACCCTCCACACCTGGCCTTACCTTGAGCTTCCTGGCCCTCCCTGGGCTGTGGACTGAATGCCTGGCTCACCCACCCTGGTGTGTTCCAGAGCCTGGTCTGAGCCCCTGCTCCCCCTGCCCCAAGCATCCTCACTGTGTTTTTACCACAGTTTGCAAGCAGATCATGAGCCTTGGAATTATTCATGCTCCCTGCCCTCAGAGGAGTCAGAGAGCTAGAGGCCGTGGGGCTGCCAAGGGGAAGAGAATGCTATATTGTCATCTCAAGGCTTAAGGCTTCTTGGCGAGACCTGGAGTAGGGAGGAGAATACTCCTGAAGACAGCATCCCTCACTCCACTGATAATGACTTTAATATCTGCTGTGGGCCAGGCACTGTGCTGGGCACGGGGACAGAGCAGTGATGAGACAGACATAAATCCCTGCCCGCTGGGAGCTTCCATTCCAGAGAGCAGGACAGAAAAAAAGAAGCGCACAGCGATACATAAGAAAATGGCAGATAATGTTCAGTGATTCAAGAGCTGAAGGCAGGCAGATCACGTAGACCAGAAAAGTGGGGGAGGCTTCTCTGCTGACTTAGGAGCTGGGGCTGAATGAAGAGAAGAAGTCAGTTACACCAAGATCTAAAAACATTCCAGAAAGAGGGATACGCACATGCAAAGGTCCACTACTCTGAGGGGTGGGAGGTGAGTTTGGTTTGTTGGGGAGAAAGAAGGGGCACTGGTTTGCGGCATGAAACCAACCTGACAGTTTTTTTTAGCTCTCTGTGAGGGCCGCGACCCTGTGGTCCATGTCTTTCTGTCTTCCCACAGTGCCTGCAAAGAGCCTCGCATGCTCTGTGTACTCAGCGAACACACTGATGGACAGGTAGTCACCTGTGAAAATGGTGACACACACGCCCCACCTCTTGGGGCATTCAGAGAAGTGGAGAACTGGCTTCCTGGTTGGAGACCACTGAAGACAGGACTGGAATCAATGGAAGAGAGATCCCTGTTTAATGCTGTTTTCTGCACAGTGGGATTCGTAATGCTGGGGTGATTTTAGATGGCTCTGTCATTACGTGACATTAAATCACTCAGTGGGAAAGCGATTCCCTTTTCAATTCTCTTTCAGTTCTTCTGATTCCATCAAGGGGGGAATCTTAGCTGAAGCTAAGGTGTTTAGTGCCTCTTTAACTCTAGTTTCCCCTCTTTAACTTAGACCAGGTCTGCAGCTTAGTTCCTATGGCAGGCAACAGCCTTGAACCAGAATTTGTGAACTTTGGGGGCAGGGGGTATTTATTTTCACAATTAATTTCTATTTATGGCAAATGATGCTGATTTTCCATTCCCAGGGAGCCAAAAGATTTCTTTTTAAAATACATTTATTTATGTTAGAAAGTCGGTTGAGTTAAGGACAATTATGAAGGAAAATCTTCCAGCTGTACTTGAGAAGGTGGTAGACAAATGACTGAAGTTTGGGAACCCTTGTTCTGAAGCTTAGGGTCCAGTAATCAGATGTGGTCTTGGCAATGGTGAGGTCCCCCGTCCCGGGGCATGTTCAGATGGAAACTGGATGCTAGAAAAATAATCCAGGCAGAGGCTGGGGGTGGGGTGTTCTCATGATCACACCAGCGCCTTTCAGCTGAGACTGCATGAGTGCGTGATTCCCATTGTGTTGAGTCAGTTTCCCAACTGCACAGCCAGACAATGTCATTGAGCAGATGCAATATCATCAGAAGCACTCCAATGGGACGGGCAAGGGGTTGGGAGGTTGCCTTTCTTTCCAGCATGGCCACCTCATAGCCCCCTAGGCATGCTAGTAGGGAAATGTTACTGTGGGATTCCAAGTGCATCGGAATGGGTCCCCATGGTGCTGGCTCAGCATCTGCCCTGGTGCTAAATTTTTCATGGTGGTGTCACTTCCTGTTGGATCCCTCCCCACCTCAAGTCCCCGGTTAAGGGGCTCAACCTCCCAGCTCTCAGGTTGGTGAGTCCATATGGGCTGGGTACCCTGAGAGAGTGATGCTGTATTAGTCAGGGTTCTGCAGAGAAACCAAAGGGGTGCATATATATTTAGAGAGAGGGTTTGTTTTAGAGAATAGGCTCATGGGATTATAGAGGCTGGCAAGTTCAAAATCTGCAGGGCGGGCCAGCAGGCTTGGAGACCTGTGGATGAGCTGATGATGTAGTTCAAGTCTGAAGGTCATTTGCTGGCAGAATTCTGTCTTGTTCGGAGGCAGTCAGCCTTTTGTTCTACCAGGCCTTCAACTGATTGGATGAGGCATACCCTGTCAGGGAGGGCAGTCTGCTTGACTCAGAGTCCACTGATTCAAACGTGAATCTCATCCCAAAGCACCTTCACAGAAACACGGTGACCCAGACAAGTTGACGCATTAAGTGAACTATCTGAGATGCTTTCGTTAGACTAGACACATAGCATTAAGTAACATAGAATCCTTTTCAAATCACTCCCTTTTAAATTCTCTTTCACCTCTTCAAAGAGGAAATCTCAGTTTTGTGCGACTATGACTTTAAAACTTCCCAAACATGAGTGACATCCTGTTTTAGCAAAGAAATAGAAACCCAGCCTTGGACTTGGAGCTTCTGAGCAGCAAGAGCTTGGAGCTGGAATTTAATAACAATGTTTTGTTTTCATTATATTTATTTTTTCCAGCACCTTCTATTTATGGCAGGTGATGCTGACTTTCCATCTCAGTTGCGATATAAGGTTACCTTTTATAAAACTGTAAGTTTAAAAAGTGAGTAAGCTAAACAGGAATGGCAGATTTGGGGAAACGTCGACATAAGCGTTGCTGGGACAGTGCCTGAAATGTCCCCTACTTGTCCACATGCCCCAAGCTGCCTGTTTGCATTTCCTTCCCTCCTGGAGGCTGCCCTGGTGGTTTATTTCCATTTGGTGGCTTCCTTTCTGAGAATGGTGGTGGTGGATGGGAGGAGAGAACACTGGCTTTCTGGGGAAGAAAAAGGCCTGGGGGTATCTGTTCTATGACAGATTGCTTGACTACGATGCTGGTGATGATTGATAGTGAGGTAGGAGGTGGGACTGGAAGATAGGGCCCACACGTCAGACCACCAAACTAGCTAAAATAGGGACAGGACAGAAGTACCTTTTTTTTTTTTTTTGAGACAGAGTCTCACTCTTTCGCCGAGGCTGGAGTGCAGTGGCGCAATCTCAGCTCACTGCAACCTCCACCTCCCAGGTTCAAGCGATTCTCCTGCCTCAGCCTCTCGAGTAGCTGGGATTACAGGTGCCTGCCACCACACCCAGCTAATTTTTGTATTTTTCGTAGAGACAGAGTTTCACCATGTTGGCCAGGCTGGTCTTGAACTCCTGACCTCAGGTGATCCACCCACCTCGACCTACCAAAGTGTTGGGATTACAGGCGTGAGCCACTGCGCCTGGCCAGAAGTACCTTTCCATAAGACATGTCCACACAGAAGTGACTGCACCTTTCCATGGCGACTGCCTGATGCCTCACTTTTCCTAGAAATTTATGCATAACCCACCCCCTAATTTGCATATACTTAAAAGTGGTGAACTACCTCCAGGCATACTGCCTACGGGGTAGCCCTGCTCCCCAAGGAGCAGTCCGTCTGCTGCTGTTGTACACTGCCACTTCAAGAAAAGTTGCTAACACCACTGGTTCATCCTTGAATTCTTTCCTGGGTGAAGCCAAGAACTCTCCTGGGTAAAGCCCCAATTTGGGGGCTCACCTGCCCTGTGTCAGTAACACTTCATAGCATTTGCTACATGCCAGATGCTGTTCTAACTACTTTCACTTCATTATCTCCCAACAGTCCAGGGGGTAGGGATACCAATGTCATCCCCACTTTAGAGTGGAGAAATAGGGACACTGAGTGGTTGTTAGTCTACAGTCCAGTCAGTCTGGCTCAAGTCTGTGCTCTTACCTCATTTCACTCAAATTACTTCCTGCTCATCTTCTACCCTGTGACCCCTTCCTATGTTAACTTCCAGGTTAACCAGGTGGGGCCCTGGTTTCCTAGTCTTGAGACTCCTTGGGCCTGGCTGAGTTGTCCACAGTGATGTACAGTCTTTAACTCGCCAGCAAAGATCCATCTATAAAAATGATAGGTCTTGTCACTTATGAAAGAGGGAAAAGTAGCTGGGTGCAGTGGCTCATGCCTGTAATCCCAGCACTTTGGGAAACCAAGGCGGGTGGATCATTTGAGGTCAGGAGTTTGAGAACAGCCTGGCCAACATGGTGAAACCCCATCTCTACTGAAAATACAAAAATTAGCTGGATGTGGTGGTGCTTTCCTGTAGTTCCAGCTACTTGGGAGACTGAGGCAGGAGAATCACTTGAATGCAGGAGACAGAGGTTGCAGTGAGCTGAGATCGTGCCACTGCACTCTAACCTGGGTGACAGAGTGAGACTCCATCTCAAAATAATAATAATAATAATAATAATAATAATTTTTTAAAAAAAGAGAAAAAGCTGTTAAACCAAGAGTGACTGATGGGCCTGGGGATTACTTGAAAGTCACCAAGACAAGGTGCTCTGTGAAGGAAAGAATATTCCTAAACTAATGGGTGTGGGGCTGGGGAACACCCTGCATTTGACACCTGCCTCACCCCGAGCAACGTAATCCACATCAACCTCACTCTCATGCTGACATGCTGTGTGCCTGTAGGTATATCATTAACCCTCTCTGGGCTGCAGTGTGGTTTTACTGGGTAGCATAATTATAGGAGCTCTTTGGATGACAGCAGCCAGCAGTGAGCTCTTTAATTGACAGGGTCAGGCAGCAGTCGTTGGCAGGATGGCAGTTATTAGCTGCTCTGTGAAAGCTGCACAAACTAGCAAACATTTAACAAGTATTTGCTGAGCAACCTTGGGCACTGGGGAAGGTCAGTGAGTCATCGTGTCTGTACTTGAGGAACTCTGAATCTAATACAGCGGTATCTCCACTGTATCAGTTAGCTCTTGCTGGGTAACAAACCACCCCAGAATGTAATGGCTTAAAATAGAAAACACTGATTTTGTTCATGATTCTGTAGGTGGGGAATTTGGGCTGAGCTCAGCCGCGTGGTTTTTCTGATTTCAGCTGGGCTCATTCATGTATCTGTGGTCAGCTAGTGGGTCAGCTGGGGGCTGGCTGGTCTAGGGTGTCCTTCACTGGTAAACCTTGTCTGTCTTCCAAGTGGTATCTTATCTTCCAGCAGGCCAGCCTGGGCTTTTTCACACAGTTACTGGGCAGAGAGAGAGAGAGAGAGAGTGGACATGCATGAGGCTTCTTGAGGCTTTGGCCCAGAATTGGCACAATGTCACACTTCTGCCACCTTTTATTGATAAAAAAAATCACAAGGCCAGCTGGGCCTCAGCAGGTGGAGAAATAGATTGGATTGCACCTCTTGATAGGAGGATTTGATTTGCTAAAATTTTGTTTAAATTTTTTTTCACTCATGCACATGCGGGATATTGGTCTATCTTTCCTTTCTTGTGTAATGTCTTTGTCTGGTTTTGGAATCAAGGCAATGCTGGCCTCACAGAATGAGTTGGGGTGTCCCCTTCTCTTCAATTTCCTGAAACAGTTTGTTTAGAATTGGTATTATTCTTCCTTAAGTGTTTGGCAGAATTCACCCATGAAGCCATCTAGAGTTTCCTCTATGAGAAGAGACTCCAGGCCCTGGATAAACCTTTTTTTTCTCCTTTTATTGCCAGATTTTAAAGAAAAGTCTAGCTTCATTTTTTACTTGTTATTAGCCCTTTAGCTCCTTGAAATCTGGCTTCTTTAGTCATTCATTCAACACATATTCACTGAGCACCATCTATAAGGAACACGTGTTCTAAGTGCTGCGAATACTGTCCTGCAAAAACATGCCCGGCACCTGACATTGTAGCAGGCAGATATGTAATATCCAAGTAAACAACTACAAGGCAACATCCGGCCCTGAGAGATGCTACAGGAAGAAAAATAAAGGGCTTTAGTTCACTTCCCTAAAATTGTGGTTGCCAAGTCGGCCAATGAGCTAATTCTCCCTCCTTGTCCCATTTTTCTAGTCTTTTCTCTCTTGGCTTCTGGGTCCCACCATGTGCTCTTGGTTGCCCTACCACTTCTGTACCCACTCCTCCGTCTCCCTCCCTGGCCTTCTCTCTTCCATCCTTTCTTCTCCTTTAATGCTTTCTCCCTGAGCAGGAGTTCTCATCTACTAGCGGCTTTGTCTGCCACTTGTGTACCCATGACACCAGGATTCCTGGTTCTAGCCTGTTTTCTCCTGAGTGACAGTCCTGACTATATTTCCAACTACCTGAACACATTTCTACCATGTCACCAATTTCTAAAACCAAATGAACTGTTTCCCTCATCCTTCAAACATGCTACTTCTGCTCCCCGTCCCAGTGCAGATCATGGCACTAGAATCATGTGCCCCGTTCCCCAGCCCATCATCAAGTCCTGTTGCTTCTGCTTCTGGAAGCTCTCTCGGCTCCCTCCCTTCTGTCCACCCCTCTGTTCCCACCTCATTTGAGACCCTCATCATTTCTCAACAGGGCTGCTCCAACAGCTTCCCCACATTTGCCTCCTGCTACTCCATCGTTCTGACTGTGGAATGGTTTTCTTCTAGAAGCAGATCATGCCTTTTCTGCTTACAAAGCTTCCCCAGCCCCCTTGGCCTCCAGGATAACATTTGCTCTCCTTTGTGTGGTCTCCAAGGCCCTTAAGCTTCTTGATCAGTGGAGAGTCCTGGTCCATCTTGGGGCCCAGCCCGGCACATGCTCTCCTAAGTGTGCCACTCTGCACTGTGGGGCGTCCCGAACTCCTTGCCTGTGACACCCTCTCCCACCACTCCGCCCGTCCTTAGAGACCCAGCTCAGGTGTCGCTTCTTCCATGAAGATTCTGATGCTGCTCCCACCCCAACACAGGGCCAATCACACCACAAGTGTCTCCCATCGTGTGCCATCATATCATGTCCGTCCGTTTACACACCCTTGCCCTTTAGGGACCCGGCAGTCCCAGGGCACACCGAGCATGCCTTACTCATGCCCAGTACATAGCAGGTGCTCAGTAAATGCTAGGTGAATAACTGCTTCATTTTTAAAGAACGGGCAATGGGACAGTGATCGGAAGGCTGGGATTAGAGCCCTGGCTCTGCCACCTGCAAATTGGATGATGTGAACAAACTCCTTAACTTTGATTTCTCACCCACAAAGTGGATCATAGTGCTTGCCTGTCCTTCTGACAGGACTGTCCCCTCACTGACAGGTATCTACCCTGCGTGCAGCGGTGGGAAGAGCCATCAGCCTGGAGGACTTGGGGATGACCTGTGTTCTCTGCTTCCCTTGTCCCCAGTGTGCTTTGCAAAGCATGTTCCCAGGATGTGGGACCTGAAGGAATAACTTAGCAGTGGCCACCATCTGAAGCTATGTGTGTGGGCCTAGGACTTTGGCTAGATCTCTGATCAGCTCTTAAAGTAAGAGGACCCCAAAAGAGAAGGGAAATTCACATTTAAGTGGGCTACATAATGGTTTCTCTGGTGCCAGGCTGCTTGGGTTCAGATGCCAGCTCCAGCTTTTACTAGCTGTGTGACATTGGGGAAGTTGTCTAACCTCTCTGGGTCTTATTTTCTTTACCTGGAAAACAAGGCTGCTGGACACGGTGGCTCATGCCTGTAATCCCAGCACTTTGGGAGGCCGAGGCAGGCAGATCACATGAGGTCAGGAGTTCAACACCAGCCTGGCCAACATGGTGACACTCCGTCTCTACTAAAAATACAAAAATTAGCCGGGCATGGTGGCAGGTGCCTGTAATCCCAGGTACTCGGGAGGCTGAGGCAGGAGAATTGCTTGAACCTGGAAGATGGAGGTTACAGTGAGCTGAGATCGCACCATGGCACTGTAGCCTGGGCAACACAGCTAGACTCTGTCTCAAAAAAATAAAAATAAAGCAAAGCTAACTTAAAAACCTTCATCAGAGTGTTTTGGTGAGTAATGAATAAATTAATCCGGGCAAAAGAGCTTGGAACAGTGCCTGGGACACACTAGACAACTAATGTTGGCTATCATTATTGTTGAAATTGTGGTTGTTATTATTCCAAGAGATTGGAAGACCCAGGGCTGCACAGACAGAATGATCCTCAGTGGCTTCTGCCCTGGGGCACTGCCAAATTCCAGTGTCCCGCCTGTTGCCATTTCCGGAGAGAGCCAAATGCTGACTTTGTGCCCAGAGCTCCAGCCACAGTGAGCATGGAGCTGGGCGGCCCAGGGTAAATGGGCTTCCTCCTTCCCCATGGCATCTCAGACGCCTGAATATTCCTGGCTGGCTGGTGTCCAGATACTAGGGCAGGAGGCTGGGCTGACCTCTGCCTTCCTGAAAACAGAGGCCAAAGCCACCGTCCCCTCGGAGTGCTCTGGGCAGTGGGAGGGGCCTGGGTTCTGGCCAGCCTGAGGCTGAACCACCGGCCCCGGAGCAGGCCTGGGAGTCCTTGCAGGGTGGCCTGGGTGACTGCTCACCAGCCCGGCCCTCCCCAGGGTTCTGGGCCAGAGCCTACCTGGCTGTTGGAGCAGGAGCTGTGGGTGGAACACTTCTGAGTTGGGAGATTGCCTCGGACCTCCAGACGCCAAACATCTCAGGTCTGTATTGAAAGGTTCCACACCTCGGGATTGTCCTCTTGCCTACAGTTCCTGGAAAAGGCTCCAACTCAGACTGGGAATCGGCTGTGGTTTAAATAGTAGGAAGAACTCCCGAGGGTGGGAATGGAGTTGGGCGGACGGAGCGGTCATCTTAACAGCACGTTCTCCCTCCGCGGGAAGCCAGCTGGGCTCTGTGACTCTTGTTCCCTGGCACGTAAGGGAGTATGTGCCAAAGTGACTTCCTTTGGCAACAGCAAGCAGGGGATGGGGCTCACGGGTGGATATTCGTGGTTATTATGAAGAAAAGGACAGGAGTGGACCCTTACCCTGTCCGTGGGCAGATCCCACAGACTTTTATTTATCCACGAGACCCTCATGGTGACTTTCCACGAGCAACAGCAAACCAAATGTTGCTTCTGGAAGAGGGAGGGCCAGTGAGCCTCCAGAAGGTTGTTTGTGTTTCTCCACACCCAGAGCTAGACGTGCGACACACACATACACACATGCGCGTGCACACACACACACACACTTTAAGCAAACATTGGACTAAGGCATAGCAGGACGGCACCTCTACTTAGGAAACAGCGAGGAGGTGTCAATTCTCTTTGTTACCTGGGGTCAAGATGGACATTTCTGGGAGCACTATCCTTATTCCCGTCAAACTGTAGAACTTGCAACTCCAGCTGGGCACCGTGGCTCATGCCTGTGATCCCAGCACTTTGGGAGGCCAAAGTGGGAGGATGGCTTGAGGCCAGGAGTTTCAGACCAGCCTGGGCAACACAGCAAGTCTCCATTTCTACAAAAAATAAAATTAGGCGGGCATGGTGGTGCACAGCTGTAGTCCCAGCTACTGGGGAGGCTGAGGCAGGAGGATCGCTTGAGCCCAAGAGTTCGAGGTTGCCGTGAGCAATGTTTGAGCCACTGCACTCCAGCCTGGGCAACAGAGAGAGATCCTGTTTAAAAAAAAAACAAACAGAAAAAAACTTGAAACTCACTGAGCCACAAATGTTCCGCTTTGTGTGCAGAATTTCCATAACGCCACCCACAGTTCCCAGTGTCTCACCCCTTTCTCCTCCCTCTTGTTCCTCCTCCACAGCCCCACTCTCTCCAGTTCTGATGCCCGGAGGTTTCTTGTTTTTGCTTGAAAAACCCATTTGCTGTTCTTCTACCCTGTTTATGGGTTCTTTTTCCTTTAAAAAGAAATTTAAGTCTGAAGTTGTAATTTCCTGTTTCTATATTATTTTATGTGATTATTTTTATGGGTATTTCACAGAATCGGGAGTATTCAGGCCTTGAATCTGAAGACAGCTCACCATGGTACCTACAATGCATCGAATCAAGGTTGGGGCATCCAGGCCATTTAGTGTATTCAGCGTGATCCACCTCACCGATTTTCTGGATACCCAGAAAAAGTGATTCATTTAGAAATTAATTTCGAAAACAGAATTGAACCCATTCTACCACATGTGCTTAGTTCCTTTTAGATATCAAGGAAAAACTTTATCCATAATCCAAACCAGTCTCAAAGTTAGATCAAAAAAGACAGCAAACGCTTCAGCTTGGCCAGTGAGATAACAGGATGAAAAATGCAGCCAACCCTATGCAGCCTAAAGAATGGGTTTTTTTTTGTTTGTTTTCTGGTTTTTTTTTGAGATGGAGTCTCACTCTGTCACCCAGGCTGGAGTGCAGTGGTGGGATCTCAGCTCAATGCAACCTCCACCTCCCGGATTCAGGCGATTCTCATGCCTCAGCCTCCCGAGTAGCTGGGATGATAGGCACCTGCCGCCACGCCTGGATAATATTTGTATTTTTAGTAGAGATAGGGTTTCGCCATGTTGGCCAGGCTGGTCTCGAACTCCTGGCCTCAAGCGATCTGCCCACCTCGGCCTCCCAAAGTGCTGGGATTATAGCCATGAGCCACTGCACCCAGCCTAAAGCATGGTTCTTATCGAGGCCCTCTCTTAATTAGCCCAGTCATTCCTCAACCTTAGCGAATGGGCCAGTGCAGAGAGAGGTTACCGTCACAGATTCCCCCTGCCTGGTATAAAGCTCAGTGGACACAAAGATGATTTGATACTGCCTTGTGCCCTCTCTGCTGATCTTAATTAGGCTGCTGCGTGGTTTTCACCAGGCCCTAAGCATGTGAGTGGAAAGAGAGTCGTAGAAAAATGCCCTGTATTTGGACCTGGAAAACTAGTGAGTTCCAGTCCTGTGAATTTTGGCAAATCACCCACAGCCATTAGGACCCTCGGTTTCTCATCTGTAAAATGGGGATAATGATACCTTGCTCTGCCAGCATCATAAGGTTGACATGAAAATCCCGTGCAGGATGTGCTGTGTAAGCTGAAGCTTGACCTTTAATCATGAGGAGCCTCGTTTTCATGTGGCATGACCCCTATGGGCACCCTTTCCCCAGGGATCTGCCTTATCGCCTACTTATCTTGGGGTTATGTTGAACCCCTGTGTCCTGCCCACAGTTAGAAGTGAATTTGCTATCTTCCCTGAAAAGTGCCACACATGGATTGTTTGTCCTACTTGTCCTGTGACAGCAGCAGTTGCTGAGGCCCCTCCTGGCAGGCAGCAGGGAAAGGCAGTCAAGAGAGAGACTGGCTGGAGAATGTACACTGCAAAGAATCAGGCCAACCACAGGCTTGTAACCAAAACCATATATTTGTTGCATTTGGGGTTCTGCAACAGAAGACTTGAAATGATTAAAAAAAAAAATTGGGCCGGGCGTGGTGGCTCACACCTGTAATCCCAGTACTTTGGGAGGCTGAGGCGGGTGGATCACAAGCTCAGGAGATCGAGACCATCCTGGCTAACATGGTGAAACCCTGTCTCTACTAAAAATACAAAAAATTAGTTGGGTGAGGTGGCGAGCGCCTGTAGTCGCAGCTACTTGGGAGGCTGAGGTGGGAGAATGGCGTGAACCCGGGAGGCAGAGCTTGCAGTGAGCTGAGATCGCACCACTGCACTCCAGCCTGGGCAACAGAGAAAGACTCCATCTCAAAAAAAAAAAAAAAAAAAGAGAGAGAGAGACTGGCTGGAGAATGTACACTGCAAAGAATCAGGCCAACCACAGGCTTGTAACCAAAACCATACATTTGTTGCATTTGGGGTTCTGCAACAGAAGACTTGAAATGATTTAAAAAAAAAAAATTGGGCCAGGCGCGGTGGCTCATGCCTGTAATCCCAGCACTTTGGGAGGCCGAGGCGGGTGGATCACGAGGTCAGGAGATCAAGACCATTCTGGCTAACACGCTGAAACCCCGTCTCTACTAAAAATACAAAAAATTAGCCGGGAGTGGTGACGGTCGCCTGTAGTCCCAGCTACTGGGGAGGCTGAGGCAGGAGAATGGTGTGAACCCGGAAGGCGGAGCTTGCAGTGAGCCGAGATCACACCACTGCACTCCAGCCTGGGTGACAGAGCGAGACTCTGTGTCAAAAAAAAAAAAAAAAAAAATTGGAAGGAACTGAAGCAATATGGAAAATAGATGGAACCACAGAGAGGAAGGAAGGAAAGGTGGAAGGAAGAAAAGAAGGAAGGAAACTAGAAATGCTAGGGGAAAAGGAGTTTTTAAAGGAAAAGTGCAATCATAGTACACTATTTGGCTCTGTAGAGTACACTATTTATATAGCAATCATGTAAATGACAATTGTTGATCTAAATGTAGACTGTATTGAGACGATGGAAGAAGGGAGATGGGAGGGCAAATAATGGTGAAAAAGAGAAACTTTTCCCTAAGCAGGAAGTTAATAAGTTAACCAAGAAATAGAAGTGCATGAATATTGTTTGGAAATATGGAGACAGGAAGTAGAGTAGAAACAGCTGAAAAGATTAAAAGTGATTGCTTTGGCCAGGTGTGGTGGCTCATGCCTGTAATCCCAGCACTTTGGGAGGCTAAGGCGGGCGGATCACCTGAGATTGGGAGTTCAAGACCAGCCTGACCGACATGGAGAAACCCCATCTCTACTAAAAATATAGAATTAGCCAGGCGTGGTGGCACATGCCTGTAATCCCAGCTACTCGGGGGGCTGAGGCATGAGAATTGCTTGGACTTGGGAGGCAGAGGTTGTGGTGAGCTGAGATCGCTCCATTGCACTCCAGCCTGGGAAAAAAAACAACCAAAACTCCATCTCAAAAAAATAAAAATAAAAGTGACTGCTTCCAGGTTGTAGGACAGGGGTACGACAGAAGACTGTTTTTCAGCATATGCCTTTTGATGTTATTATCTTCTTTAAAAAATCATCATTTTATGTAGATCAAAACATTTTTAAAAGAGAAGTTCTGCAAATCTTAGGACTTTGATTTCTACACAGAAACTTGAACATTTCATCTAGTGCAGTCTCCTACCTTCAGGTGGGTAAATGCCCAAACTCAGGTGGCCTTTTAGAATGTTCTGCTTGGCCCCTGAAGAAATTGAAGAAGGAAAAAAGCAGTTTGTATTCCACAGCGAAAGTTATGCTTCAAACTGGCAGAGGCTTTTGGGGAACATCATTGAGTCTTGAAAGATTGTCTTGGGCCTTCTGAGGAGTCTCCCACTGAGATACGATGATTAGAGTAGTAGCCAGGAGACCCTGGTCTAGTCCTGACCTTGTTCCTGCTTTGCTGTGAGATGGAGCAAGTCTTGGCCCTCCTTGGTTTCTGTTAATACCTCTGGACAATAGGGCTTTGAGTTTTCCGAGGGCCTTTACAGCTCTACATTTCTAGAACTAGACAACGATAGCAAATAGCTGTCAGAGGGGGAGAGACAATAAACAACTGAACGAATAAGACGCTTTCAGACCATGCAATCCTCCAAAGAAAATAAACTAGAGGGATGGGCTAGATTATGCTGGAGGGGGCGTCGTTACTTTACATGGTATGCTCAGGGGTGCTTTTCTGGGGAGGTGATGTTTGAATTAAGACCTAGACAATGCCAGAGAGCCAGCTGAGGGTGAAATGGAGAGACCGCTCCAGGGAACCATGTTCAGGGGAACCAAGACAAGACTAGTTCCCCTAAAGCAGCAGAGCACTGAAGCCTGCAGGCACAAGGGCGGGCATAGGGGTTGGGGTGTGGTGGGGGAAGGAGATGGATCCGTGTTTACTATTACATTTTTCGAAGGGAAAATAACTTTTTGTGAATGGCAAGGATTAATTCCGATGCCACCTTGGGCTTGGTGGACCAGCCTTCATCCAACACACAGCCCTGGGAACTGTTTGTTCTTTCGTATCATCAGAGAGGGCAGAATGCAACATGCGTGTATGTAGTGGCAAGGAGACAGCACCACTTGGAAAAGCCCTGGGGAAGCTGGTCTCTGGGGACCAGAATTATATTTCTTGGGGGCAACTTATGTCAGGAGCCAAAGACATAACATCAAGTCTTCTCCACCCACTCACATAAATGCTTAAGAGTTGGTGCAGTGCTTGGTCGGGCATGGTGGCTCACGCCTGTAATCCTAGCGCTCTGGGAGGCCAAGGCTGGTGGATCACCTGAGGTTAGGAGTTCGAGACCAGCCTGGCCAACATAGTGAAACTGTATCTTTACTAAAAATACAAAAATTAGCTGGGCATGGTGGTGCATGCCTGTAATCCCAGCTACTCAGGAGGCTGAGGCAGGAGAATCGCTTGAACTCGGGAGGTGGAGGTTGCAGTGAGCCAATATCACGTCACTGCACTCCAGCCTGGGTGACAGATTGAGACTCTGTCTCAAAAAAAGAAAGAAAGAAAGAAAAAGGTTTTGATACTGTCTGAAGACCCTCTGAAGATCAGGGCTGACACAGTATGAACAGTGTCCAGTATACATGGCAGCAAATTAAATTGATTAAATCACAAGTAAAATAAATGCACATACTCTTTGATTCAACGCCTTCACTGTTAGGAATCTATCTTTAAATATATTAATGCAAGGTGTGCAAAGAAATAAGTGGAAGGTTGCTCGTTTGCAGTGCCGTATGGAGCCACAGAAAGTCTGGAAACGACCTAAACGGCTACCAATAGGGAACTAGTTAAGTAAATTGTGGTGCAGCCGCACAACAAAACACCAGGCAGCCATTCAAGGAATGAGGTGGATTCGTAGGCACAGGGAAAGAATGTTCTCTGAGGGATATTATTAGAAAAGCTAGGTTGGAGGATGGGGCTTAGACTTGTGGCCAAAGGAGCTTGCTGGAGCTCCCAGCTCCACACTCTTGTCCCCTACTAGCCTTCGGCCCCTCCAGCCAAAGAAAGTTGACTGGGGCTCGGTGGGAGCAGCTGTGCCCAGGACAAGGTGCCGGGAAGGGCAAAGCACCGTACCGGGGCCTGAATAAATGCACTCCACCAGGGCCTGAATAAATGCACTCCACCAATCCAGAAAGCGGACAGTGGCGCTTCCTCCAATCAGGTGTGAAGAGATGAGTGAGGGGCGGGACAAGAGGCAGGGAGTGTTACTCTGGTACAGCTCCCGCCACACGGAAACGTGGAGTGAAGAATAAGTGTTCTCCCAATAAATATCTCTGGAAGGAGGCACAGGAAACTGAGAAGCGTGGTTGCCTCTAAGAGGGCAGTGGATGACTGGCGTCGGGAATAGTGGCGCAGAAGGGAGACTTATTTTGGTATAGAGATGCAGGAGTAAAGGGTTATTTTTATTACCTCTTAAACATTCGGGGGATTTCCGCTATTTCTGAATAACTTCCTCCAAAGCCTCGGGTGAAGTCACCAGCAATGTCCTGGGTTCACAAGTCCTAAAATTGAGCTACCCCATTTTGGTTTTTACTGGAGATCTGAATTCCAGACGTCATAGGAGACCTTTACTTCTCTGTTATTTTTCGGAGTGCCTAATGGTTGAAACCAACCTCTAGCTGCCATTTCACTTACACTGTACTAGAAACCTTACTTGACTTCTCGTAAAAACGTATCCCTTTCTCTGTAGAAGCTTGTTCCTGATGTCTGAAATGTCCAATTGAAACCATTCCCAGAGCTTAAAGCAGTATCTCCCAGACATCAGCATTTGACAACCACCCTGAGGATTTCTACTGACGCTGAGGACCACCTGTCCTTTTACTTACGTAACATTTTCCCTAAACTGTTCACTTTTAAAGCTTCAATAACTTGGTTTTAAAATACTTTATATCACTACTATAAGTGGTGTTTCTTCCTTATAAAAAGAAAGAACGTTAAAAATAAATACAATAAACTCAGAATGATGTTATTAAATTCTAGCTACAAATACATTTTAACCAAAGATCTGCTTTCTCTTTTTGTCAAAAAGAAATTAGCAAGTATTGGAGACTGACTAGCACCAAACTGGGTCTTTTCCTTGGTGAACTCAGTAGGATTGGCATAGGAACTTTTTCACCATGTGGTTCAATGTTGCTTAATGCCCTATCAATGCACTATCCAAAATCATGCCTTATAACATTTTAATTCCATCCTTTGGGAAAGAATGGGTTAAAACCTTTTTTCTTTTTAATTATTATTTTCTAGAAAGTTTTAGTTACATGTCCATATGCACTTGTGTCATCCTAGCTGGACAGCATATGAAGCCATTATCACCCTGGAGTTAATGGCCCTGGTGAAGTTGGCATTTGGGCATTCCTGCTGATGTTAAAGTAACAGGGCATTAAGCATGGTACATGAGCCCTTTTTCCCCCCAGGGTCAGAAATGCATCTATTAAAAAAAAAAAAAGGAATGCATCATTTTGGAGGCAGCAGCATATGATGGCAGCTAAGAATGACGCAGGCCTAAACAAAGGGGAATTTGTCCTTCTTGAAAGAATTAGAAGAATCTCTAAGCTGGTTCATTGGGTCCTTCTAATTGGTGATGCACAGAATCACAGCCAGGACCTCTCAGACTGAGTTCTGCAGCCATACAGCTCCTGGCTCATTGTTAATGCGTCTTAGGTCTCAAGGGGTGGACCCTGTATGAGCCCATGAGCCTTGATCCATTCCGTGGGGGGATAATGGGGGTGAGAATGAGCATGGTTGGAGAGGAGAGCTGGCAGTGAAAAGGTGGAGGGTTTGTGCAGTCAGTGCATGTCCACTAGAGGAGGGGGAATAGTTGGTACCAGAAAAAGGCCTTTTAAAATGATCCTATTTCACACTGGGGATGGTGGCTCACATCTCTGTAATCCCAGCACTTTGGGAGACTGAGGCAGGCAGCTCACATGAGGTCAAGGGTTTGAGACCAGCCTGGCCAACACAGTGAAACTCCATCTCTACTAAAAATGCAAAAATTAGCCAGGCGTAGTAGCACGTGCCTGTAGTCCCAGCTACTGGGGAGGCTGAGGCAGGAGAATCGCTTGAACCTGGGAGGCAGAGGTTGCAGTGAGCCGAGATTGTGCCACTGCACTCCAGCCTGGGCAACAGAGCAAGACTCTGTCTCAAAAACAAACAAACAAAAATCCTATTTCAGAAATATCAGTGAATGCTTAAACTCTGAGTGAAAGTTTCATGAGAGAGGATCTTTACATTATCTCAAAATACCTTCCCAGACATGCCGCAACATGGATGGACCTTTGAAACACTATGCTAAATGAAAGAAGACAGACACAAAAGGCGACACTACTGTATGATTCCAACGATGTGAAATATCTAAAATAGACAAATCCATAGAAACAGAAAGTAAATTATTTGTTGCTGGGGGTTAGGGGGAAGGGAGAATAGGGAATAACTGCTTAGTGAGTACAGAATTTACTTTGGGGGTGATGAAACGTTCTAGAACTGGATAGTCATGATGGATATACAATATTGGGAATGTAATGTGTCTCATTTACACTAATAGTAAATTGTATGTGTATTTTATCAAATATCACTTCTACAATTTTTTTTTTTTTTTTTTTGAGATGGAATCTGTCTCTGTCACCCAGGCTGGAGTGCAGTGGCGTGATCTCGGCTCAGTGCAACCTCTGCTTTCTGGGTTCAAGTGATTCTCCTGCCTCAGCCTCCTGAGTACCTGGAATTACAGGTGCCCACCACCACGCCCGGCTTATTTTTGTATTTTTAGTAGAGACAGGGTTTCACTATGTTGGCCAGGCTGGTCTCAAACTCCTGACCTCAGGTGATCCACCCACCTCCGCCTCCCAAAGTGCCGGGATTACAAGCATGAGGCACTGTGCCCAGCCTTACAAAGTATTTTTTAATGACAAAGGGGAAATGTACAGTGAAAGAATCTGGCAGAACACAACCCGGTGATCAAAGTTAGCATCACCAATGATGGGACAAACTGGCATACTACACCTCCTGGTGGGATCCACTGAGGACACATGGCTCATATGCCATTCCAGCTTAAAAAATATAATCTGGATTGAATCATCAGGGAACATCGAACACAAATTTGAGGGACATTCTACAAAATAAGTGATCAATATTCTTAAATAATATCAATGTTATGAAAAACGAAGACAGGCCTGAGGAAGTGTCCCAGATTAAAGGGAACTAAAGAGACCTGAAACTAAAATGCAGTGTATCATCTTGGATTGGATCCTGGGGCAGGAAAAAGAAAGCCATATAGAACATTATTGGGATAATTGGGGAAATTTGACTATGGACTGTAAATATGATAGTTACATTGTATCACGTTAAATTTCTCTATTGTGATCATCATGGTGTGGTTATGTAAGAAAATGTCCAACCAGGCGTGGTGGCTCAAGCCTGTAATCCCAGCACTTTGGGAGGCCGAGGCAGGCAGATCACCTGAGGTCAGGAGTTTGAGACCAGCCTGGCCAACATAGTGAAACCCCGTCTCTACTAAAAATACAAAAATTAGCTGGGCGTGGTGGCACGTGCCTGTAGTCCTAGCTACTCAGGAGGCTGAGGCAGGAGAATCACTTGAACTTGGGAGGCAGAGGATGCAGTGAGCTGAGATTGCACCACTGTACTCCAGCCTGGGCGACAGAGCGAGACTCTGTCTCAAAAAGGAAAAAAAAGAAAAGAAAAGAAAGAAAATGTCCTTGTTTTTCAGAAATACACACTAAAGCACTTAGTTGTATGGTTTAGGCAACTTACTCTCAAGTGGTTCAGAAAAAGAGAGAGAGTGTGTGTGTGTGTGTGTGTGTGTGTGTATGTGTGTGCATTAATCCATTTAAAACTGGGGCTACAATATCATCCCAGTGAACAGGTCTGATTTGCACTGTACTTCAAAACATGAAACTACAAATTAATTTTTTTCCAAAAAATGTAGTAACTATCTGGTCACAAATTATTGGAATAAAAGAAGAATGAACCAAGTGTTGATATTAGGAGGTTGCATCTTCCAACCAGATCATTTGATGTGACATCTTCCCTTGACATTTGAGTTTTGTTGACCAAGATGATGGTTATAAAATACTCAACGATTTTATCAATTTTTCCCAGTGTGACTTTTAATTGATAGTTAAAGCATTCTTTTGAATGCTTTTTCCTCATTTATTGGGAACTTGTCCAGCTCAGACAAGTCCTCATGTATTCATGCCCTCAGTGGCTTTTCATCTGATCTCCCATGACATTTTTATCAACTTTGGACAATTGTAGTTCTGTTGTAAGACTTCCAGTTTATCTTTGCAGTTGCTTCCTCTTGCATGTCACTCAAACTGTCCTGCCAAAGTAAAGCATTACCCTGAAATCTCAGTGGTTTAACATCCAGAGGCTTATTAATTCCCCAATCATAATATCTGTCCAAGGTGTGAGGCTTCAACCTACTATGGCTGCACCATCCCCAGCTACCTCCTTAGGGAGAGGGAGCATGGAGAACTCATACCTGCTCTCTTCTGCATCAGCCCAGAAATGGCCATGTCATGCAGTTCCGGCTCATTGGTTAGAATTAGTCACGAGTACCTGCTCTCTTCTTCATCAGCCCGGAAATGGGCATGTCATGCAGTTCTGGCCTATTAGTCACGAGTTCCCCACCTAGCTGCAAGGGAGTCCGGGAAATACAGTCTTCCTGTGTGATCAGAGAGGGGAAAATGAAATGGCAGCTGTCTGCCACATGTTGTATTTTTTTGGGGTCCAGTGTTGTTCAAATGGGAATATATATTAAGAAGAATGGTGTATGAGTGGGTATTTATTTTATTTTATTTTATTTTTATTTTTATTTCTTTGAGATGGGGTCTTGCTGTGTCACCCAGGCTAGCGTGCAGTGGTGAGGTCATGGTTTATTGCAGCCTCCACGTCCTGGGCTCAAGCAGTCCTTCTGCCTTAGTTACCAGGTAGCTGGGACCACAGGCACATGCCACAACACTAGGCTAGTTTTTCAAATGTTTTGTAGAGATGGAGTTCTGCTCTGTTGCCCAAGCTGGTCTCAAACTCCTGGGCTTAATTAACATCCTCTTGCCTTGGCCTCCCAAAGTGGTGAGATTACAGGCATGAGCCACCCTGCCCAGCTGGGGGTTAATTTTATAAATGGTCAGATCATTAGGAAATATTTCTGTATTGCGATCACTTTTGCTTTGTTATGAAGTAGGGGCTCTGATCAGGAAACCTCAGACAATGAGCTTCTGGGCATGGGGAATCAGGAACAGCATCTTAGCATACACAGAGCCACTCCTTCCTGCCCAAGAAGCGTGATGCTTTTCTGAATTAGGGCTTCTAATGAGTCCTCACCCTCCTCCTTCACAAGGAATATTTGGCGTCTGGATGCAACAGCAGACAGCCCCTCTCAGGCCAGACTTTTGTCCAGTAAAGTCTCCAGGCACGTAAAGATGGGGAGCACTGTTTTTGCTTTTCTAAGACCCCATGAAATGTTGCCTTTTGTTTTTAACAGACAGAGCCTTGCTTTGTTGCCCAGGCTGGAGTCTAGTGGCGCAATTATGGCTCACTGCGTCCTCAACCTCCCAGCCTCAAGCAATCTTCCTGCCTCAGCCTCCTAAGTAGCTGGGACTGCAGGTATGACTACCACGCCCAGCTAATTTTCTTTTATTGTTTTTAGAGACAATGTCTTACTATGTTGCCCGGGCTGGTCTCAATCTCTTGGGCTCAAGCGATCTTCCCGCCTTCTCCCAAAGTTCCAGGATTATAGGCGTGAGCCACCACGCCCAGCTAAAAGGTGTTTATTTTTTGTTGTAATTTTGTTTTGTCATTGACAGATTTTGAATTTCTCTTTCTTACCCTCTTCAGCACATCCCACTCTGGGCTTTAAACGTGACCCCTCACCTCGCCTCGTCCTGCCCTGTGAAAATGTTGGTGCTTCTTGCTTTCATCATCGCCTTCCACATCACCTCTGCAGCCTTGCTGTTCGTTGCCACCATCGACAATGTAAGTTTCCTTTCCTGCCACTCATGCAGAACCCTGGGTCCTGGAGTCAATAGAAGTGGGTTGTATTGGTCTGTTCTCGTACTGCTAATAAAGGCATACCAGAGACTGGGTAATTTATAAGGAAAATGAGGTCTAATGGACTCACAATTCCACGTGTCTGGGAGGCCTCTGCAGAAGGCAAAGGAGGAGCAAAGCCATGTCTTACATGGCGGCAGGCAAAGAGAGCGTGTGCAGGGGAACTGCCCTTTATAAAACCGTCAGATCTCGTGAGACTTACTCACTACCACAAGAACAGTACGGGATACACTCGCCCCCATGATTCAGTTACCTCCCACCAGGTCCCTCCCATGACGTGGGAATTATGGGAACTACAATTTGAGATTTGGGTGGGGACACAGCCAAACCATATCACAGGTTGAGAATCCTGCCAAGGTTCTCAACGTTGAACCTGCCAAGGTTCAACCACGATTCAGGGTTGTCCTCCCTGCGAGGCACACCCATCTTCTGACCCAAGGGCTGAGGACTCTTGGCCTAAATGTGAAGGTTCAGGCCGTCCCATGTTCAGGTTTTGGTGGCAGGTCCTGGCAGGCAGGAACGTTTGTCCTCCCATCCGTGATTCTTTCATAGAGCCTGGCTCTAGGAAGCCCTTTGAGGATGTTGTGTGACTTCAGCATTCCTCTAGATGAGAGTTCTCAACCTTGCCACTATTGTCATTTTGGGCTGGCTAATCCTTTGTTATGGGGGCCTCCCTGTGCATTGTAGGAAGTTCAGCAACGTGTCTGGCCTTATCTGCTAGATGCAGTAGCACCCCCACCCCTGGTTATGACAATCCAAAATATCTTCAGACATTGTCAAATGTCCCATGGAGAACAAAATCACTCTCTGTTGAGGACCGCTGCCCTAGATCTTCCAGATGACCCATCCCAGGTGGCCTCTGCCCCCAACCCCTGACACCTTGTTATCAACCAGGGTACCTTGCTGCTAGCCCACCTGGCCATGTCCTCCCCAGCAGAGCTCATGCATGGAACTTTCCAGACTCTACCTATGCCTCTATGAAAAATTTAATGTTTTCCTTTAGTATCCAGCTTGCAGCCGTATGGCAGGAGTGTATTGGATAAATAACCTCTTGGCATAGATTAATATCCCTCCAAGCAGGGAATGACACCAGGGAAGCTTCTTAACAGCCTATACACTGTTCCAAAGACCTGGCTTCCATCCTGCTCATTTTACACTGCAGAGATAATTAAAGGCAGAAACATCGCTCAGAAAGCCAAAAAGTACACCATACGAGTGGTCACCAACTCTGCCTACATATACGGCTCCTGTTGATATATCATCATGACAATAATAACATAAACGATAACACCTGTCACTTAGCGATCACTATGGCCCTTTTATGCATGTCATCTCATGTGATCCCCACCCCAACTGTACCAGGTAGGGCACCAACATCTCCTTGCACTGGGTTACAGGTGAAGGAACTGAGCCTCAGGGCCATTCGGGCACTTGGCAGAGTTTAGAGTGCAGTAAGCAGCAGAGCCAGGATTTGAGCCATTCCAGAGGCTCCTGGTCCTAGAGCCTGTCAGGGGAGATGAGCACAGTAATCGCATTTGGGTTCTGGAGCTTCTTGCTGAGCTGCTGTGAGTGGCCTGGGCAGGGACCACATTGATGCTATGGATTATAGCAGTGGTCCCCAACCTTTTTGGCACCAGGGACCAGTTTCATGGAAGACAATTTTTCTACAGATTGGGGAGGGGGCATTGCAGGGGGATGGTTTCAGAATGATTCAAGTGCATTACATTTATTGTACACTTTATTATTATTACATTGTAATATATAATGAAATAATTATACAACTCGTCATAATGTGGAATCGGTGGGAGCCCTGAGCTTGTTGTTCTGGACTAGATGGTCCCATCTGGAGGTGATGGGAGACAGTGACAGATCATCAGGCATTAGTCTCATAAGGAGCGTGCAGTCTAGGTCCCTGGCATGCACAATTCACAATAAGGTTGACACTCTTGTAAGAATCTAATGCCCCTGGTGACCTGACAGGAGGCAGAGCTCAGGCAGTAATGTGAGTGATGGGGAGCAGCTGTAAATACAGATGAAGCTACCTTCACTGGCTGCTCACCTCCTGCTGCGTGGCCTGGTTCCTAACAGGCCACAGACAGGTACCAGTCCATGGCCCATGGGTTGGGGAACCCTGGATTATAGTATTTGGACCCACCATTCCAGGAGCTCACTGTGAAATAAATGGGACCAAATGTTCTTTTAGAATCTCCTTTTTCTGTTTCTTCCCATCTAGTCCTTTGGGATCCTGAAAAGGTCCCAGACTTAGTGAAAAGGATAGACAGACATTAGGGGCAGGAAAACCATCAGCCTTAGTGAATCGTATCCAGCACCCCCAGGGCATGTATATTATCATGGCACATACTAAGAAGATGCAGATGGACTTTTTGTCCATCAGTGAGTCTGAGGCTGTTCATTATGTGTTTGGAATTGTGCTTGGCAACTGGGAAATAAAAGGAAGGCCGTCTTGGGCAGTGGGGGAAGGGCAGCAGCCACCAAAGCACAGAGGGAAATGAATGCTTTTGGCTGAAGACAGGAGAATCTTGTCTGGTCATCCCATCCATTGCAGTGTTTGTTTGTTTGTTTGTGACAGGGTCTTTCTCTGTCACCCAGGCTGGAGTGTAATGTTGCGATCACGGCTCACTGCAGCCTCTACTGCCCAGGCTCAAGCGATCCTTCCACCTCAGACCCCTGAGTAGCTGGGACTACAGTCGCGCAACACCATGCCTGACTAATTTTTTGTATTTTTTTGTAGAGATGGGTTGCCCCGGCTGGTCTCAAACTCCTGGGCTCAAGCAATCCTCCCACCTCGGCCTCCCAAAGTGCTGAAATTATAGGCATGAGCCAGCGTGCCCAGCCCTGACTGCTATTATTTCCACCAACTCAGCCTCATCTTTTCTCCCATACTCTCTGAGGGCCTGGACCACCTCTTATCCTTTGGGAGAAAGTAGCAAGGCATCACCTGGAGCCGGTTGGAAATGTAGAATCCCGGCCAGGGGCGGTGGCTCATGCCTGTAATCCCAGCACTTTGGGAGGCCAAGGCAGGTGGATCACCTGAGGTCAGACGTTCGAGACTAGCCCGACCAACATGGCGAAACCCTGTCTCTACTAAAAATACAAAAATTAGCCAGGTATGGTGGTGCATGCCCCTAAATCCCAGCTACTCATGAGACTGAGGCAGGAGAATTGCTTGAACCCAGTATGGGAGAGTTGCAGTGAGCCGAGATCATGCATCGCACTCCAGCCTGGGCAACAAGAATGAAACTCCATCTCAAAAAAAACAAAAAAAGAAAAAAAAAAGAAATGTAGAATCCCAGCTGGGTGCAGTGGCTCATGCTTGTAATCCCAGCACTGTGGGAGGCTGAGGTGGGCGGATCACCTGAGGTCAGGAGTTCAAGACTAGCCTGACAACATAGTAAACCCTGACTCTACAAAAAATACAAAACTTAGGCATGGTGATGTGCACCTGTAGTCCCAGATACTCAGGAGGCTGAGGTGGGAGGATTGCTCGAGCCCAAGAGATGGAGGCTGCAGTGAGCCAAGACTGTGCCACTGCCCTCCAGCCTGGATGACACAGCAAGACCCTGTCTCAAAAAAATAAATAAATAGAAAAGAAAGAAATGTAGAATCCCAGTCCACCCCAGACCTCCTTAGTCAGTCTGCATTAGAATAAGCTCCCCAGGCAATTCTCACATGCGCTGCAGTTTGAGAATCCCAGAAGCCCACCATGCCTTATGCCTAATTAGCAGTCAGTGTTTGCATCATGAACGGACAGCCTTTCTCTCTATTTCCGTTTTGTGTTACAGGCCTGGTGGGTAGGAGATGAGTTTTTTGCAGATGTCTGGAGAGTATGTACCAACAACACGAATTGTACAGTAATCAATGACAGCTTTCAAGGTAAGTGTGAATGAAGGAAGCTGACTGAGAAGCACTGAGGGAGGAAGGAACGGTCAGGAGTGGGGCTTCGGGTTCCCTGACTCCGTACCCTCTCCTCCACTCGCTGCATACTCCGGTGGGCCTGGCCGCGTTTGCTCAGTGTGTGCTGGAGCGGAGGACAGCACAAGCTGGAGATGCCAGGGCTGTGGAGAAGCCAGAGGCTGGAGGGAGACCAACTCCAGCTAAGTTGGACCTCATGCCTTCTCTTCTCTGTCTCTTGGCACAGCCGAGTTTCCTGTTCTCATCCTTTCTCCAGCTTAAACTCTCATCTAGAATTTTCTCTTCCCTTTTTTTTTAATCCAAGCCTCGCCTCTAAATGGGCTCAGAGACCATAATTTACTCTCCAGTCACTTTTCCCCGTCCAGCAGTAAGAAATCCGAGATCTGGCAGGGCGCAGTGGCTCATGCCTATAATCCCAGCACTTTGGGAGGCAGAGGCGGATGGATCACTTGAGGTCAGGAGTTTGAGACCAGCCTGGTCAATATGGTGAAACCCCATCTCTACTGAAAATACAAAAATTAGCTGGGCATGGTGGTGCACGCCTGTAATCCCAGCTACTGAGGAGGCTGAAGCAAGAGAATTGCTTGAACCCAGGAGGCGGAGGTTGCGGTGAGCCGAGATCACGCCACTGCACTCCACCCTGGGTGACAGAGTAAGACCCTGTCTCAAAAACAAACAAACAAAAATCCGAGATCTGGCTTCCGTTCCTAGACAAGCTGTGTAGCCTTGCATTGGGCAGGTCAATTTCAACATCTTCAGCCGTAGAACAGAAGTAATAACGATGCCTTTGCAGTGCCTGCCCACCTCTTCAATGAGCTAAAATACATGAAAAGGCTTTGAAATACAGAAAATCCCATTCAAAAACTGCTGACCACTGTTTTTCATTATGAAGTGAACGGTTCTGTTTTTCCTCATAGAACTGATGAAATAGATATTTTGGGATCCCAGTTGCCTGATAAAATACAGTATACCCGGTTAAATTAGAGATTTCAGATAAACAATAAGTACTTTTTTTTAGTATCACTATGGCCCAAATATTAATATAACATGGGACATACTTATGCTAAAAAATATTTGGTTTTGGTGGTGGTTGGGGGAGGGTTTAGTTTTTTGGTTTTTGTTTGTTTGTTTTTTGAGACAGGGTCTCACTCTGTCACCCAGGCTGGAGTGCAGTGGTGCAATCACGACTCACTGCAGCCTTGACCTCCCGGGCTCAAATGATCCTCCCATCTCAGCCTCTCAAGTAGCTGGGACTACAGGCACTCACCACCATGCCCAGCTAATTTTTGTAATTTTTGTAGAGATGGAGTTTCACCATGTTGCCCAGGCTGGTCTCGAACTCCTGGGCTGAAGAGATCTGCCCACCTGAGCCTAAAGGAGGAGCAGGAGCCACCGTGCCTCTCCTAAAAATTATTTGTTGTCTATTGGATATTCATTTACTGGGCATCCTGTCTTTGTGTTTGTTTTGGTTTGTTTGCCAAATCTGACAATCCTATTAGGGAGCAAAGGAGCCTACTCCCTGGGTCCCAGATTCTCACCACGCTCAATAACAATATCCACATTCATCATAAAAGCAGCAAAAATACCAGTAGAAGGCACCATTTACTTAAAGTTGACTGTGAGGCATGGGTCTAAGTCCTTTACATAGGTGATTTCATAGCCCCATCAGGCAGGGACCATAGGCCCCATTTTAAGATGGGGAAACTGAGGCACAGAGCAGTTAAGTTACCCAAGGCCACATAGCCAGGAGCGAATGATGGCAGCAGGATTCCAGTCTAGATGTGACCAACTCTAAAGCCGGTGCCCTTAACCACGGAACACCATCGGTGCTCCCTTCCATCTCGTCTGTTACTCTGTCATGCTAACCTCTGGCCCTGGGAACAGCCCTCCTTCCCTGTGCTCTGCAAGCCCCAGCTGGCGCCAGTGTGCAAGGCCAGCTGGGAGGGCTTGTTGTGCTCTGTGGTTGTTTTTCTGAATCCTCCACATGGGATTATTCACTTATTTTTCTTTAAAACAGGGGTTGGCGAACCACTGGCCAAATTCAGTCCAAGACCTGTTTTTGTTTGGCCCGGGAGCTAAGAACAGTTTTTACATTTTTAAAAGTTGTTTACACACACACACACACACACACACACCCCTAAAAACAAAACAAAAAGAACATTCGACAAGAGACCATATGGTTCACAAAACCTAAAATATTCACTGTCTGTCCCTCTACTGAAAAAGTTTGCCAACTTTTTTTACTTTAAAAAGTTTACTTTTAAAATAGCCCACTTTTCTGTACATAAATCTACTGTATTTATTTAGTAGAGACAGGGTCTTGCTATGTTGCCCGGGCTGTTTTTTCATGGCTGGCTTCAAGTGATCCTCCCACATTGGCCTCCCAAAGTGCTGGGATTTATAGGCATGAGCCTCTGCACTCGCCCATAAATCTATTTTCTTTTTTTTTTTTTTATTTGAATCAGGGTCTCGCTTTGTCACTCTGGTTGGAGTGCAGTGGTGCAATCACGGCTCACTGTAACCTCTGCCCCCCAGGTTCAAGTGATCCTCCCACCTCAGCCTCCCCAGTAGCTGGGACTACAAGTGTGTGCCACCACACCTGGCTAATTTTTGTATTTTCTGTAGAGACAGGGTTTCACCATGTTGCCCATGCTGGTCTTGAACTCCTGAGCTCAAGCGATTCTCCCGCTTCACCTGCTTTGGCCTCCCAAACCATAAGTCTATGTTAAAGAGAACGCCGCGTCCCTCCCATGAGTGATAAACTAGTATCACTTGCTATAAAAGAAGGAAAGCTTTCTGAAAATACTAGACTGAAAGCCCAATGATGTTATCAAAGTCTGGGCAGACACACTTCCCACCTGAAGCCTCTAAGCCTGTTTCTGGTCCTTTTCATGTTAAAAAACAAACAACCCCAA
Source organism: Pongo abelii (assembly GCF_028885655.2). Classification (NCBI taxonomy): domain Eukaryota; kingdom Metazoa; phylum Chordata; class Mammalia; order Primates; family Hominidae; genus Pongo; species Pongo abelii. The sequence continues at coordinate 11,848,869 of NC_072003.2, read as the reverse complement.
ACACCCAGATATTAGTGGGTGTTTTTAAAGCGCAAAAGCAGCTGCTGGAGAACTCCTCCTTGAGGTCCTTAGACAAATCTATTTATTTATTTTTATTTATTTATTTTTTTGAGGCAGAGTCTTGCTCTGTCACCCAGGCTGGAATGCAGTGGCACCATCTCTGCTCGCTGCAGCCCTCACCTTCTGGGTTCAAGCCATCCTCCTGCCTCAGTCTCCCGAGTAGCTGGGATTACAGGTGTGTGCCACCACGCCCAGCTAATTTTTGTATTTTTAGTAGAGACAGGGTTTTGCTATATTGGCCAGGCTGGTCTCAAACTCCTGACCTCAGGTGATCCACCTGCCTCTGCCTCCCAAAGTGCTGGGATTACAGGGGTGAGTCACCGTGCCCAGCCCTTAAAGGAATTTAAACTGAGCAAAGTGAGCATCCCTCTCATTCAGTGAATTTTTGTTGTTTCCCGTCCTCATTGGGTTCCACATACACCCATCTCAGGGGCTGTCTTGCAGGCACATCCTGCACCCCCTCCCAGCTTTGAGAAACCCTGTTCTAGGAACATGTATTCATCCTTTCCCCCAAAGGCATGTTTTCCCCATTTGCCCCATCATGGGTCACTTGTTGCTGAAAATACAGATTCCTGGTGCCCACTCCAGGACAATGGTGGCAGAATTTCCAGGAGGAGAGGCCTAAGAATCTGTATTTTTAATAAGCAATCCCAGGTAATCCCTGGGATTGGGCAGATTTGGGAAGTACTGCTGTAAGCCTGAGGGTCACCACTGGGGCTCCATGTTGGAATTCCCTCGGTGGCTTTACGAAGCCCACGTGCCTGCTCTCAATGCCCGACATTCTGATTTATTTCATCTCAGTAGAGCCTGCTGGGTTTTCTTTTCTTTTTCTTTTTTTTTAATGGAGTTATAATTTACAAACAAGGAAACGCAGGCTTCTTAAGGGCTCCGTTTGGTGGGTTTTGACGATTGTATAAACATCCATGTAACCACCATCCAAAAGAAGACAGAGAACATTGCCAACTCTCCAGAAAGTTCCTCTGGCCCCCTTCCACACAGTTGCCACAGCTTTCTGCCCCGAGGGCAACCACTTCTGACTTCTGTCACTATAACTCACTTCCACCTGTTCCTGGGCCTCATAGGAATGGGGTCATGTGGTTTGTGTCATAGTGGGGGAGCCGGTCTGACTCCTTTCACTCCCCATAAGGAATTGGGGGAAAGGCTAGATGCTTTCCAAGTAACCATAATGTGTAGCCAGAATGGATTAAATCCACAGCTCTAGATGTTTCATTAAGTACTTACCAATTATGTTCACTCCAGTGAGTTTTCAGGCAAAACTGCAAAATTGAAGGAAAAAAAAAAGAAAGAAAAAGAAAAGGAAGGTGTGTCCTTAGATTTTCTGTGCAGCGTGGACGCTGTCCCCTCACCTTATCTTTCAGCCTCATCCTGGTGGTAACATTCAGCATTCAGCTCTTACACAGGACTCCCACCTTGCCTGCACTCTCCAAACCCCCTTACGTAGATGAGTTTACTCTCCCTTCCCAGCCCGATGAGGGAGGAGCTATTAGTACCCATTTTAGAGTTCAAGACCAGCGTGAGCAACATAGCGAGACTCCATCCCTAGAAAAATTTTTTAAAAATTAGCCAGACATGCCTGGAGTCCCAGCTACACAGGAGGCTGAGGCAGGAGGATCACTTGAGCCCAAGAGTTCAAAGCTGCAGTGAGCTATGGTTGAGCCACTGCACTGCAGCCCGGATGTCAGAGTGAGACCCTTTCTCAAAAAATATATATATATCCCCATTTTACAGGTGAGGAAACTGAGGCCCACGAAGGTAACCCATGTGCAGGACGCCTTCCCTACGCCACATAGCTTTCTACACATAGCTTCACTGTGACCTGCCCCTGTGTGACACCCTCCACCCTAGGCCTCCCTTCTCCACTGAAACTTCTCTGTACTGAGCCCCAAACCTTCATACCCCAGTCTCTGTTAAGGCTGACCTGAAAAGAAAGGAGCTTTCCTCCTCTTTGTAAGTAGTGACTGTGAAGATCAGCCTCCGATACCTACAGGCTACTATGGAGTCCACAGAGCACTTCACAAGGTCACAGTCCCGTGAGCCCTGAGTCCATGAGAATCCCTCTCTAAAATGTAGACCCCCAGGACCCCATCCTGATTTCTGGAGTCAGAATCTACCACGTTGGAACCTGAGATTTGTACTTCAAAAGATTCCCCTGTCCATGAGCCAAGCATTTGGGATCTGTGACCCAGACCAGGAAGAATGCAGAGCAGGTGGTTCTTGCCTCATCTTCCAGATAAGGGGGCCGAGGATTGTCCGGTCAAATGGACACTGGAGGTGAAGGGCAGGGGGTCTGGAAGACTCCTTGGCTGCCCTTGTGCTCAGACCGTGTAGACGACCGCCTGAACCCCTGCCTGTTTGCCTCCTGTCACCCCTACTCTGGAGCTGCCACGGTCACTGTGCACCCCGCAGTGCCGGCTGGCCAAGGTCCTCAGTCCTGCGCCCCCACCCTTTTCCCGCAGAGTACTCCACGCTGCAGGCGGTCCAGGCCACCATGATCCTCTCCACCATTCTCTGCTGCATCGCCTTCTTCATCTTCGTGCTCCAGCTCTTCCGCCTGAAACAGGGAGAGAGGTTTGTCCTAACCTCCATCATCCAGCTAATGTCATGTAAGTACATCAATGGGCTTCCTTAACAAGGGGCTTTCTGGAATAAGCAGTCCCTTCCCAGCCGCCAGGAGGGAAGACAGGAGGAGGGAGGATTTGGAAAGGAGAAATTGGCAGCCATGCGGTGCTGTGTGCCGGGGTGTGTGTGTGTGTGTGTGTGTGTTTGTGTGTGGGCGCATGCATGCTGTACCTCAGTGGGACGTTTTATATTCGGGAGTTTGGATTGAGTTGGGAGTCCAGGGAAGGCATCCTGGAGACATGAAGCCAGAGGATCTGGAGAGTGAGTAGGAGTCGCTGTCGACAGTGTTCTATCTCAGTACAGAGAGGAGGGAACAGTGTCCTGGGTAGAGGGAACAGCATGACGGAAGCCCTGTGATGGGAGGGACGGAGAGCTGCCCAGTGGGGCTGGAGTGCAGTGGGAAGTGAACCAGCAGGGCAGGCAGGGCCATGCCCCATGGAGTCTTGCAGGCCATAGAAAGGATTTGGGGTCTTTGTTCTCAGCTGATGGGAAGCCATCAACAGGTTTCAAGCTGGTGGGTGACAGAGGTGCCCACGTTGCACCAGGCCTGTGCTGGCTGCAGGGGCTCAAGAGATGAACGAGGCACAGCCTCAGTCCTGGAGGAACTTGGAGGAAGCAGAGGTCTCAGAGCATTTTTTTCTGCTTAGGAATTTTAGCAAGGCTGAAGTCAGATCAGAAGTCAGAAGCCACACCATGATCATTTGTTGTTTCTCAGTGATGATTTAAAGCTTTCTGATGACAAAATGCAGACGTCCCTTCTAGGGTGCTTTCCAATCAGGAGTTAACGAGTGGCTTGATGAAGGCAAGAAATCTGGGTGTCGGAGCCACCTTAGGCTGCTTGGCCCTAACCACTGTAACTACCACCTCCTTCCAGCCCTCCACCTCCCGGGCTAGGGTCAAGTCCAAACCTGCCATGCCCTCAGGATGACCATGAGACGTGTCATCAGTGCAGTGCAGTGACAACTTGTTCTAGTTTGCCTGGGACCATCTGTTTTAAAACTGAAAGTCCCGTCCAGGTGCAGGAGCACTTTGGGAGGCCCATGCAGGAGGATTGCTTGAGCCCAGGAATTCAAGACCAGCCTGGGCAACATAGTGAGACCTCCTCTATACAAAAAGAAAAAAAATTAGCCAAGCATGGCGGAGCACACCTGTAGTCCCAGCTACTTGGGAGGCTGGAGTGGGAGATCATTTGAGCCTGAGAGGTAAAGGCTGCAGTGAGCTGTGGGGTGCTGTACCACTTGTATTAGTCCATCCTCACGCTGCTAATAAAGACATACCCGAGACTGGGTAATTTGTAAAGGAAAGAGGCTTAATGGACTCACAGTTCCACATGGCTGGGGAGGCCTCACAATCATGGCGGAAGACAAAGGAAGAACCAAAGGGCTTACATGGCAGCGGGAAAGAGCGCGTGTGCAGGGGAACTCCCATTTATAAAACCATCATATCTGGTGAGACTTACTCACTACCACAAGAACAGTATAGGGCGACCGCCCCCGTGATTCAGTGTTCTCTACCTGGCCCCGTCCTTGACATGTGGGGATTATTACAATTCAAGGTGACATTTGAGTGGGGACACAGCCAAACCATAGCACCACTGTACTCCAGCCTGAGGGATAGAGTGAGACTCTGTCTCGAAAAAATAATAAAATAAAATAAATAGAATAGAATAAAATACAATATAAAATAAAAACACTGAAAGTCCCGCATCCTAGGAAACCCCAGTCCAGGGCAAAGTGGGGTGGTTGGTCACACTCAGCGTCCCCTCCCCTTGGGGCACTTTTACTGGACAGCCAGGTACCACTCCTTCTAGGTACAGGTGGAGAATGAGAGTGTTTTCAAGTGCAAAAGACTCCGGAGGGTCACTTGATCTTGAGAAACCCCCAAGTCCACCACAGTCCTTCTGGGGACCTTTCTAAAGCGCAGACTCCCAAGGCCCCAGCCTGCCCTCTTGAATCAGAATCTGCTGGGTTAGAGCCTGGGGATTTCTACTCCTGTCCCTGAGCCAAGCTTTGGAGAGCAACGAGCCAGAACAAATGAGGCCTAAAGGGAGAACGCGTTCTTCCCAAGGACCCCGGGCGAGGTAGTCAGGAGGTATCTGATCCCCCTCCTTTACTGTCTCTGTATCTGCCAGTTAGAGGCATGGACCCACCACCCTCACCGACCCCATTAAAGGCAACTGAATCCTGTCATTTAACTTGGGGTGGGGGGACTTGGGTGGTTACTCTGTTGCCCGGTCTGAAGTACAGTGGCGTGATCATGGCTCACTGCAGCCTCAGCCTCCAGGGCTCAAGCAATGTCCCACCTCAGCCTCCCAAGGAGCTGGGACTACAGACATGTGCCATTATGCCTGGCTAATTTTTGTAGAGATGGGGTTTCACTATGTTGTGCAGGCTGGTCTCACAATCTGCCAGCGTCAGCCTCTCAAAGTGTTGGGATTCTGAGCATGAGCCACCGCACCCAGCTTCTGAAGTTTATTTTCTGTTATTGTCTATGTTTTTCTGTTGATTTGTAAGGCCACTTAGTCAAAATTGATTACCCTAATATATATATTTAGGAATTTTATATATAAATTTTCATATATATATGAAAATTCCCCCGTATTTTAATATGAAAGTCACGTCTTCCCATTTTCCTTCCATAGCATCCCGTTCTCCCCAACTCCTTTGGCCATTTTCTGGTCCAAAGACCTGGCCCTCCCTGTTCTGCTTCAAACTGCAGAGTGTTTAATGCTGTATTAGGCAGGGATCTTTAGACGCAAGCAGCAGATACTCTAACTCATGTGAGAGATGGGATTCTGGGGGTAGCCTGCAAGAATCAAAGGAAAAGCTGAAAAACCAGGTCTTGGAAAGAAGATCCAGGTACCAGCAACTGACAGGCAGCGGCTCCAGGGAGGTGCTGTCAGAATCAACGAACCCTGACAGGGTCACTGTTTAGATTCAGGTTTCCAGGAGTGAAAGTCTGATTGGTGGAGATTGTCTACATGCTTGGCCCATGGCCAGAGAATGTCTGAGCATCTTGAAGGATAGTCCCACCAAAACTGCCTGGCCAGGAGAGGGATAGGTCCTCCAAGGAAAACCACAGCACCTAACCTCATCTTACCTCTAATGTCTGTAAATATTGAGACAGCAAGTATTTCTTTTTTTATTTTTTGAGATAAGGTTTTGCTCTGTCGCCCAAGCTGGAGTGCAGTGGTGCAACCTTGGCTCGCTGCAACCTCCGCCTTCCAGGTTCAGGCGATTCTCGTGTCTCAGCCTCCCAGGTAGCTGGGACTACAGGTATGCACCATCACACCCAGCTAGTTTTTGTGTTTTTAGTAGAGGTGAGGTTTTGCTATGTTGGCCAGGCTGGTCTCGAACTCCTGGGCTCAAGTGATCTGCCCACTTCAACCTCCCAAAGTGGTGGGATTACAGGCATGATCCACCACACCCAGCCAAGGACCACAAGTATTACAATTAGGGTGCTTTTGGCTTTATGTAAGAGAAAATCGAATTAAGTGTGACTTCAGCCACAAAGATAGTTACTATTTTTACATAACAAGTACTCTGGAGGTAGCAAAGTTTCTAGAGCTGATTTAGCAGTGTCTGCGTCAAGCACTTCCACTCATTCCATCCTTCTGTTCTGTCATCTTTAGTGTTGGTGTTGACCTCTTCGTGGCTCCAAAAAGTCTGCTGCAACTCCAGACGTTTCATCCTGCCCCGACAATATTTAAAGCAGTCAGCAAGAGAAAGGAGAGCAATTTAAAAAAGCCTTCTCCTCCCTCATCTCTCTCTTTTCAGGCAGTCATATTTTTCTTTTTTTTGAGAGGAAGTTTTCGCTGTTGTGAGGGCTGGAGTGCAATGGTGCGATCTCAGCTCACCGCAACCTCTGCCTCCTGAGTTGAAGCGATTCTCCTGCCTCAACCTCCCTAGTAGCTGGGATTACAGGCACCCACCACCACGCCCGGCTAATTTTTTGTATTTTTAGTAGAGACGGGGTTTCACCATATTGGCCAGGCTGGTCTCGAACTCCTGACCTCAGGTGATCCACCCGCCTTGGCCTCACAAAGTGCTGGGATTACAGGCATGAGTCAGCGTGCCCGGCCCAGGGAGTCATATTTTTCACTGAAGGTTTTCTGTGGTCAGAACTAGGATACATACTGACCCATCAGCTATAACAAGTAAACAGGAACCAGATTGCCAAGAAGAAGATTGGCAAACTATGGCCCATAGGTCAAATCTGGCCTGCCACATGTGTTTGTAAATAAAATCTTATTGTAACACTGCCACTATCATTCATTTTTGTATTGTCTATGGGTGATGTCATGCTACTGTGGCAGACTTGTGTGACTATGGTCCACAGAAAACCTAAACTGCTTACGATCTGGCCCTTTACAGGGTACGTCTGTGGACCTCTGGCTTAGCCAATGATGTTTACCCTCTGGGTTGGTGATGTGGCTGCCCAAACAAAACTGGGTTTAGTTAGCAAGAATGGGAAGCAAAATAGCTACAGGGTAGGTGACAATATCCTTCCACAAAATATCAGTTGTAATTTTTCCAATAGACTAAAATAAATACCTATTAATAATAAGAGCTTAAGGCTGCACACGGTGCCTCACGTCTGTAATCCCAGCACTTTGGGAGACCAAGGCAGGAGGATTGCTTGAGCTCAGGAGTTCAAGACCAGCCTGGGTGACATGGCAAAATCCTGTCTCTACAACAAAATAATAGTAAATAAAGAATAAAAGCTGAAGTTTGTCTTCAACTCTGGCCGTATGCCCCTGGGGTACCCAGGGTGCACTGTGGTCCATGATTTATTCAGAATCTACCTTTCTTCCTGACAGGTCTGTGTGTCATGATTGCGGCCTCCATTTATACAGACAGGCGGGAAGACATTCACAAGAAAAACCTGCAGTTCTATCCTGTGACCAGAGAAGGCAGCTACGGCTACTCCTACATCCTGGCGTGGGTGGCCTTCGCCTGCACCTTCGTCAGCGGCATGATGTACCTGATACTGAGGAAGCGCAAATAGAGTTCCAGAGCTGGGTTGCTTTTGCTGCAGTACAGAATCCACATTCAGATAACCATTTTGTATATAATCATTATTTTTTTGAGGTTTTTCTAGCAAACGTATTGTTTCCTTTAAAAGCCAAAAAAAAAAAAAAAAAAAAAGAAAAAAGAAAAAAAAATCCAAAAGAGAGAAGAGTTTTTGCATTCTTGAGATCAGAGAATAGACTATGAAGGCTGGTATTCAGAACTGCTGCCCACTCAAAAGTCTCAACAAGACACAAGCAAAAATCCAGCAATGCTCAAATCCAAAAGCACTCGGCAGGACATTTCTTAACCATGGGGCTGTGATGGGAGGAGACAAGAGGCTGGGAAAGCCAAGTCTCTGGGGATGTGCTTCCTATGGGTTTCAGCTGGCCCAAGCCCCTCCCGAGTCTCTGCTAGTGGTGGGTGGAAGAGGGTGAGGTGGGCTTTAGGGGAAGAATGACAGCTTCCTGAGAGGTTTAGCCCAAGCTCCAAGTGAGAAGCAGGTGTAGTCCCTGGCATTCTGCCTGTATCCAAACCAGAGCCCAACCAACCCTCCGGTATTGGGGTGGGTCAGAAAAAGTCTCACCTCAATTTGCCGACAGTGTCACCTACTTGCCTTAGGAATGGTGATCCTTTACCTGCGTGCCAGATTTAGACTCACCTTTAGGCAAAACCTACAGCACCCCCCATCACCCCAGACCTACAGAATCAGAGTCTTCAAGGGATGGGGCCAGGGAATCTGCATTTCTAACATGCTCAATGGGCAACGCTTCAGATGCGTTGAAGTTGGGGACCACGGTGCCTGGGCCAGGTCAGCAGAGCTGCCTCATAAATGCTAGGATGTTATCATGTGGAGATGGGGAGGTGAATGTAACCCCCACAGCAGGCCAAAACCTTGGCCTCCATCGCCACAGCTGTCTACATCTAGGGCCCCCAGACTCCATTCCTGAGCCATGTGAACTCATAGACACCTTCAGGGTGTGGGGTACAGCCTCCTTCCCATCTTATCCCAGAAGGCCTCTCCCTTCTTGTCCAGCCCTTTATGCTACACCTGGCTGGCCTCTCACCCCTATTTCTAGAGCCTCAGAGGACCCATCCACCATTCATTCATTCATTCATTCGTCAACATAAATCATGACTTGCATGCGTGTGCCAGGCACAGGGGATATACCCTCTCGAGACAGTCTCCTCCTAGGGCTCATGGCCTAGTGGAGGAGACAGATTAAAACTTAATTAGAAAAACTGGCTGAGTGCAGTGGCTCACACTTGTAATCCCAGCACTTTGGGAGGCCGAGGCGGGTGGATCACCTGAGGTCAGGAGTTCAAGACCAGCCGGTGCATGCCTGTAATCCCAGCTATCAGGTGGCCGAGGCAGGAGAATCACTTGAACTGGGAGGTGGAGGTTGCAGTGAGCCGAGACCGTGCCACTGCACTCCAGCCTGGGTGACAGAGCGAGACTCCATCTCAAAAAAAGAAAAGAAACTAATTACACACTGTGATGGAGGCTGCAAAGAACACCACTAAGAATTCAAAATCAGCTGGGTGCGGTGGCTCATGCCTGTAATCCCAGCACTTTGGGAGGCCGAGGCAGGTGGATCACAAGGTCAGGAGTTCAAGACCAGCCTGGCCAACATGGTGAAACCCCGTATCTACTAAAAATACAACAAAATTAGCCAGGCGTAGTGGCAGGTGCCTATAATCCCAGCTACTTGGGAGGCTGAGGCAAGGAGAATTGCTTGAACCTGGGAGGCGGAGGTTGCAGTGAGCCGAGATTCACCACTGCGCTCCAGCCCAGGCGACAGTCTGAGACTCCGTCTCAAAAATAAAATAATTCAAAATCGAGGCCTGTGGCATGGGAGGGAGCCTGCTTTACATGTGCCTATTTTTAAATGCTCCTGGAGGCATTTAGGCATTTAGATTAGTCTAAATATAGCTTCATTCAGTTTGTGCAGATGACATTTATTGGGCAGTACCTGTCTGTGTAACACCCAGAAAACATGTCTGTGGAGGGGCCCATGGTCCCGACAGTAAATGTGGTGAGAAGGTCCCATATAGCCGGAGTTTTCAAGCTTTAGGGGTTCCCGTGCCGCTTGGGACGGGCTGATTCAGCGGGTCTGGGTGAATGATTTCCAGGTGATTTTAAGACTGTGCTGAGAAATAGGGCTTTTGGGGCCTTGTCCTTCAGGATCAAAGCATGATGTGCTGTGTGGCAATGCAGGCCACCCAGGAACCATCCCAGGAGATAAGCTCTTTGCACCTCATTGTCTTTGTCTGCTTATGTTGGAGCAGGATGCTGGGGGCTGTCCTGGGATGGGGTGTGGGACCTTGTGCTATTTAAATACTTTTGCACTTGACCTTCTGCTGAGTGGAGTGATGGTTTGCCATCAGCTCAGTTCCAGTGGAGCTGAAGAGACATCTGGTTTGAGTAGTTTTAGGGCCACCATGGACGTCTCTTCAATGCAGGACTGGCTCTTTCCATCTACTCTTTCATTCATGTGTCTTTGACAGACAGTATTAAATGTTTACCATGTTCCAGGCGTGTGTGAGGCTCAGAAAATACAGGAGTGAGCAAATCCAGATATCCTCCCTGCCCTCATGAAATTTGGAGTCTATGAGATAGGACCCCCTCCCTATGGAGAAGCCACCAACGCAGTACAGGGTGACCGGGGGCCAGAGACAGGACAAATGTCACCTCCTGCCTCCATGAGATACTGTTACTAGTTGTATTGTGGGCAAGAATGTGGTTTACACCCCTAGGGTTAACAGGATGCTACCCAAGCTCATGGAGGAAGTTGAATCTTAAGTTCCCTTGAAACTTTCTACCTTGGTGGCTTTTCTATTATTTTCTTTCTTCTTTTTTTTTTTTTTGAGACTGACTTTTGCTCTTGTTGCCCAGGCTGGAGTGCAGTGGCACCATCTTGACTCACCACAACCTCTGCCTCCGGGGTTCAAGTGATTCTCCTGCCTCAGCCTCCCGAGTAGCTGGGATTACAGGCATGCGCCACCACACCCAGCTAATTTTTGTACTTTTAGTAGAGATGGGGTTTCTCTATGTTGGTCAGGCTGGTCTCGAACTCCCGACCTCAGGTGATCCGCCCACCTCAGCCTTCCAAAGTGCTGGGATTACAGGCATGAGCCACTGCGCCCGGCCTTCTATAATTTTCTGGTAGTCACAATGGAAACAAACAAAACACCTTAGAACCAGAGATCGACCCCCTCAAGCAATACATCAATTCCCTTCACAAGAAACGTCAGGGCTATGTGAGTATCTGTGTTGAATGCAGTCTGAAATGATCCTGTGGATTTTCCCGGCTGGTTGCCACTACTGTACATTCAGTGCCCACATCCACCTGTGCCATTAAGCTTTTTTGAGACATGAGAGATGCCTCTTCCCTGCTGTATGACATGCATTTGGGAAGTTGGAAAGAAATGACAACATCAGGGAGAAAACTTCCAAGCTTCTTACCTGTAGGTAGAATTAGCCCTCACTTGGTGCTTATTACCAGTTATTCAAGAACAATAACAACAACAAAATTAGTCGACATCCAAGAAGCAAATATTAGGACCAAAGATAGCATCAACTGTATTTGAAGGAACTGTAGTTTGCGCATTTTATGACATTTTTATAAAGTACTGTAATTCTTTCATTGAGGGGCTATGTAATGGAGACAGACTAACTCATTTTGTTATTTGCATTAAAATTATTTTGGGTCTCTGTTCAAATGAGTTTGGAGAATGCTTGACTTGTTGGTTGTGTGAATGTGTATACATATATATACCTGAATACAGGAACATTGGAGACCTCCTCACTCCCACACACTCTGCTATAGTTTGCGTGCTTTTGTGCACACCCCCCATGAACAGGCTGGCGCTCTAGGACTCTCTGTGTTCACTGATGATGAAGAAACCTAGAACTCCAAGCCTGTTTGTAAACACACTAAACACAGTGACCTAGATAGAAGCTGTATCATAGTTTAAAATCTGCCTTGTGGGATGTTACTAAACTCGCTAATAGTTTAAAGGTTATTTACAATAGAGCAAGTTGGACAATTTTGTGGTGTTGGGGAAATGTTAGGGCAAGGCCTAGAGGTTCATTTTGAATCTTGGTTTGTGATTTTAGGGTAGTTAGAAACTTTCTACTTAATGTACCTTTAAAATAGTCCATTTTCTATGTTTTGTATAATCTGAAACTGTACATGGAAAATAAAGTTTAAAACCAGATTGCCCAGAGCAAGACTCTAATGTTCCCAACGGTGATGACATCTAGGGCAGAATGCTGCCATTTTGAGGGGCAGGGGGTCAGCTGATTTCTCATCAAGATAATAATGTATGGTTTTTACAGTAAGCAATTGATAAATGGACAGTTTATCACTGGACAATCTCCCTCTGCTTCTTTAATGGGGCCAGCTTTGCAGCCCTGCAGCCTGGGTAGTCGCACACAATTCCATGCATCCATGCTTGGGAGAATGATCTGCTAGTGCCATTTTAAATTATTTTATATAGATTTCTTGTAGAGACAGAGTCTCGCTATGTTGCCTACGCTGGTCTAGAACTCCTGGCCTCAAGAAATCCTCCTGCCTCGGCCTCCCAAAGTGCTGGGATTGCAGGTGTGAGCCACTCACTGTGTCCGGCATAAAGTAGAATATTCTTACAAGAAATAAATATTTTGTAGTCATGGAGAAGAATGCTCCTAAAATGTATGTATTCGTTCATTCATCCATCCATTCACTCATTCTTTTATAGAGGGGGAGTCTCGCTATGTTGCCTATGCTGGTTTTGAACTCCTGGGCTCATGTGATCCTCTCACCTTGCTTCCCAAAAGCGTTGAGATTGCGGGTGGGAGCCACTGCGCCCGGCTTTAAAGTTCTTCGTATTTGAACAAGCAGCCCCATATTTTCACTTCTCAGGGATCCCCACAAATCACTGATCCATTTCGTTAACCTTCCTGTTCATTGTTACTAGATCGTGTTCTTTCATTTCATTTGTATTTAATAAAGACCTCTGCTTTAAAGGATGAGGTCATGATGAAATGAGACTATCTTCTACCACATACTCTGCTGAAAACAGAAAATTTCAGACAGAGAAGGAGAGAGAGAGAGATCCCTTTAACTTCTATCTAAGGAATGGCAAAGGTAGCAAAAGCTATCTTTGTATCTTGAGAACACTCATTTCCTTACTGTCACACAAGGTTTGCAAACTAAAATCTTCAGAGGCTACTGTCTGCCTTCTTTGCGTTTCTAGATTGGATTTTTTTTTGTCCATGTGGCTGGAGGATGGTGATCATCCCAGAACACTCAATTTCATATTTGTTCCATTCAGGAAATCAGCCTCTCATTCATTCATTCATTCATTCACCAAATATTTGTGTAGCTGTAATAGTACAAGCGTTGTGCTAGGTGTAATGGTGACATCCTGTGCCTTTGTCTCCATTACATACTAGGGACTTTTGGGAGGACATGATTGAACCTTTACCACCCATTACCAGGCCATAAGGAGCCCCAGCTGGACACGACTGAGATCACAACACATCACCCATCGCCCTGGAGTGGGAGCTGCCTTGATGAACTTAGTCCCTGCCATGATCTAGATAATATTAGTCTCAGTTTCAAGTTTCCAGGGCTAGATTCTGATGGGCCTGCCTTGGGTAACACACTCACTCATCATCGCCCCAGTACTTGGCTGGAGTCAGGAGTGAAATCAAATTATGCAAACATGAGGGTCTGGGTGCAGTGGCTCACGCCTGTAATTCTAGCACTTTGGGAAGTGAAGGCAGAAGGATCACTTGAGGCCAGGAGTTTGAGATCAGCCTGGGCAGCACAGCGAGACCCCATCTCTATAAAAACTAAAAAATTAGCTAGGCATGGTGGTGTGCTCCTGTAGTCCCAGCTTCTCAGGAGGCTGAGGTGGAGAATCGCTCGAGCTTGGGAGGTCCAGGCTGCAGTGAGCTGTGATCACGCCACTGCACTCTAGCCTGGGTAACAGAAACTCTGTTTCAAAAAATAAAAATTCTTATACATTCGTGAAATGAACTAACCCCTTCCCAAGAATGATCTAACCTGAAGTCTCAACCAGTTTCCACTTCCGGCTCCTAGTCCAGGGCGATGGGTGATGTGCTGTATCTCAGTCGGGTCCAGTTGGGGCTCCTTATGGTCTGGTAATGGGTGGCTAAAGGTTCAATCATGTCCTCCCAAAAGCCCGTAATATGTAATGGAGACAAAGGCACAGGATGTCACCACAAATTGTCCCCTTGGAAAAAGGACAGGCAGGGAACCAACGTCCAGTGGCCACAGGTTCATTATTGGTCACAAATACCAGGAAGCCCCTTCCCTGGTGGGAGGGAGACTTGTGGCTGCTCAATCTGTTGCTCTTGGTTCTGCTTAGTGGAACCATCTCCCTCATCCACTGTCCCCTGTGGTCAGATTTAAGATGGGTAGTGTGGAGCAGATCCTTTCTTTCTCCTTCCTTCCTTCTTTTCTTCCTTCCTTCTTTCTTTCTTTCTTTCTTTCTTTTTTTTGAGACGGAGTCTCACTGTCTCCCAGGCTGGAGTGCAGTGGCGCGATCTCGGCTCACTGCAAGCTCCGCCTCCCGGGTTCATGCCATTCTCCTGCCTCAGCCTCCCGAGTAGCTGGGACTACAGGCGCCCACCACCACATCCGGCTAATTTTTTTTTTTTTTTTGTATTTTTAGTAGAGATGAGGTTTCACCGTGTTCGCCAGGATGGTCTCGATCTTCTGACCTCGTGATCCGCCCGCCTCTGCCTCCCAAAGTGCTGGGATTACAGGCGTGAGCCACCGCGCCCGGCCACACAAAGCGTGCATTGGCCGGGAACTTTCTTTCTTCCTCTGGGTGTGAGGCCTAGTGTCTCAGAGGTAATTTTCAGGGTTGTATAGTTACAGGCTCTTCTCAGTCACAGATGGGGTTCCTTTGGCCATGCAAGATCTTGTCTCGACCCAATTTCTTTAAGTTTTTTTTTTCAAAGCACAAAACATTTATTATCACAGAGATTTTGACAGTCAGGAATCCAGTAGTGGCTTATCTAGGTAGTTCTGCCTATGGCTTTTATGTGATGGGCCTAATTTGAGCCTCAGAATTCCTGGCCCCATGCCTCTGAGCTTTACTGCAGCCTTGAGGCAATAACTGCAAAGCCCTTCTAATCTGAGCTATCTCTCTATGCCTGTCCCTCTGTCTGATGAAAAATGCTAACGTATCTAGCATATCTTTTGCTGGAATCCCATACATCTTATCTTCTGCTTAGCTTTTTGCCGCCACACTATTGATCCTTAGTTTATAGCAGGGCTTAGCAGATTACTGCTTTTATATGGTTTACAAGCTGAGAATTTATTTTGTGTTCTTAAAAAGTTGTGAAAATAGCTGGGCACAGTGATTCACACTAGTAATCCCAGCACTTTGGGAGAGTGAGACGGGAGGATCACTTGAGCCCAGGAGTTTGAGACCAGCCTGGGTAATACAGCAAGATGCTGTTTCTACCAAAAAAAAAAAAAAAAAAAAAAAAAAAAAAAAAAGCTGTGAATTATGGCACAGGCCTGTGGTCCCAGCTACTTGAGAGGCTAAGGCAGGAAGATTGCTTGAGCTTGGGAGGTGAAGGCTGCAGTGAACCGTGATCTTGCCGCTGCACTCCAGCCTGGGCAACGGAGTGAGACTCTGTTTCATCAAAAAGGAAAAAAATGTTTTAGGCTGGGGCAAGTGGCCCACGCCTGTAATCCCAGCATTTTGGGAGGCTGAGGCGGGTGGATCACTTGAGGTCAGCAGTTTGATACCAGCCTGGCCAACATGGTGAAACTCCATCTCTACTAAAAATACAAAAATTAGCCAGGTGTGGTGGCAGGTGCCTGTAATCCCAGCTACTTGGGAGGCTGAGGCAGGAGAATCGTTTGAACCAGGCAGGTGGAGGTTGCAGTGAGCTGAGATCACACCACTGCACTCCAGCCTGGGCAACAGAGCAACACTCTGTCTTTAAAAAAAAAAAAACATTGTAAAATAATACAAAGAAGAATATACAACAAAGACTTTATTTGGGCTGGGCGTGGTGGCTCATGCCTGTAATCTCTGCACTCTGGGAGGCCGAGGCGGGTGAATCACCTGAGGTCAGGAGTTTGAGACCAGCCTGGCCAACATGATGAAACCCCATCTCTACTAAAAATACAAAAAACTAGCCAGGTGTGGTGGCGGGCGCCTGTAATCCCAGCTACTAGGGAGGCTGAGGAAGGAGAATTGCTTGAACCTGGGAGGCGGAGGTTGCAGTGAGCCGAGATCACGCCACTGCTCTCCAGCCTGGGTGATAAGAGCGAAACTCTGTCTCAAAAAAAAAAAAAAAACCTCATGTGGCCTGCAACACCTGAAATAGGTACTATCGGCACTTCATCGAGGAAGTTTGTCAACTCCTGGTCTAGCACTTGACTTGTCTATTTCTATAACTCTCTAAATCTTTGGATTCTCCATCACTGTAGATTGCAGGCTTCAGGCAGAAGGAATCTTAGGAAAGCCACATTTTCTTCCATTTTGCCATTGGACCATGTATGACCCAAGATTTACTTTTTCTTGTTGGATCTTACTGAAGGCTCTAAGAAGTTGAACTTGCCAACATCCTCATATATTTCTACAGTTTCTCCTGATACTACAACATCCACAGGTTCATGGTTGGTGTAAAATAGGTGACAGTTTGAACCAGGCTTCAACTATGGCCCATGGGCCACATCCAGCCCACCACCTGATTTTGTGAATTAAATTTTATTGGGACACAGCCACACCCACTCATTTACATAGTGTTCATGGATGCTTTCCGAAGCAGAGTTGGGTAGTTCCGATAGAGACCATATGGACCACAAAGTCTGAATAATTTACTATCCGGCTCTTTCCATAAAAAGTTTGTCAAACCAAATGTTTTGCCATAGCGTGACAAGGGTAACAGCTTCCCAGCCTGAATAACAGGATCTCCACTGCCCTCTGACCTGCCACTGCCATTCAGCCAATTCCACGTGAGAGTGTCTGTTGCTTGCAGCACTAACATAAGCTACCAAACTTAGTATTAGTCAAGGTTCTTAGTTGCAAGCAATAGTGACTCTGGCTGATTTAAACAGAAAAGAAATTTATTAAAGGGAAAGCTAGTTGTGCCCAGGCTTGAAAGCATGCGCCAAAGCCCCCCGAGTTGCCTCAGATCGTTCCACAGAACAATTTGGTAAGAAAACCACTGCTGTCAGGGCCGGGCACAGTGGCTCACGCCTGTAATCCCAGCACTTTGGGAGACCGAGGCGGGCGGATCACGAGGTCGAGAGATCGAGACCATCCTGGCCAACATGGTGAAACCCCATCTCTACTAAACATACAGAAATTAGCTGGACATGGGTGTGCAAGCCTGTACTCCCAGCTACTTTTGAAGCTGAGGCAAGAGAATCGCTTGAACCCGGGAGGCGGAGGTTGCAGTGAGCTGAGTTGGCACCACTGCACTCCAGCCTGGTGGCAGAGCGAGACTCAGTGTCAAAAAACAAAAAACAAACAAAAAAAGAAAACCACCGCCGTCACCGCAAGATGGTACGGTTTGCAGCCAATATTTAAACCTGTGCTATCCCTCCTTCTGTGGATTGGGAGCCTGGCATGGTGCCTCTGACTGGTGAAGCCTGGATCACGTGACCATGTCCTGGCTGCAGGGAAGGCTGGGAAATGATGAGCAGCCATCTTCAGTTTACATCACGGTGGTTAGTTCTGCAACCCACCAAGACTCAGAAGGAAGGGAATTCCCCAACGGAGGAAGGAAGTTCAGATGTTGGGCAAACAAAATATCAAATGTCTACTAAATCCTATCAGAAGCCTAGTTCCCTGTCTACCCACAGCTAATTCCAAACTATATTCATCCATATCACACCTACATATTCTTTGCTATATTATGTACAGTCTGCACTGTTGTTACATACTTAGCTTTTTTTTTTGAGACAGGGTCTCACTCTGTCACCCAAGCTGGAGTGCGGTGACAAAATCATACCTCACTGCAGCTTCAACCTCCTGGGCTCAAGCAATCTTCCCGTCTAAGCCTCCCAAGTAGCAGGGACCATGGGCGTGCACCACCACACCAGGCTAATTTTTTATTTTTATTTTTGTAGAGATAGGGTCTTGCTATGTTCCCCAGGCAATCTGGAATTCTTGGATTCAAGTGATCTTCCACCTTCGCCTCCCAAAGTTTGTTTTTTGTTGTTGTTGTTGTTGTTTTTTGAGATGGAGTCTCACTCTGTCACTCAGGCTGGAGTGCAGTGGCATGATCTTGGCTCATTGCAACCTTCACCTCCCAGGTTCAAGCAATTCTCCTGCCTGAGCCTCCTGAGTAGCTGGGATTACAGGCATGTGCTATCACCTCCAGCTAATTTTTTTTTTTTTTTTTTTTTTGAGACAGCGTCTTGCTCTGTTGCCCAGGCTGGAGTGCAGTGGCACAATCTCAGCTCGCTACAACCTCTGCCTCCCAGGTTCAAGCGATTCTCCTGCCTCAGCCTCCCGAGTAGCTGAGATTACAAGCACCCACCACCACTTCCAGCTAATTTAGTAGAGACAGGGTTTCACAATGTTGGTCAGGCTGGACTCGAACTCCTGACCTCGTGATCTGCCTGCCTCGGCCTCCCAAAGTGCTGGGATTACAGGCGTGAGCCACCACACCCGACCCACCCCCAGCTAATTTTTGTATTTTTAGTAGAGATGGGGTTTCACCATGTTGGCCAGGGTGGTCTCAAACTCCTGACCTCAAGTGATCTGCCCATCTCAGCCTCCCAAAGTGTTGGGATTACAGGCATGAGCCACCATGCCCAGACCCAAAGTGTTTTACATGTCAACATGTAGTATGAATCTCTACTCCTCCCTCAAAACACGTATCTCAAAATTTTCCTGCTTCCAATGCATTTGCTTCATGGCCAGGGGAAGCCAAGCGTCCAGAAAGTGGAAGAGCGGGTACTGCTACCACCCCCTAGTGGTGGCGTGTGACAACACGGTACAGCAATAAAACATTGAAGCAAAGATACCAATTGCACATCCAACTTAGCCAAACCCAACGCAGTTGATAAAAGCTAATGTGTACAAATCCTGATTAATTTAGAGTTAAATCGTTACTGCTAGAACATGGCTATGTACCTATTTTCATTTATCTCAATTTATTAATATATAGCCATGGGATTAGCCATGTGATTTTTGTACTTTTTTTGTTAGTAGAATATTACTACATTGAGACAGATTTACAGTTTGCAATGGAATATCAGTGTAGAAATGACTATACTTGCATGAGAAAAAGAATATATTTTCAGTACGAACCTATTATGAACTCTTTATTCGTTCATTTATTTATTTATTTTTGAGACAGAGTCCTGCTCTGTTGCCCAAGCTGGAGTGCAGTAGTGAGATCTCAGCTCACTGCAACCTTTGCCTCCCGAGCTCAAATGATCCTCCCACCTCAGCTCCTGAGTAGGTGGGAGGATCACAGGCACATGCCACCACACCCGGCTAATTTTTGTATTTTTTTGTAGAGACGGGATTTCGCCATGTTGCCCAGGCTGGTCTTGAACTTCTGGACTCAAGTGATTCCCCTGTCTCAGCCTCCCAAAGTGCTGGGATTACAGGCATGAGCTACCGCACCCGGCCTTGAACTCATCTTAAATAGGTGTATTATGAGAAGTCTTTGTGAGTGTTTTCTTTCAAAAGTTTCTTTCTTTCTAAAGTTTTTCTTGTAAGAACTCCATATTGCATACCTGTAGGGCAGAGTTTTGCAGCATCAGTACAATTGACATTTGGGCTGCAGAATTATTGGTGGGGACTGTCCCGTACACTGTAGGATGTGTGGCAGCATCCCTGGCCTCTACCCACTAGATGTCAGCAGTGCACCCCACCCCCCACCACTGTTGTGACAACCAAAGATATCTCCAGACATTGCCAAATGCCCCCTACAAGGGGTGGGGACAAAATTGCCTCCAAGGGAGAGCCACTGCTGTTGGGTCCTGTATACACCAGGAAATATGGTGATTGGCAACCATGATGGTGGGGCTACTTGGGGGCTGTTGGAAATTGCCCTCCAAGGTGATTGGCCTAGAGTAGCTCACACCCATTTGGAAGGAAAGCCAATGACAGTCTCCCCCACCAGGGCCCTTGTTGTCTCTCTGAACACACGGGAGAACAGCACAGGATGTTCCGCATCCCAAAGCTGAAACGGCACATTTGCTCAATATTTGCCATCAGCTAGAACAAACAGACCAGAGGAACCAGGAAGAAACGGCTTCCCTGTGTTTGTAGAAGGACAATAGTGTAATTTCAGCAGGGTCTTGAACACATATGAGGGAAGAGAGGTGTTACTTCACCTTGGCACAGGGTTATTTTAAAGCACAGATTTTTTATGGTTATTTTTTATTTTTTTGGGAGGAAGGGAAGTTCAATTGCTGTGGTCTGTCATTGCCCCGTCCAGAAAGAAATGATGGCAAGCCAGATGTGGTGGCTCATGCTTGTAAGCCTGGCACTTTGCGGGACTGAGGCAGGAGGATTACCTGAGCTCAGGAGTTCAAGACCAGCTTGGGCAACGTAGTGAGACCTTGTCTCTACAAAAAATTTTAAAAATTAGCTAGGTGAGGTGGCACACACTTGTGGCCCCAACTACTCAGGAGGCTGAGGTGGGAGGATCGCTTGAGCCCAGGAGATTGAGGCTGAAGTGAGCTGTGACTGTGCCACTGCACTCCAGCAATAGAGCAAGACACTGTTTCAAAAAGGAAAGGAGGCCGGGTGCGGTGGCCTGCAATCCCAGCACTTTGGGAGCCAAGGCAGGTAGATCACTTGAGGTCAGGTGTTTGAGACCAGCCTAACCGACATGGTGAAACCCTGTCTCTACTAAAAATACAAAAAAATCAGCCAGGCACGGTGGCGTGTGCCTATGGTCCCAGCTACTTGGAGGCTGAGGCAGGGGATTCACTTTAACCCGGGAGACAGAGGTTGCAGT
Source organism: Pongo abelii (assembly GCF_028885655.2). Classification (NCBI taxonomy): domain Eukaryota; kingdom Metazoa; phylum Chordata; class Mammalia; order Primates; family Hominidae; genus Pongo; species Pongo abelii. Next base: position 11,828,190 of record NC_072003.2, on the reverse strand, counting down.
GAGCCGAGATGATGGCATTACACTCCAGCCTGGGTGACAGAGTGAGACTCCATCTGAAAAAAACAAAAAAAAGGGGGGGGGAGGGAAGGGGAAGGGAGGGGAGGGGAGGATAAGGGAGGGGAAGAGAAGGGAAGGGAGGGGAGGGGAGGGGAAGGAAGGGGAAGAGAAGGGAGAGGAGAGGAGGAGAGGGGAAGGAAGGGGAAGAGAGCGAGGGGAGGGGAAGGGAGGGGAGGGGAGGGGAAGGAAGGGGAAGAGAGGGAGGGGAGGGGAAGGGAGGGGAGGGGAGGGGAAGGAAGGGGAAGAGAAGGGAGAGGAGGGGAGGGGAGGGGAAGGAAGGGGAACAGAAGGGAGAGGAGGGGAGGGGAGGGGAAGGAAGGGGAAGGAGGGAGGGGAGGGGAAGGGAGAGGAGGGGAGGGGAAGGGGAAGGGAGGGGAGGGGAAGGGGAAGGGAGGGGAGGGGAGGGGAAGGAAGGGGAAGAGAGGGAGGGGAGGGGAAGGGAGGGGAGGGGAGGGGAAGGAAGGGGAAGAGAAGGGAGAGGAGGGGAGGGGAGGGGAAGGAAGGGGAACAGAAGGGAGAGGAGGGGAGGGGAGGGGAAGGAAGGGGAAGGAGGGAGGGGAGGGGAAGGGAGAGGAGGGGAGGGGAAGGGGAAGGGAGGGGAGGGGAGGGGAAGGAAGGGGAAGGGGAAGGGGAACGGGAAGGGAAGGGAGGGGAGGGGATGGGAGGGGGAGGGAGAGGAGGGAGGGGAGGGGAGGGAATGCAGGGGAGGGAAGGGAGGGGAGCCCTTTGGGAGGCTGAGATGGGAGGGTTGCTTGAGGCCAGGAGTTCAAGACCAGCCTGGGCAACATAGGGAGGCCCCCATCTCTACAAAAGTTTTAAAATTGGCTGGGTGTGGTAGTGTGCGCTTGTAGTTCCAGCTACTCGGAAGGCTGAGGCAAGGGGATCCCTTGAGCACAGGAGTTTGAGGCTGCAGTGAGCTGAGATCATGCCGCTGAACTCCATCCAGACTGGGCAACAGAGTGGGACTCTATCTCAAGGAAGGAAGGAAGGAAGGGAGGGAGGGAGGGAGGGAAGGAGGAAGGAAGGAAGGAAGGAAGAAAGAAAGGGAAGGAGGGAGAAAGACAGGGAGGGAGGGAGGAAGGGAGGGAGGGAAGAAGAGAGGAAGGAAGGAAGGGAGGGAAGGAGGAAGGAAGGAAGAGGGGGAAGGAGAAAGGAACGAAGAGGGGGAGGGAGTGAGAGAGGAATCAAGGGAGGGAGGGAGAAATGAAGGAAGGAAAGAAGAGAGGGAGAGAGGGAGGAAGGAAGGAAGAAAGAAAGGGAGGGAAGAAGAGAGGGAGGGAGGGGGGGAAGGAGGGATGAAGAGAGGAAGGAAGGAAGAAAGAAAGGGAGGGAGGAAGAGAGGGAGGGAGGGAAGGAGGGAGGAAGAGAGGGAGGGAGGGAAGGAGGGAGGAAGAGAGGAAGGAAGGAAGGGAGGGAGGGAGGAAGAAAAGAAGGAAGGAAGGAAGGAAGGAAAAGAAAAAAACAATGTCACCTGAAACATGGTTACAGAAGTGCTGAAGCTGCTAAAGCGGGGAGGCTGCAAACAGCAGGACTGAATCAGAAGGGTCTTCTGGAGCAGGCGGTGGCTGATCTTGTCACTGGGAGATGAGAGGAGTTGGGGAAGAGCAGCAAGGTGTGCAGTCAGCACGTGGAGCAGCTGCTGGCTTATCCTGTAGGTTTTCCTATGGGGTGAACGTGAGGCAGGTTGCTGGGAGTTCCAAGCAGGATTAGGAGCCTTCAGTCTGAACTGCAGACATCCCAACCTCAAGAGTTGCCTCCAGGCCAGGCGTGGTGACTCACACCTGTAATCCTGGCAATTTGGGAGGCTGAGGCGGGCGAATCACCTGAGGTCAGGAGTTCAAGACCAGCCTGGCCAACATGGTGAAACCCCATCTCTACTGAAAATACAAAAATTAGCCAGACATGGTGGCAGGCGCCTGTAATCCCAGCTACTCAGAGGCTGAGGCAGGAGAATCCCTTGACACCAGGAGCCAGAATTTGCAGTGAGCCGAGATTGCACCACTGCACTCCAGCCTGGGTGACACAGTGACTCTGTCTCAAAAAAAAACAAAAAACAAAACAAAAAAAGAGTATTCACACACAAAAAAGAGTTGCCTCCACTCGATGGCAAGGTGTGACCTGCAGGCTCCGCCTCCCTGCCCCATGTGTGAGTTGACCCAGTAACCAGAGCACCTGCTAAAGGACAGGAGACTCCGCCCCCTATGCTCCAGCCTCATCTGCTGAGCTCATTTCCTGGCAGAGGAAGCAGAGAGCCAGAGGGTGATATGGGGCAAGTGCCCACTTAGCAGATTTAGCCAGCAGGTCAACTAACTTTAAGTTTCCCTTGGCTTTCCGTCTCGTTGTACTTGAAAAAGTCTTTGTAATTTGCTGGCTGGGAAAATAGTTGCTTAAGGAATGGTTTATGGATGCTCTGCCTTAGAATCCATGGGGAACATCTTGAGATTGCAGATTCCTGGGCTGCGCACCAGACTTGCTGAGTCAGAACCTCAAGGGCTGGGGCCCTGGGATCTGCCATTTTGACAGGCTTTCCAGGGATTTGGATTGAGGGACGTTAGCGATTGCAATTGGGAATACTTTGTAGGATGCTTGATTCCGTAAACTAGGCCAATTAGCTCAGTTTAGGAAGTGGTTATGACCCAGAGCATCGGAGCTTCCTTCTTCCCTGTCAGTTCTCTTCTTTCCCTTTCTAAGCACAATAAACACAGTGGCCCTAAGAGGTGTCTTGAAAATATAATAACAGGCCGGGCGCCGTGGCTCACACCTGTAATCCCAGCACTTTGGGAGGCCAAGGCGGGCGGATCACTTGATGTCAGGAGTTCAAGACCAGCCTGGCCAACACAGCAAAACCCCGTCTCTACCAAAAATACAAAAATTAGCTAGGTGTGGTGGCGGGCGCCTGTAGTCCCAGCTACGTGGGAGGCTGAGACAGGAGAATTGCTTGAACCCAGGAGGTGGGCGTTGCAGTGAGCCAAGATCATACCATTGCACTCCAGCCTGGGTGACAGAGCCTGACTCCATCTCAAAATAAAAAAAATAAAAAAAAAAAAAGAAGAAGAAAAAAAGAAACATCTGAGACAGGGTAATTTATAAAGAAAAGAGGTTTAAGGCCGGGCATGGTGGCTCACACCTGTAATCCTACCACTTTGGGAGGCTGAGGCAAGCGGATTACAAGGTCAGAAGTTCGAGACCAGCCTGACCAATATGGTGAAACCCTGTCTCTATTAAAAATACAAAAATTAGCCAGGTATGGTGGCAGGCGCCTGTAGTCCCAGCTACTCGGGAGGCTGAGGTAGGAGAATCTCTTGAACTCAGGAGGTAGAGGTTGCAGTGAGCCACGATTGCTCCACTGCACTCCAGCCTGGGCGACAGAGAGAGACTCTGTCTCAAAAAGAAGAAAAAAAAGGAGGTTTAATTGGCTCATGGTTCTGCAGGCTTTATGGGAAGCATGATGCTGACCTGTGCTCAGCTTCTGGGGAGGCCTCAGGAAGCTTACAGTCATGGTGGAAGGCAAAGGGGAAGCAGGCATGTCACATGGCCAGGGCAGGAGCAAGGGTGGGGGTGCCACACATTTTTATTTCATTTATTTATTTTTGAGACAGAATTTCACTCTTTTTGCCCAGGCTGAAGTGCAATGGCGTGATCTCGGCTCACTGCAACCTCAGCCTCCCAGGTTCAAGTGATTCTCCTGCCTCAGCCTCCTGAGTAGCTGGGATTACAGGCAGGTGCCAACACCCCCAGCTAATTTTGTACTTTTAGTAGAGACGGGGTTTCACCATGTTGGCCAGGCTGGTCTTGAACTCCTGACCTCAGGTGATCTGCTCCCTTGGTCTCCCAAAGTGCTGGGATTACAGGTGTGAGCCACCACGCCCAGCCACCACACACTTTTAAATGACCAGATCTCACAAGAACTCACTATCACAAGGACAGCACCAAGTGGATGGCGCTGAACCATTAATGAGAAACCACCTGCATGATCCAATCACCTCCAACCAGGCCCTACCTCCAACACTGGGGAGTACAATTCAATGTGAGATTTGGATGGGGACAAATATACAAACGACATCAACACCCCGAATTCCTTCTGGAGAGCTCTCTCTCCCTCCCTGTGGGCAATCTCTTGTAGAGGTCAATCAAAGTGATTTGTAGCATATGACCCAAGGCAGGCCAATCAACTTCCCTCTTTCAGAGCCTCTCCTGGGCTCCCCAATGGGATGCCACAAGGATGGAAACCCAGTAGGTCTTGATTCCTCCAGCACCTGTCTCCCACCAAGTCTCCTGTTCAGCCTCTTCTCTGATTTTCTCCTTGCTGTGTGTTGAGCCTTCTCTAGCCCACAGCAAGATTCTGGGGGCTACCCCATGTGCTTCCCCCAGCCCCTCTCCTGATTAAGTTCTGGTGCTCTCAGCAACTCTGAGTTTTCTGAAGGTTTTCTCTCTCTCTTTTTTTTTTTTTCTGAAATGGAGTCTCACTCTGTCACCCAGGCTGGAGTACAGTGGCACAACCTCGGCTCACTGCAACCTCTGCCTCCCGGGTTCAAACGATTCTTGTGCCTCAGCCTCCCTAGTAGCTGGGACTACAGATACATATCACCACGCCGGGCTAATTTTTTTTTTGTATTTTTAGGAGAGATGGGGTTTCACCATGTTGGCCAGGCTGGTCTCAAACTCCTGACCTCACCTTTCAAAGTGCTGGGATTACAGGTGTGAGCCACCACACCTGGCTGAAGGTTTTCTCTCTTATTCCATGACTGCATCCTGCTGCAATGCTCTGGAAACCTTCGTCCTGTTTTATATTTTCACAGGGAGCAGAAAAGAATTGAGGTTTCCTATGTGATTTATTTGGCCACATTCAACTTAGTCCATCAGATAAGCTGTGTCATCGTTGACTATATAGGCTACATGGCTTCTATGGTTTCATTGAGATTTGAACACTTTTCCACTTGTGTTGGATTTTCAGCTTAAACTAATTTATTTTAATCGACGTCATTCAATTCCAATTTTATAAAAGGATGAACGCACAACGGAAAAGAGTAGGGAACATTTTGCCTGATAAGAAAATCCGCCAGCAAGGATGTTCAGCTCTAAGCAGAACTGAAGCTCTGGAATTAAGAACACAGCCAAGGAAAAGCTTTGGACTCTGAGTTTAAAGAAGCTGACTGACTTGTAAGGCAATTCCAGGTAAGATGGGTGAATCAAGTTAAGAATCAAAAGCAACTGAGATCAACGTGGAAGCCTGGAAGGTAAGGGCCATATTTTATCTAGATACTAGCTTAGAGACTTGCTACATTGGCATTATATTTTAAGTATGTTATTTAGTAGTATTGTGAAATCAACTGGTTTCAACATTGAAAAGGATAAAAATAACTTATGAAAACAAAACGGTTTTTTTTTTTTTTTAAAAGAAGGATAAGGTGCATGTTTAATTTCAATTGCAGAAATGAAAGGAAGAGACACTCCTGCCACCTGGTGGGCATTTATCCAAATTGTTTGTTCAGGTCTTTTAGGGGTGAAATTCGTGTCGTTGAATCTAGGTTGAACACACAAACCTTCCAGCCCCAGCAGCAGTTGGGTTTTATTTCCTTCCCCTTGACCTGGGATCTGTACCTTTCTGTTTCCAATTAAGGCCTTTATAAACGAAAGCAACCTGGTTTGGCCAGATAAAAGTTCATGTCTCCTTGCCAGTGTCCTCGTGAACTGTATCACACTGCTCTCTGGAAATCTCGTGTGTGTACTTTTCACTTGTTAACCTCCTGTGTCCCCCACTAGAAGGCTAGCTGCAAGAAGGCAGGGATTCTGTCTGGTCTTGCTGTTCATGATAGTGCTTGGTACACTGCCTGGCATATTGGTTGATAGTTCCCTGATGAACGAAAATTTAACAAATAGGTGAAAACAGAGTTTTGGGTTGCCTGAGTGGCATGTTCCAAGCCTTTACCATATCATAAACCTCTTAGTTCAACTGCTAATAATTTCTTCTGTGTCTTGGGTTACAATCAACCTACCCAAGTTTGGCCTCTATCTTGCTGCAAGAAGTAACTCCTGCCCATAGCTGTACCAGATCAGATTTACACAGAACTCGTTGGCCTGAAAGAAGGCCTCCAATCCTACTACTTAAGTATCCCAAATATCTCTCTGCTTGCTACTCATGGGTCCCACTTTGCAAGCAAGTGGTGGGTGAGTGTCCCTGGCTCATGGGACATTTTTTTTTTTTCATAAGGAGATAAGTGGTAGATAAGTAAAATTAGCCCAGTAGGAACTGATTTCAAGCTGTGGAGTGATGATTAGGGTAATTTGTGGGTAGTCCAGAGAATGCCCCATGATCCTAAATAATTACCATCACGTGTTGTTGCCATAGTGGTCAGATGGGTTTGAATTGATCATTGGCTGTGATTAGGGAGTCTCCTGTGCTGACCCATGTCCTCCCATCAGAGGCATCTGGAACATCAATCCTGCAGATTATTCAGATCATTAGGAATTCCCCGTGGAAGCTCAATTCTTTGCTGCATCTGAATAGTTAAACCTCTGTGTTGCAAAAATCAAATACCATCTGGCTTTTGTGTTATCTTGGTTAAATCCAGTCAATCCCAGCTTCTTCAATGGCATTTATGATATTCTGTTCCCCCAAATCCAGAGAATCATAACTGGGTTAGAAACAGTTTTATTTAATCTTGAGTGTAGAAAGATTGTTTTCATAGATCAGACAGCATTTACCTCCATCAGAGTAAGAAAAAACAATGTCCAGGTGTGTCGTTGCCCCAGTGATCACAGCATCTGTTGATATGTTCCTTGATATCAGCCTTATATATCAAACTTACTGTCATCTTTAAAGAAGTTTACTTCATCCAAGCGCGGTGGGTCATGCCTGTAAAACCAACACTGTGGGAAGCTGAGGTGGATGGATCACTTGCGGTCAGGAGTTCGAGACCAGCCTGGCCAACATGGTAAAACCCTGTCTCTACTGAAAAAGTACAAAAATTAGCCAGGCGTGGTGGCATGTGCCTGTAGTCCCAGCTACTCAGGAGCCTGAGGCATGAGAATCACTTGAACCTGGGAGGCGGAGGTTGCAGTGAGCCAAGATCGTGCCACTGCACTCCAGCCTGGGTGACAGAGTGACGCTCTGTCTCAAAAAAATAAAAAATAAAAAAATAACTTAATGGCATTGGCAAATGGTTGCCCACCCCACAAACCACCTACCCACCCTAGTATCAAAATTATGGGAAATTGTTTCTTTCAAAGAGACTTCAGAAAAATATTGTATCCTGGTATAGAATGGATTGTTATTTCATTGTCTGTATGAAAGGGCCTTGCTTGTTGACCAATATTTGCATTTTAATTAATTTTTGCCCTTTCCCACTATCTAAATAGCAAATCTGTTGTAACTCCTGTGGTTACTGTCTTTTTAGACTTTGCCTGTGTGTTTGGATGTTTGGATTCCAGTAGAGAGGGTTCTTCCCCCGACACAGTCCCACCACTCGTAGTTCAATTGCAGGAGAGGAAAAACTTCATTTATCCTGTTAGATTCTGTGACTGGAGTCTGTAAATTAAACTGACAACAGGTAGATGAACAGGAGGAAAGACATACAAATTTTAATATTTTTACATGCATGGGGGCTTCACATAAAAGGAGCAAAAATGCAAAGCAGTGGTTAGACTTCGGGGCTTATATACCATCTTCCTTTTTTTTTTTTTTAGAGATGGAGTCTCGCCCTGTCACCCAGGCTGGAGTGCAATGGCATGATCTTGGTTCACTGCAACCTCCGCCTTTCGGATTCAAGTAGTTCTCCTGCCTCAGCCTCCCAAGTAGCTGGGACTACAGGCACAAGCCACCACGCCTGGCTAATTTTTTGTATTTTTAGTAGAGACTGAGTTTTACCATGTTGGCCAGGCTGGTCTCGAACTCCTGACCTCAGGTGATCCGCCTGCCTTGGCCTCCCAAAGTGCTGGGATTAGAGGCATGAGCCACTGTGAGTGATCAAAAAAAAGAATTCTTTTTTTTTAAAATTAGTCAGGAGTGGTGGTATGTGCCTGTAGTTCCAGATACTCAGGAGGCTGAAGTGGGGGGATCTCTTGAGCCCAAGAGTTGGAGGCTGCAGTGAGCCATGATTGTGTCACTGCACTCTAGCCTAGGTGACAGAGACTCTGAGAAAGAGAGAGGGAGGGAGGGAGGGAAAGTCTGGGTTCCTAGGGCTGGTAGGTTGTGGAAAGATGACTAGGAAGTGGTGGGTAAGGGTTGTTTAGTAATGTTTGTCATGCCAACTCATCTCTGTGCCAGTCACCCTGCTATGGAATAGAGAAACATCTTTACATGGGGAATTTCCCTGCTTTTAGGCAGAAAGGGAGTGGGTAGAGAGCTCTTTTTGTCTGCAGTTTCTCAGTTGCTCTCAGCTCAAAATAATCCTTAGGCCAAAGTGGCCTGTTTTGGGGTAATGTATTCTGATCCCCTTCAACACCAATAGAAAATCAAGGTAGATGCACACCCCTCCTCCCAAAGTCTCATGAGGGTGAAAGGCAGGAACTGAAAGGATTATATTTGTCTTCCTTATAGGGCTCTTTCTCTCTCTCTCTCTCTTTTTTTTTTTTCTTTGAGGTGGAATCTTGCTGTATCTCCTAGGCTGGAGTGCTCACTGCAACCTCTGCCTCGTGGGTTCAAGCAATTCTCCTGCCTCAGGCTCCTTACAGGCACCCACTACCACACCCAGCTAATTTTTGAATTTTTAGTAGAGACAGGGTTTCACCATGTTGGCCAGGCTGGTGTCACACTCCTGACCTCATATGATCCACCCGCCTCCACCTCCCAAAGTGTTGGGATTACAGGCATCAGCCACTGCACCCGTCCTCTTTTTTTTCCTCTAAGTTCAGTTCAGTTCTTCCACTCTGTCATCCTGGACTTGTGGCCATGGGTAATATGTAAGATCTTAGTCTGTCTCTGCTTTTGCAACCTTGACTGCCGTCTGACAATTCAGGATAAGGCGTCTCTGCTTTCATGATACTGGCGCATCTGACTGAGTATCAAGAGTAAGAGCTCTTGAGGGGATTGACGGAGGGCTTTGCAGCTTCCTTATTGGTGGGTAAAACGTCTCCCAGCAAATGTGGGTGTCTAAGAGTATGCAGGGGAACCCACCTCCATGGCATATGGGGTGAGGGCCTGGTGTCATTTCTTTGAACAAGCCATGGCTCCCAGTGGAGACGCAATGTGTTAGTCAGGCTAGGGCTGCCGTAACAAATTACCATAAACGGCCAAGTGCGGTGGCTCACACCTGTAATCCCAGCACTTTGGGAGGCTGAGGTGGGCGGTTCACCTGAGGTCAGGAGTTCGAGACCAGCCTGGCCAACATGGCAAAACTCCATCTCTACTAAAAATACAAAAATTAGCCAAGCGTGGTGGCACACACCTGTAATTCCAGTTACTCAGGAGGCTGAGGCAGGAGAATCACTTGAACCTGGGAGGCAGAGGTTGGAGTGAGCCGAGATCACACCACTGCACTCTAGCCTCGGCAACAGAGTGAGACTCTATCTCAAAAAAAGAAAAATTACTGTAAACTTGGTGACTTAACACAACAGAAATTATTTTTCTCGCCATTCTGGAAGCCGAGGTGTCCACAGGACTATGCTCCCTCTGGAGGCCCTCATGGAGAACTGACCCTTGCTTCTTCCAGCTCCTGATGGCTCCAGGCATTCCCTGGCTTTTGGCTGCATTGCTCCAATCCCCACCTCTGTCTTCACATTGCATCTCTTCTCTCCCTCATCTCTGTGTGTCTCTTATCAGGACACTTGTCATTTAATTTGGGCCCAGATCATCCAAGATGATCTCATCTGGAGATTCTTAATTACATCTGTGAAGATCCCCTCCCCTCCCCTCCCTTCCTCTCTCCTCCCCTCCCCTCCCTTTCCCTCTCCTCCCCTCCCCTCCCCTCTTCTTTTTTAAGACAGAGTCTCACTCTACTGCCCAGGCTGGAGTACAGTGTGGTATGATCATAGCTCATGGAGCCTCAACCTCCTGGACTCAGGCGATCCTCCCAACTCAGCCTCCTGAGGACCTGGGACTACAGGTGTGGGCCATCATGCCTGGCTAATTTTTTATTTTTTTTAGATTATGGGGTCTCGCTATATTGCTAGTCTCAAACTCCTGGGCACAAGCAATCCTCCTGCCTTGGCCTCCCGAAGGGCTGTGATTACAGCAGGCATGAGCCACCGTGCCTGGCCGATCCTTTTTTCCAAATAACTTGACATTCACAGATTCTAGGATGAAGACGTCTCTTGGGGTGGGGGACCCAGTTCAACCAGCTGCACATGGGATGCAGATAAATGCTGGAAGGGCCCAGAGGACGCTTCTTGATGATGGAGTAGAGTTTCTCTTTCTTCATTAGCAAGGGAACCACACACATTTGTAGAGCAGTGCCCCTTAAAAATCATCATTTATATTTTCAGTTCCTGTCTCAGCAACCAGATGAAGTCTTGAGTGGAGTCCCTTCCATCCACATTAATCTGTTGATGGTAGTGGTGTGTTCTCTCAACATCACCACCAGGTGGCAGCCAAGAGCTTAGAGTCAGGCGGGCTCATGCTTGCTGCCTGACCCAAGTGCATGGTCTTGGCTCCTGAACTGAGACCCAAGTTTCCAAATAACGACAGAGGGTGCCAATTCAGCTTTGCTCTGGCCTATTCAGTAACATGTCACTTAATAGGGAGAATTACCAGATCAGTCCACCAGCCAGCCTAGTGTGGCAATAACTTACCCCAACTGTTTAAGCATTTATATAGTACTACCTGTTTTTTGTTTGTTTGTTTTATTTTTGAGAGGGAGTTACGCTCTTGTTACCCCGGCTGGAGCGCAATGATGCGATCTCGGCTCACTGCAACCTCCGCCTCCTGGGTTCAAGTGATTCTCCTGCCTCAGCCTCCTGAGTAGCTGGTATTACAGGCATGTGCCACCACGCCCAGCTAATTTTGTATTTTTAGTAGAGACGGGGTTTCTCCATGTTGGTCAGGCTGGTCTCGAACTCCCGACCTCCCGCTTCGGCCTCCCAAAGTGCTGGGATTACAGGCATGAGCCACCGTGCCCGGCATACACACCTGTTAATTTTGCCTGTTTGGCATTTCTTTCCTTACTTTGGGGTAGTTGGGAATGTTAATCACATTAGCCCCTTCCCTAGCACAATTATTGTTTCAAAGATTGGCATATTATGTCATTCCAGTGGGAGCATCACAAAGAAAATCTGATATTCTTTTCTTTCTGTGAATCAACCTGTAGCTTTCCTATAAGTAATTCCCCCAAAACACTTGCTTGCAGTCACAGGACCCTCATTGATGGGATCTGCATTTTGTTAACAGCTTAAGTTGGTCAACTCTAGCACAGGCCAGGCTAAAAGTAAAAAATTCTTCATTACTGAATGAATATCCTAGGTAGATTATACAAGGATGTCCTTATACTACAAAAGAATGTTCTTTTATAATATAAAAGGATGTCCTTATTCAGATGTCCTTAGACCAATTACTTTAACTTTTGGAATGTCCAAATACAGTCAAAATTGACCCCTGAATTGTTTCTAAAACTGAGAGCTTTTATTAAAATAGCAAAAGGAAGAAGTGATAGGTTCCGTGAAGCCTATAGCTACAGAGATTTATTATTGAATTTGTTCAAAACATTTTTGTGTTTTAAATGTTTCCCAGATGATTCTGATATGTGACCAGGGTTGAGGACCAACATTTCTGTATGAGAGCTAGAGCAGGTGTGAATTTCAGAATTAGAGGTATTTAATTTGATTGTTATCTCTTTCTCTTTCTACTTTTTGTGCCTGGAATACTTAGTTAAAACTTATTAAGCACGGTGGCTCACACCTGTAATCCCAGCACTTTGGAGAGGCAGAGGCAAGCAGATCACTTGAGGTCAGGAGTTCAAGAGGAGCCTGGACAACATGGTGAAACCCTGACTCCACTAAAAAAAATACAAAAATTAGCCAGGTGTGGTGGTGTGCATGCCTGTAGTCCCAGCTACTCGGGAGGCTAAGGCAGGATCACTTCAACCTGGGAGGCGGAGATTGCAGTGAGCCGAGATCGCACCACTGCACTCCAGCCTGGGTGACAGAGTGAGACTCCATCTTAAAAAATAAATTAATTAAATAAAACCAATTAATTTCAGGAGACCTGATTCTCTCTTGCTGAGATGGGTAGAGAGAAATCCTTTGGCAACTAAACCTGTTACTCTAGCATTCTCTCTGTTTTCCAAAAATCCTGCTTAAGCTCTACTTATCTGTATTTAATGTGAAACTATCCCCCCTTATTGTTCTTCTATGCCACCTCATCTTAAAGTCTATATATTGATAGAGAAGTGCAAGAACTCAATGCAGAACCTGAGGAAAGAGAGCAAGAGAATTGTGGAAGTTTGGAAGAAGTGAGGGTGAACAGATTGGATATCTTTCCAAGTTAAAGCAGTTTGGAGCCAAGGCTGATGGTAAAGAGAATATTGCAGAATTTGTTAGATATCCATTAATGAGTAGAATCTGGCAATTCCTGGAACCATAGTTCGAGATTGAGGGTGGAATAAAGATATATCAGATACACCCACAATCAGAGAATTGAACACCTATAGCCCCTAATTGAAAGAAAAAGTGTAGGATGCCAGAAAAATGGTAAATACAGAAATGTGATAAAAATGCCAGTAAATTAAACAATTATTGACTGGAAACAGCCGTGATGAGCTCTTTTTGCTTTTTATAAGATGGGTCTAAACTTATTGATAAAAATAACAAATAGGCTGGGTGCAGTGGCTCACACCTGTAATCCCAGCACTTTGGGAGGTTGAGGCGGGTGGATCACCTGAGGTCAAGAGTTCGAGACCAGCCTGACCAACATGGTAAAATCCCGTCTCTACTAAATACAAAAAATTAGCTGGGCGTGGTGGCACATGACTGTAATCCAAGCTACGCAGGAGGCTGAGGCAGGAGAATTGCTTGAACCCGGGAGGCAGAGGTTGCAGTGAGCCGAGATTGTGCCACTGCACTCCAGCCTGGGCAACAAGAGCGAAAACTCTGTCTCAATCAATCAATCAGTAGGTGTTTATCTGGGGTAGGGAACCCGTAGTTAAGGCATTTTCTTGGAAGATCCTTTTCTTGATTGTAAGGATGTCAGAGATATGGATTAGACTTTGTTGGGAGAAAAGGTTTTGAATGTATGTTGATATTAAAACATTATGAATAAAATGACATATCACAGATCTGCATCATAATAATTCAGTGACTGATGGGAGCTGAGAGGGTATACAGGGTTTAGATGAAACAAGGTTGACATGAGTTGAAAATTGTTGACCGAGCATGGTGGCTCACGCCTGTAATCCCAGCACTTTGGGAGACCGAGGCAGGCGGATCACCTGAGGTCGGGAGTTCGAGACCAGCCTGACCAACATGGAGAAACCCCATCTATATTAAAAAATACAAAATTAGCTGGGCATGGAGGTGCATGCCTGTAATCTCAGCTACTCGGGAGGCTGAGGCAGGAGAATCACTTGAACCTGGGAGGTGGAGGTTGTGGTGAGCCGAGGTCACACCATTGCACTCCAGCCTGGGCAACAAGAGCTAAACTCCGTCTCAAAAAAAAAAAAAAAAAAAAAAAAAAAAAAAAAAGGGAAAAAGAAAATTGTTAAAGGTGAGTGATGGATAGATATCACAATATTGAGCTTCATGTGTGCTTCTGGAAAATAGCGATGGTTAAGAAATACCTCCTACCTTAGGTGGCCCAGGAAATGGCTTACTGCAAAGAAACCCACTCTTTCCCATGAGACTCGGATAAGACCCATTGTTTGACCTTATAACAAGGACAGAAACAGACCCTCCAAATTCCCATTGTTTGTCACATAAATGATTAGGTGAACTGTCTGTTCCCATTGACCAATCCAGACAAAATGCCTGCTCGTTGACCGTATTTTAGGCAGACATCTCTCTTCCCCCTGGTCCCTGAACTCTGGCCACACTTCAGTTTCAGCGAGCAATGAAATGTGCAACACCTCCTACTCCACCCTGCCCCTTAACAACCCCTCCCAAGAACCTGCTGATTGAGACATCTTCTGTCCAATTGCTGGAGCACCCCTCTCCCCCACATCTAGTAATTTCTAGACTTACTTTACTTCTTCCTATAAAGGAAAACCATTCCCACCTTTATTCTGAGACACTTGTAGATCTTGTGTTTGGAGCATTTTCTCTATTATGATAAGTCTTTTACAATAAAGTCTCTCCTTCCCTAAGGCTAGATTTGTTTTTTACTTGACAGATACATGGGATTTTATTATACTGGTCTTTCTACTTTTGTATATGTTTGAAAATTTTCATAACAAAAAGGTTTAAAGTAGTATATGTTGGCTAGGTGCGGTGGCTCACGCCTGTAATCCCAGCACTTTGGGAGGCTGAGGTGGGTGGATCATTTGAGGTCAGGAGTTCGAGACCAGCCTGGTCAACGTGGTGAAACCCTGCCTCTACTAAAAATACAAAAATTAGCCGAGCATGGTGGCAGGCAGCTATAGTCCCAGCTACTCGGGAGGCTGAAGCAGGAGAATTGCTTGAACCTGGGAGGCAGAGGTTGCAGTGAGCCAAGATCGCACCACTGCACTCCAGCCTGGGTGACAGAGGAAGACTCTGTCTCAAAAAAAAAAAAAAAAGTAATATATGTTGACATTTGAGGGAAGTCACTGAAAGAACAGAAAAACAATGAAATTGCTGTAAACAAGCAGAACGAAGAAGGAAGAAAAGAAACGTTTCAACAGAAGGAATAGAAGGAGAAAAATAAGCAAACAAAGAGGATAATAAACAAAGAAAATACACAAAATAATATGGTATAAAATAAGTCTCACTGCACATTTCAATTGTGAACCCAAAACTATCAAAGACAGATCTCAATCAATTTAGAAAGTGTATTTTGCCAACGTTAAGGATGTGCCTGTGACACACAGCCTCAGTGTTACAGGAAAGGGGTCTCGATCCAGACCCCAACAGAGGGTTCTTGGACTCCACACAAGAAAGAATTCAGGGTGAGTCCATAGATTAAAGTAAAAGCAAGTTTATTAGGAAAGTAGGGGAATAAAAGAATGGCTACTCCATAGACAGAACAACCCTGATGGCTGCTGGTTGCCCCCCTTTTTTTTGAGACAGTGTCTTGCTCTGTCACCCAGGCTGGACTGCAATGGCACGATTTTCTTGCCTCAGCTTCCCGAGTAGCTGGGACTACAGGCACATACGCCATCAAACCCGGCTAATTTTTGTATTTTTAGTAGAAACCGGGTTTCACCATATTGGCCAAGCTGGTCTCGAACTCCTGACCTTAGGTGACCCACCCGCCTCGACCTCCCAAAGTGCTGGGATTACAGTCATGAGCCACTGCACCTGTCTGGTTGCCCATGTTTATGGTTATTTCTTGATTATATGCTAAACAAGGGGTGGAGTATTCATGCCTCCCCTTTTTTAGACCATATAGGGTAACTTTCACACGTGTCTGTGTGAAGAGACCACCACACAGGCTTTGTGTGAGCAATAAAACTTTTTAATCACCTGGGTGCAGGTGGGCTGAAGAGAAGGGAGATAGAGGTGGGGCTGTTTTATAGGATTTGGGTAGGTAGTGGAAAATTACAGTCAAAGGGGATTGTTCTCTGGCTGGCAGGGGTGGGGGTCACAAGGTGCTCAGTAGGGGAGCTTTTGAGCCAATATGAGCCAGGAGAAGGAATTTCACAAGGTGATGTTGTCAGTTAAGGCAGGAACAGGCCATTTTCACTTCTTTTGTGATTCTTCAGGCCATCTGGATGAATACGTGCAGGCTTGGGCTCAGCGGCCTGACAGTAACTTCCGCACATTTCCATGGCATTTGTAAGCTCTCATGGCACTGGTGGGAGTGTAGCAGTGAGGACGACCGGAGGTCACTCTCGTAGCCATCTTGGTTTTGTTGGGTTTTAGCCGGCTTCTTTACTGCAATCTGTTTTAACAGCAAGGTCTTTATGACCTGTATCTTGTGCTGACCTCCTGTCTTGTCCTGTGACTTAGAACGACTAAGTCTGGGAATGTAGCCCAGAAGGTCTCAGCATTATTTCACCCAGCCCCTATCAAGATGGAGTTGCTCTGGTTCACACACCTCTAACATTAGGAGGTCCAGATGACACGTGCCTACTGTGGTTGGGGCATAGCTTGGATTTATACATTTTAGGGAGATATGAGACATCAATCAATATGTGTACGATGTACATTGGTTTGGCCTGGAAAGGTGGTGTTAGAAATAAGAGCTCGGAGTCATAAAGAAAATGAGCACTCAAACAAAAGATTTCTCAGCAAGCCAAATTTACTTCTGCAGAAAGGTGCAGCTTGCACCAGTCATGACTGCAAGAGCACACCGAGTGGGGCAGGGCATGGGTTTTTATCCCTAACACAGTTCCTAGAACTTCTGTGTCCTTTCCCCATTGGCTGAGGTTGGACTTCACAATCTAAGCTAAGGTTTAAACTGAATAGGGTCTATTAGATGGGAAGGAAGAGGGACTGTCCTTTACTAGGCCAGAAGGACTTGTCTGAGCGCCACAAAGGTGAGAAGGTTGTTTACAGAACAGGTAGCTAGGAGACAAGGAAGTACAAGGAAGTTGGTCGTAAGAAACAAAGAACAGAGAACTAAAGCTTTTTTGAAGATTAATTTATCATCTCTGACATTGAGACAACCGGGTGTAGGGTGGGAATTTCCAGGTCATAGGTAGATGAGAGACAAAGGGTTGCATTCCTTTGAGTCTCTGATTAGCCTCTCACTGAATATGCAATTTACATGTGAGAGGAGGGTAGAGGAGTAGTCACTTAGGCCTTAGTCTGGTTTAGTGAAACAATAGGGCAGAGGAAGCAATCAGATAGGCATTTGTCTCAAGTGAGCAGAAGGAAGACTTTGAGTTCTGTCTGTCCCTTGTCCACAAGGAATTTCCTTCTGGGAAAATTGTGAGGGGAGGTATGTAGCTTTTTTTTTGTTTTTGCTGCTGTTGTTAAATCTTTGTAGCTATGTTATTTAGGAATAAAATGGGAGGCAGGTTTGCCTGACATAGTTCCCAGCTTGACTTTTCCCTTTAGCTTAGTGATTTTTGGGGTCCTGAGATTTATTTTCCTTTCACACAGTAATCACTATAAATAGAGTCTGAGGGTAGAATCTATCAGATTGAACTGAAATAAACAAACTGTGAAGGAGACCGTAAGAACCTCACCCAAATCTCCCAAAGTAAGAGGTCCCAGATTCTTCCAGTTGTGATATAACTTGTGTGTTTTGGACTTTTTTTTTTTTTTTTTTTTGAGATGGAGTCTCGCTCTGTCACCCAGGCTGGAGTGCAGTGGCGCGATCTTGGCTCACTGCTGCAACCTCCACCTCCCGAGTTCAAGCAATTCTCCTGCCTCAGCCTCCTGAGTAGCTGGGACTAGAGGTGTCCATGACCACGCATGCCTGGCTAATTTTTGTATTTTTAGAAAAGATGGGGTTTCATCATGTTGGCCAGAATGGTCTCCATCTCCTGACTTCGTGATCCACCTGC
Source organism: Pongo abelii (assembly GCF_028885655.2). Lineage (NCBI taxonomy): Eukaryota > Metazoa > Chordata > Mammalia > Primates > Hominidae > Pongo > Pongo abelii. The sequence goes on along the minus strand of NC_072003.2, from coordinate 11,810,617 downwards.
CTCGGCCTCCTAAAGCGCTGGGATTACAGGCGTGAGCCACTGCGCCTGGCTGTGTGTTTTGGATTTTTTTGAGGGTCTAGACTAAAAGAGACTTTGGAGATCTAAATCGTCTCATTATAGTTAAGGAAAGCGATTTAGGAAGGGAAAGCTACCTACTCAGGGTTACATATTAAATGAGAGCCAGGGAAACCAGAAACCAGAATCTCCTCCCAATCCAACAATTTTTCCTATTCACCTGAGATTCCTGATTCATCAACCGCAGGACATAAGATTAGTCTAGAGCAGATGTCACTGGAAAGGAGTCCCAATCCAGACCCCAAGAGAGGGTTCTTGGACCTCATGTAAAAAAGAAGTGAGAGCAAGTTTATTAGAGAAGCAAAGGAATAAAAGATGACTACTCTGCCTGGGCACGGTGGCTCACACCTGTAATCCCAGCACTTTAGGAGGCCGAGGCAGGTGGATCACAAGGTCAGGAGTTTGAGACCAGCCTGGCCAATATGGTGAAACCCCATCTCTACTAAAAATACAAAAATTAGCCAGGTACGGTGGCAGGCACCTGTACTCCCAGCTACTCTGGAGGCTGAGACAGAAGAATTGCTTGAACCCGGGAGGCGGAGGTTTCAGCGAGTTGAGATCACACCACTGCACTCCAGCCTGGGTGACAGAGCGAGACTCTGTCTCAATTAAAAAAAAAGAAAAAAAAATGACTACTCCATAGGCAGAGCAGTGGCATGGGTTGGTCAAATGAGAATACTTATAGTTATTTCTGAATTATATGCTAAACAAGGGGTAGATTATTCATGAGTTTTCTGGGAATTCCTGAAACTGAGGGTTCCTTCCCCTTTTAGACCATATAGGGTAATTCCTTGGCGTTGCCATGGCATTTGTAAACTGTCACGGTGCTGGTGGAGTGTCTTTTAGCAGGCTAATGTGTTATAATTAGCGTATAATGAGTGGTGAGGGTGACCAGAGGCCACTTTTGTGGTCCTCTTGGTTCTGGTGGGGTTTTGGCCAGCTTCTTTAGCGCATGCTGTTTTTTTTTGTTTTTGTTTTTGTTTTTGTTTTGAGACCAAGTCTCGCTGTCGCCCAGGCTGAAGTGCAGTGGCGCGATCTTGGCTCGCTGCAGGCTCCGCCCCCCGGGGTTCATGCCATTCTCCTGCCTCAGCCTCCTGAGTAGCTGGGACTACAGGCGCCCGCCACCTCGCCCAGCTAATTTTTTGTATTTTTAATAGAGACGGGGTTTCACCGTGTTAGCCAGGCATGGTCTCGATCCCCTGACCTCGTGATCCGCCCACCTTGGCCTCCCAAAGTGCTGGGATTACAGGCGTGAGCCACTGCGCCCGGCCCTAGTGCATGCTGTTTTAACAGCCAGGTCTTTGTGACCTGTATCTTGTGCTGACTTGTGTCATCCTGTGACTAAGAATGCCTTAACCTCCTGGGAATGCAGCCCAGTAGGTCTCAGTCTCATTTTACCCAGCCCCTATTCAAGATGGGGTTGCTCTGTTTCAAACATCTCTGACACAGATACAGAATTTCATCAGATTTAAAATTTTGCCTCACTTTATTGACAATAAAAAACCAATGATGGGGAGGGCATACTCCATTCTCTGTTGGAAGTGTGGAGTGGTGAAGCCTTGAGAGCAATCTGTCAGGATTCTACACTGATAACTGCCCTGAAAAGCCTAGAAGAAAATATACCCAGCTGGTAAGAGTAGTTACCTCCTCAGCAGAAATGTTCCCGGACCAAACTGAGGGTCAGGCTGCTTATTCTTGTGGCCCAATACCAAGATGCAGATGAACTGGGAAAGGAAGGAATTTTTATTTGGGTAACTGGTTACAGGGAGAAGGCCTGGAAAATATCACCAGACTAACTCAAAATTAGAAAGTTTTCCAGCACTTATATACCTTCTAAGCTATATGTCTACATGTAAGTGTGCATTCATCTAAAGACATAAGTGATTAACTTTTGTTTCTTTTTTTTTGTTTTTTTTGAGACAGAGTCTTGCTCTGTCATCCAGGCTGGAGTACAGTAGTGCCATCTTTCTTCACTGCAACCTCTGCCTCCCAGGTTCAAGTGATTCTCCTGCTTCAGCCATCCAAGCAGCTGTGATTACAGGCACGTGCCACCATGTCCAGCTAATTTTTGTATTTTTAGTAGAGACAGGGTTTCACCATGTTGGCCAGCCTGGTCTCCAACTCCGGGCCTCAGGTGATGCACCCACCTCAGCCTCCCAAAGTGCTGGGATTACAGGCTTGAGCCACCGCACCCAGCTAACTTCTTTTAATCTATAACTGAGATCTCAATCCTGAAGACCTTCCTCTGTAAATTTACTTAATCTAAATGGCTCCAGGTGCTGGGGTGATTACCCTTATCTTGTCTCCTGCTAAATCATGGAGGTTTGGGGAATTCCTTCAGACCTGATGGGACAAGAGTACCACCATCTTAACAAGACTCCACCACCTTAAACTATCAAGTTTCCATTTCTCAGAACTGTCCGTTGCCACCTGACCAAACTGCAAAAGTCAGCCCCACCTATATCTTCAACAGAGCATAACAGCCCTAACCAAGCATATCAAATTCCCCAGCAGTCCCAACCAGCCAGCACTCCCCTAACCCCTCCCCTACAGGAACCACACCCAGAGCACACTTCCCCCACTGGGCCCTTTTTAAATGCCTCAGGCTGTAAGAGAAGTTTGCTCCTGATCCTGCCAGCCAGAAGCCCTTCTCAGGTTTACTCTCAATAAACCTGTCTCAAGTGTTTGAGCCACTCTCTTGTTTCATCTTCCTTCTCGTCTCTCCCTGTGCTCTAACAGGACCCCCAATAAACTTCTTCATTGGAGGCCTAGGGAGTTTTTTCGGACCCCCAATAAAACTTGTTTAATCCTAAACAGGTCCCATTAAGAATTCCTTCATTATCTTGTCATGCTTTATAAGGCCCACAAAAAGCCTAGGCAAAACTCTTGTTGGGCTTTTGTTACATTCCAGCCTTTGTATGAGGGCACTGGCTTTCTCAGCTTTTAACCACTCAGTCAGTGCTGAGACAGTTGTTATGGAGGCCTGTGTTAGTGAGACCTGGCCTGCCATGGAAGGACTGAGTTGGGAGTGAGTGGTGCTAAAATGAGACTTTTGATTTTTTTTTAAGTGCTATATTTATAAAATAGTTTTCTACTGGGAATATGTTCACATATTGTGATTTTTTTTGAAAAGAGGCTGCTGGGTGCAGTGGCTCACACCTGTAATCCTAGCACTTTGGGAGGCCGAGGTGGGCAGATCACAAGGTCAGGAGATCCTGGCTAACATGGTGAGATCCCGTCTCTACTAAAAATGCAAAAAAATTAGCTGGGCATGGTGGCGGGCGCCTGTAGTCCCAGCTACTTGGGAGGCTGAGGCAGGAGAATGGCATGAACCCGGGAGGAGGAGTTTGCAGTGAGCTGAGATTGTGCCACTGCACTCCAGCCTGGGCAACAGAGCGAGACTCCATCTCAAAAAAAAAAAAAAAAAAAAGAAAGGCCAAGCACATCTGTTATCCCAGAAAATTAGGAGTCCGAGGCAGGTGGATTGCTTGAGCTCAGGAGTTCAAGATCAGCCTGGCCAACATGGCGAAACCCCATCTCTACAAAAAATATAAAAATTAGCTGGGCATGGTGGTGCGCACCTGTAATTCCAGCTACTTGGGGGGGTGAAAGGCTTGCTTGAACCTGGGAGATCAAAGCTACAGTGAGCCAAGATTGTACCACTGCACTCCAGCTGGGGCAACAGAGTGAGACACCCTGTGTCAAAAACAAATAAAAGAGAGAGAGAGAGAGAGAGATATATATAATTTAATTTATATATATCTTTATATTATATATTATATATATCTTTATATTATATATTATATATATAAAATATAACATATATATTATATATCAACAGAAGATGGCAAGTCACTCAGAAGTAGTCATGGAGATAAATATATATATATTTATTTTTATATATAAAAATAAATAACAGATATATATCTTTATTATATATAATATATAAAAATCCAAACATATATAATAGATAATATGTATTATCTATTATATATTACATAAAAATCCCAACATATATAATATATATTTATAATATAATATATATTTATAATACATATTATATATAATATATTTATAATACATATTATATATAATACATATTTATAATACATATTATATAATATATATTTATAATACATATTATATATAATATATATTATATATAATATGTATTTATAATATAATATATTATATATTATTTATAATATATTGTATATATTTATAACAATATATTTATATAATATATAATATAAGATATATGATATATAATATATATTTTATAGATTATATTTTATATATGATATATTATATATAATTCAATGGTATATATCTTTTATATATTATATATAGTTATATATCTTTTATTTTTATAAATAAAAGATATATATAATTATATCTTTCATTTATTTTATTATATCTAAAATAAATAAGTGATATATAATAAGTTTTATGTAAAATAAATGATATATGTTATATAATATATATTTATTATTTATTTTTATTATATATAAAAATAAATAAGTTATATATATATTTATCTCCATGACTACTTCTGAGTGACTTGCTGTGTCCTGTTGACCCGCTTGTCTCAGTAAATCACCAGTTAGGAAACAAGGTATTTTTCATTCTCTGCCTCGCCTAGCATTTTAGCTTTGTCCTAGGTATTTTATGTTATCTCATTGTTGGGTTTTTGCTCTGACTTGGTCTTGACGTCTCTCTCGGGCAAGGATCTATAAACTCTAGCCCTGTCCTGATGGGGGTCCAGGAGAAGTGGGCGTTTGGAGCGTGCCTTTCATGGGATTCTTCTTTTTCTGGTGGACGACCTAAAGCCTGTGTCCAACTGGTTACCAGGTGTCCCTCTCCCACGAGACTTGTTTGTACTGGCAGACACCCTTTTGCTCTTGCTGACCTGTGTGCAGTTTGTTCTTACCGACACAGCCACTCTCTGGGAGGAGAGCCCTGACCGGAAGGAGAGTCAGGCTCAGGTGTGTGGCTCAGGTAAGACACAGAGCCGGCAGTGCAACAAAACACAGGAAACCACAGCAGCGCTTTCTTACTCACAGGTCCAGAGAGAAGAGTGGTGACCACAGGGTTGACGGGACGTCCAAAGGCGGCAGGGAGCTCCTCCAGTGGGTGGGGAGCAAGAGAGAGAAGGATCTGCAGGACTAAAGCCTTTACTCGGGTCCAGGAATCACCCCAGCAGGTTTCCTGTGGGGAGTTCCCACTGGTGGCTTTAAAGCAAGCTTGTCCAACTCACGGCCCACAGGCTGTGTGTGGCCTCGGATGGCTTGGAATGTGACCCAACACAAATTCGTAAACTTTCTTAAGACACTATGAGTTTTTTTGTATTTTTGTGTGTGTGTTTTTTTAGCTCATCAGCTTTCATTAGCATTAGTGTATTTTATGTGTGGCCCAGGATGATGACTCTTCTTCCCATGTGGCCCAGGGAAGCCAAAAGGTTGGACGGCCCTGGTTTAAAGCAAGCAGGCACGGGTCGGGCTGTGACTGGGAGGTGATCACTGCAGCATATCTGCACAGCACAGGCAGGCTGTGGGGTTCACTGGAGTGAGTCAGGCAGGTTGTATCTAGCTATCCCATGGGGAGGTGGTCACCAGGATAGGGCAGACATCTGGATGGATGACACTGAGGAACTAGGAGGAGGTGGAGAACTGCAAATTGGAACTAAGTCCTGCTTCTGGTATGGGAAAGTGTAACTTGTATTCAAAATGGAACCATACAAATGCAAATTAAAACCACAATGAGATTCCACCTTACTCCTGCAAGAATGGCCATAATTAGAGTCAAAAAACAATAGATATTGGCATGGATGTGGTGAAAAGGGAACATATTTACACTGCTGATGGCAATGTAAATTAGTACAACTACTTTGTAAAACAGTATGCCTCAAAGAACTAAAAGTAGATCTACCATTTGATCCAGCAATCCTACTACTGGGTATCTACACAAAGGAAAAGAAGTCATTTGAAAAAGACATACGCATACATGTTTATAGCAGCACAATTTGCAGCTGCAAAGATATGAAACCAACCTACATGCCCACTGACCAAGGAGTAAATAAAGAAAATGTGGTGTATATACACCATGGAATACTCAGTCATAAAAAGGAACAAAACAATGTCTTTTGCAGCAACTTGGATGGAGCTGGAGGCCATTACTCTATGTGAAGTAACAGGAATGGAAAACCAAATACTGTATGTTCTTACTATTTTTTTTTTTTTTTTTTTTAGCGAGAGTCTCACTCTGTCACCTGGGCTGGAGTGCAGTGGGGCAATCTCGGCTCACTGCAACCTCTGCCTCCCGGCTTCAAGCGATTCTCCTGCCTCAGCCTGCCGAGTAGCTGGGATTACAGGTGTGTGCCATCACACTCGACTGATTTTTGTATTTTTAGTAGAGACAGGGTTTCACCATGTTGGTTAGGCTGGTCTTGAACTCCTGACCTCAAACAATCCACCCACCTTGGCCTTCCAAAGTGCTGGGATTATAGGCATGCGTCACCATACCCAGCCAAAAAAATATGGAATGCTTCACGAATTTGTGTATTATTCTTGCACATGGGCCATGCTAATCTTCTCTGTATCATTCCAATTTTAGTATATGTGCTGCCGAAGCAAGCACTGTTCTTACTTTTAAGTGGAAGCTAAGGTACGAGGATGCAAAAACATACAGAGTGATATAATGGACTTTGGGGACTTGGGGTGGGGTGACATTGGGAGGTGGGAGAGATAAAAGACTACATACTGGGTACAGTGTGCACTGCTCAAATGACAGGTATAATAAAATCTCAGAAATCACCACTAAAGAATTCATCCATGTAACCAAAAACTACCTATATCCCAAAAACTATTGAAATAAAAAAAGCAAATAGAACCATAAAATTATAAGAATTTACCACACTCATTTATTCCTTACAATGGCACTGTATGTATCTATCAGGATTCTTAGTCTCACTTTTAAAAAAATTTTTTAATTTTTTGAGACAGTTTCGCTCTTGTCACCCAGGCTGGAGTGCAGTGGCATGATCTCAGCTCACTGCAACCTCTGCCTCCTGGGTTCAAGCGATTCTCCTCCTCAGCCTCCTGAGTATCTGGGATTACAGGTGTGCACCACCACACCTGGCTAACTTTTGTATTTTTTTCAATAGAGACAGGGTTTTGCCATGTTGGCCAGGCTGGTCTCGAATTCCTGACCTCAGGTGATCCGCCTGCCCCAGCCTCCCAAAGTGCTGGGATAACAGGCATGAGCCACCACACCTGGCCTAGTCTGCCTCTTAATAGAAGAAGAACCAGTTAATTATGGAAAAAGAAACAGAGAAAAAGAGGGAGTAGGAGGGAGGAAAGAAGGGGGAAAGAGAAAAGAGGAGAAGGGCAGAGAAGGGAAGGAAACTATTACAAAATGTAGGCGGCCAATACTGCCTACATTTTGCACGTAGAGAAAAAGAAGGCTCAGAGACATAAAACTTGTTGCCCAAACTAGTTAATAAGTGTTGGAAATGACTTTCAGACCCAAGGGTGTATTTGTGAAGTCCATATTCTAGCACACACCAGTGAATGAGATATGCTGCTTTCCGGGATAGGTTGGGAAGCTACTGCCCTCCTCAACTCCTCAGAGCAAGGTTGCTCTTCCTGTGTCCTGGGAGTCCCCATCGTCTCAGGCAGGGAGCTATAGAAAGTTATAAATAATTTTTTGGTGCTGCAAAAGAAATAGCACTCAAACATAAATTTAATTTTCTCAGCAAGGCAATTTTACTTCTATAGAAGCGTGTGACTCACAGGTGGAGCAATGGCGAGAGCACACCTGAACAGGGGAGGGGAAGGGGTTTTTATTCCTGACACAGGTAGCCCCTACTGCCATGTCCCCTATTGGCTAGGGTTGGACCTCACAGTCTAAGATAATTCTGATTGGCTATTTTAAAGAGAGCAGGGGTATGAACTGGAGTGGCAGGGTGAGTAGTTTGGCAGGAAGGGTGGTTACAGAACTGGTGACTCAGGATAATTCAGGACGGAGCAGGTGACCAGGGGTGACTTAGGACGGAGCAGGTGACCAGGGGAACAGATGTGAACTACTGATTAGAACTGGAAAAGGTTGTTTATGGAAACTAGGGATGAGGAGAATGAGAAAGTTAAACTATAAAATAGAGAACAAAGAACTGAACATACTGACATACTGATTATTTGAAGAGAAATTTAGAACTCACTGTATTCAACAACTCCATCCTCTTGAATTTTACTTTCTCTTCAAACTTCCTTAACATGTCTTGGCTTAGTTGTTCTGCCTGATTCTCTAAAAGAAGCAGCTTCTCTGAATAAGGTGGAGGAGAGTTAAGGGAGGTTTTAGTAAGTGCTGTCTCTGAGTCTCTGCACCGGCCCACGGATGCATGGTATGACACAACACCCAACAAGAATGAGTACACCTATTACAGCTGCAAGAGAAGTAAGAATTGAGGCTATGATTTCTTACCATTTACCGAACCACCTTTCTAGCCACCCTGAGAAATGGTTATTTACTCCTGAGTTTTTGGCTAATTCATTGGACTGAGCAGTTAGACTTTGCAATGCCTTTGTTATACTTCCATCAGGGGTGGTATTGTTTGGGATGAAGGTACAATATTGAGTTTTGTTTTGTTTTGAGACGGAGTCTTGCTTTCGCTCTGTTGCCCAGGCTGGAGTGCAATGGTGTGATCTCAGCTCACTGCAACCTCCATCTCCTGGCTCCAAGCAATTCTCCTGCCTCAGCCTCCTGAGTAGCTGGGATTACAGGTGCACACCACCACACCCGGCTAATTTTTGTATTTTTAGTAGAGATGGAGTTTCATCATATTGGTCAGGCTGGTCTTGAACTCCTGATCTCATGATCCACCTGCCTCGGCCTCCCAAAGTGCTGGGATTACAGGCGTGAGCCACCGTGCCTGGCAACTACAATATTGAGTTTTAATCATAACACAAAGTCCTCCTCTTTCTGCTAATACCATGTCTAAGGCTATTCTGTTTTCCCAAGCCATCTGGCTAGTAGCCCCTAATTGCTCAGCTATTCCTTTAACAGCATCTCTAGTGTAGTTAATAAACTGCTGTTTGTTGTAATAAATGTAATTTATCCAATCTACATTCTTATTGTCACCCACCAAAATATTGACTCTACTCCTACAGCTATTTGATCTTGGGCTTTAAATTTATCTAGTACTCCCTGTGGGACTCCAGTTGCATCTAAATAAACATGAGAGTTGAAAGACCCATAAGGGTCTTCCCTTGTTTTACGATGTTGTATTTTCCCTCTCTCTGGTTGATGAAATGCCAGGGTGAAAGGGATAGCCAGTTGGACTAGAGCACAAGTGCTGCTCCAGTTACTTGGCAGTGTCCAGTAAAGGTCCACCACAATACTGCCACACATCTGCTTGGGGATGAACAAGGCTGACTGATTGGTAAGCTCCTGAAAAGTCTTGTGTCCTTTCAGTTCTCCAAGGAATAAATTCCCTCCTTGTCGTGAAAGACACGAAGCGAACTTAGGGTTGGGAGATGGAGGCTAGATGGCCCTCGGAGGCTGACCCACAGGGTGTCGGACTTCGGGATATAGCAGAGAGACAGCTTGGCACGACTTGCTACCCCAGGCTGTGGGATCCTGGAACAGAGCTACCATACAGCCCATGCCTGGTTGACTGGAGGACCATCCTAGTGGAAAGGGGATAATCTGGGCCTCTGGCCTGTCGTGTGCACAGGCATAACAATTGCTTTTGTTTAGCGTGCAAACAGAATATTGGATCCATTCCAACTAGGCATTTGCATCTTGATATCCTGTCTCTATTGCTAAAGTTTGTTTTAAATCATTTACCTCCTCAACGTCTACTTTGATCCTATCACTGGGTATATAATGAGAGAAGGTTTGTTTAGTGGAAAACTTAGGAGAGGGAGAAGGCCATGCAGGAGGTGAGGAGGCAGTGAAGCACATTTCAAAGGATCTTATGGGGTCCTTCTCTGAGACTTCTGTTCCTATATCATAGAAATGGCTTAATGAAGGGGAAGACCTCTGGGGAGCAGAGATGGTCGTCAGTACTGGATTGTACTGGTTCAGCTTACAATGGGGAGGGTAACTTCTTTAGTAAAATGAATATATGGTTTTAAGAAGCTGAAAGTACTAGTTGGGGCGGTCCATCCTTGCTCTTTAGTATTTTGTAGAGCATTGGACCAACTTCGGCAGAGAAGCTCTGCTCTAGGAGGACAAGATTCCCAGTTTATACTGGAAACCTTCGTCAAACTCTTCCCAAACTAACTTATCCCAGTTAACAGATTTCCAGTCTGAGGAAAGCTAGGAAGGATAAAAATACTTTTCTGAAGTGGAGAGTTGCCTCTGGTTTGGCAAATCTCCACAGGGCATCACAAGGCAAGCATCCAAAGTAATAGTTTGGGGTGAACTTGACCTGGTTACATTAATAACAAGAGGACTAGCAATAGAAGGGGAAAAGAAAGAGATGCAATATAAGAGGATCAACCCCGTTTTAGCTTTAGCTTGCTTGTGGCCCTGGAATAGCTGTCCATGATTTCGGAGGGGGTGTTGCTCATTTGACCCAGGTGTGATGAGTCCATCCTTTTTCTGCTATTCGAATTGTGATCTCAGTGGTTTGAAGCACTAGGTAGGGTCCTTCCCAAGCCAGTTCAAGTTTTCCTTCCATCCAACTTTTGATGAGGTCATGGTCCGCAGGCTGATGGTGGTGTACTGGAAACTCTAGGGGTGGTACCTGTGCTAAAAGACCTTTAGTTCTGCGGGAAGAAAAAGTGGAAGATAAACCAAGTATATAATTTCTGAGAAACTGATCTTTTGTTTCAAATGTAGGAAGATCAGTAATGGAATGTAGATAAGGCAATCCATAAAGCATCTCATAAGGGGATAGGCCTATGTCTTTTCAGGGAACAGTTCAGACTCTCAACAGGGTAATAGGCCTTTCTACTTTCCCTGATGAAGGTGGGTGCCAAGGAATATATTCCCATGTTATATCCAGTACCACCTGTGCTAATTTCGTAATGACATGTGCAGTGAAATGAATCCTATTATCTGAATCAATGTTTTCTAATAATCTACACCTGGGTATAATATTTTCTGTTTTTGAGATGGAGTCTCGCTCTGTTGCCCAGGCTGGGGTGCAGTGGCACGATCTCGGCTCACTGCAAGCTCCGCCTCCCGGGTTCATGCCATTCTCCTGCCTCAGCCTCCCGAGTAGCTGGGACTACAGGCACCCGCCGCCACGCCTGGCTAATTTTTTGTATTTTTAGTAGAGACGGGGTTTCACTGTGTTAGCCAGGATGGTCTCGATCTTCTGACCTCGTGATCCGCCCACCTCGGCCTCCCAAAGTGCTGGGATTACAGGCGTGAGCCACCACGCCTGGCAATATTTTCAACTAATGCCTTGACTACATTATTAGCGGTTGTACTTGAAAAGGAAATAGCTTCTACCCAATGAATAAGGTGATCTACTATTACTAATAAATACTTTAGACAACCAATTGGAGGCATCTCTGTGTAATCAATCTGGATACTTTGGAATGGCCCTAAGCCTGGACTCCTTTCCCTAAAGGGGAAGCTTTTACTATGCAACTGTCTGTAACCCGTTTGGCCAGGGTATAAGTTTCTATGCACCCATAAACTCCGAGGACTGCGTCACACATGACTTGGGGCCCCCAGTGGTTCCCTTGATGCAGTTGGAACAAAATTTTCCTCATAAGGGGTTTGGATAACATTTCTTTCTGGTCTGGCAATATCCATTTTCCTTCTGAATTCTCTTTAGCACCTATTTTTTATTAGTTTTTAGACCAAAGAAAACCAAACAGCACTTTATATTTGACAATCCTTCCTGTATGATTTTATACAAGATAAGCTACATTTCACCTTTATATTAATGTGCTATTAATGTTAAACTCAATTTTAATAAAACCTTGTGACATATTTATGCAATTTTAATGTCTGACCATAAGGTAAGATTTTTATAGACTCTTTTAAACCCTTTATAATTTTTGCTAAAGAGCAGGTTAGTGCTTTAAGAAAAACCTATTGTGATTTTATTTTAATGCCCAGTTCACAGAAAAACTGGATGATACCCCATTAACTTTAATACGTTTACACACAGAATTTCCTTTACAATTAAAGTTTCAAAACTTGCTTAAATTTTCAAAACAAATTTTAACCTTTTAATGTAGGTAAAAATCCACATTCTTATGCCTCCTTAATAATCCTTTTACCAAAAGTATATTTTATTTTCCTTACACACCTCGCACATAAACTGTTTCTTCAATAGTTTTACGTTCAGGAGGCCTAATTACTTTTAAATTATACAACATTTCTTGCATAAATTCCCTTTTATAACATTTTTCACGACTTTCACAATCTTTAACATGCCTTAACTTTCTGACTTGTTGTAAACATCCTTTTCTTTCAACAACCAGTTAATTTATTTTAGGACAAGAATTTACCATATAAGATTGTTTTTACATAAATTCTCCTTTTTTTTTTTTTTTTAAATGTCAGAGATGATAACCATTCTTTCCTAAAGCAAACTTCCTTCGTGTCTGTGGACTAGACTGCCTACGGCACAAGATTAGAAGTTAGGATAATACATGTTACACTGTCAACTTTTAGCAAACTTTACTTTTGTTGAAAACCTTGTAAATTTGGGACTTTAATTAAAGACAGGCTTTTTCTGGTATCTGGGGACACGGACAATAGCTATTTCTTTTGGCAATTGAAGGTTATTTAATACTTGGGTGATTAATTCCTTGGGGACCAGGTCTTGGCCTTTGCTATTAATAAGACCTCGTTCAGTCCAAATTTTTCCAAATCTATGAGCCACTACAAAGGCATGCTTAGAATTGGTATAGATGGCTCTTTCCTTGTTCTGTAAGTGCTTTAAGGCTTGGCTGAGTGCAAACAGCTCACAAGTTTGAGCAGACCAATTATTAGGCAAATTTCCTAACACTATTTCTACAAGAGCTTCTCTATCAATTACTGAACACCTATTGTGTCTTTTTCCCTCAATCATCTGGGAGGAACCATCTATAAATAAGTGTTGTCCTGTCCTGAAGGGAGTTTCTCCTAGGTCTGGTCAGATCTTTGTATGGTAATTAATTACATCTAAACATGTGTGCTCTCTCTTTAGATTTAGATTCCCTGTTAGGAAACCTGCTGGGTTAAGCGAATTATCAGTGGTTAATGTTAAATCATCTTTTTCTAACAGAATAGCCTGATTTAAGATTCTTGAGTCAGTAAGCTACCTTTGCTTTTTGACTTAGGATAGTTCTGACCTGGTGAGGTGTGCTCACAATGAGGATTCCTCTAAAAGTTATTTTTCTACTTTCTTCTGTTAGCAAAGCAGTTGCCACTATAGATTGAATGCATTTGGGCCATCCACTGGTTACTGGATTAAGGATTTTTGATAGGAAGTTTATGGGTTGCCAGTGGCCTCTGTGCTTTTGGGTATTTCTAAGGCTACGCCCTTGTTCACACTGACAAAAAGATGGAATGGCTGCTTACAGAGGGTAAAGCTAGGACAGGGGCAGTTACTAATAGATGTTTTAACCTTTCCACCTACTGGATTTCTGATAATTGCCAAATGGGGGGGTTTGGCCCATTTTGTGTGAACTTTTTGTATAAAAGCCTATCCATAGACAACAGTACCTGACTAATCCTAAAATTTTCTAAGTTCTTATTTAGTCTCCGGCAGAAGCAAGGATATAATGCCTTCAATCCGTTCAAGCTCAATTTTCTGTTTACCTTTGCTAATTAAATGACTTGTTCTAATATTTGACTAAATACATTTGGAGACTCTGTAAACCCTTGGGGTAAGACTGTCTATCAGTATTGCTATTTTTGACTGGAGTGAGGGTCTTCTTACTCAAAGGCAAATAGGTCGTGGCTGTCCTCTGCTGACAAGCCCAGAAGGCGTCTTTTAAATCTATTACTGTAAACCATTGGTGACTGTATGGGACCCTACTGTTAATAGTATAAGCATTGGGAACAACAGGGTGGGTAGTTTGGACTATTTGATTAATAGCTCTAAGGTCTTGTGTTAACCGGTATGACCCATCTGGCTTCTTTACAAGCAGTATTGGAGTGTTATAGGGAGACATACAGGGTTTAAGAAGCCCATCACTGAGAAGGCCTTCAATTATCAATTATAGGTTTTAAATTTATTCTGGCTTGTAAAGGAATAGGGTACACTGCTTTCTCTTTACTACTTCCCCAGGGGTTTTTAATTTAACATGAATCTGAGGAATCTGTAACTTTCCTCAGTTCCCGTCTTTTGACCATATATCAGGATGAATGTGTTCTTCATCTGCAGTGGTGAGCAAGTTTAGGGAGGGGAGGAATTTTCCATGATTGATTTGGAGGCCTAAGCCTAATTCTAGCATCAAATCTCTTCATAATAGATTTGTCTCTGCTTCCAGAATTAACAGAAATTTAATATTAGCTGATTTTCTTTTATATATGACTTTTGTTCTTCTTCCTATTCGGAACTTTGTCTTTTGAGGGTGATCTATTTTTAATTTGAAGCATTTGTTTTGTCCTCTTTCTGTCCCTTTGCCTCTCCCTCTTTCTTTGCCTCTCTCTCTCTCTTCTACTCTTTCTCTCACTCTCTGCTTCCCTCTTTTCCTCTCTTTCTCTCTTCCTCTCTCTCCCTTTGACTCTCTGTCTCTCTCTCTTTCTCTCTCAGATTTTTTTTTCTTCTACCTTTGAGTCTCCTGGCTTTACTTTCATACCCTTTATATTGCCTGGAGAGTGGGGGTCTAGGTTCTTTATAGGTTCTGGGCCCCTGGGTACTTTGTTGCATGGTGGGCACAATTTTTGCCTTCTGCTTTTGTTTTTCTTCATCTCTTTATTTTTGAGATGGAGTTTCACTCTTGTTGCCCAGGGTGGAGTGCAATGGCATGATCTCAGCTCACCGCAACCTCCACCTCCCAGGTTGAAGCGATTCTCCTGCCTCAGCCTCCCAAGTAGCTGGGATTATAGGCATGCGCCACCACGCCCGGCTAATTTTGTATTTTTAGTAGGGATGGGGTTTCTCCATGTTGGTCAGGCTGGTCTCGAACCCCTGACCTCAGGTTATCCACCCACCTTGGCCTCCCAAAGTGCTGGGATTACAGCGCCCAGCCTCTTCATCTCTTCTTACATATACTTTTTGGGTTTCTCTTAGAAACTCTTCTATAGGTTTATCTTTCTAGTTTTCTTTCTTTTATAATTTCTTGTTAATATCTGGCTGTTAGTGGCAAAATGAAGTTTTAACATTTCCTATGTAAGAGGATCCTCGAGACCTAGACCAGTATATTTTCTCATTTGTTCCTTTAATCTGTCTAAAAATTCTATAGGCCCTTCATCTTTCCCTTGCTGTATATCAAATGTTCAGGTAAGATTCTGGGTTTGGGGTACAGATTCAACCCAGGTACAGATTCTGGGTTTGGGGTACAGGGACAAATCTATTAGGAAGAGATTTGATGCTAGAATTAGGCTTAGGCCTCCAAATCAATCATGGAAAATTCCTCCCCTCCCTAAACTTGCTCACCACCACAGACAAAGAACACATTCATCCTGAGATATGGTCAAAAGACGGGAATCAATTCTCTAAGGTCCTGCATATTTTCTTGGTTGGCTGCATTGTTATTGTCCCACCGGGGTCTTCAGTGGGAAATTTTTGATCTGTTGTAGGAATGTTTTGGCCAGGAGGGTGTTCACGGTTCCTAGGCTCCCATAACGGCTCTATGGATCATGCCTCTTTCCTCCGAGAAGAGGGGAATGGGAAATTCTGAATATCCTTTTTACATTGCTCTGTCTTGTGTTGAAGTCCTTTTAGGGAAAGGCACTTAGGCTGGTAGTGAGTGGGCTCTTGGGATGATTCCCAAGAGGCAGGGTTATAAGGAGGGGGACAACAAGGATAGGAGAAGGGTCTGGGACAGCAGCTGATTTTTCTTGTTTTTGGTCCTTTCATTATCCTTCTAATATTTTAACGTTAGGCCTGGGGGATTATTAGGGGGAATATTATTGTTGCTAGCTTTATCCTTTTTATCCCTTACGTTACTTGGCTTATTTCCCATCTTGATGGCTTTGGGGTGAGGCTCAATCTCCCTTTACTGGAAATTTCTCACGTATTAGGGTGAGGCTCAATTTCCCTTACTGGAAATTGCTTGCCAAAACTTTTGGAGTGAGGCTCAATTTCCCCTACTGGAAATGTCTTGCCACTTCTTCTTACACTTTCAATCTCCCAGATCCCCCGACCAAGGAATACTTCACCACCCCCGAGGCTTTTCTTGCCTTGGTATCTCCCAACCACCAAGGAAATACTTTGCCGCTTTTGCAACGTTTCTTACCTTGGTCTGTGCACAGAGTTACGTAGTCGCTGTGGTATGTGAGGATCCTTTCCCCAGGGTCTCCGGTTGGTTTCTTTCCGCTTTGCTGAGAGTCTGGGTTTATTCATCATACCGGGTGGGTCTCAATTCCTTACCCGAGGCTGCTGCAACAAGGCAGCGCACTTCTCCTGATGGGAGCAGTCTAGACCCGCCCCAGATGGAGAATGGGAATCTCGGGCAAGCCCCCAAATTGTTCTTTTTCTGAGACGGAGTCTCACTCTTTCACCCAAGCTGGAGTGCAGTGGCACTATCTTGGCTTACTGCAAGCTCCGCTTCCTGGGTTCAGGCCATTCTCCTGCCTCAGCCTCCCGAGTAGCTCGGACTACAGGCGCCCGCCACCGTGCCCGGGTAATTTTTTGTATTTTTAGTAGAGACGGGGTTTCACCGTGTTAGCCAGGATGGTCTCGATCTCCTGACCTCATGATCCATCTGCTTCAGCCTCCCAAACTGCGGAGATTACAGGTGTGAGCCACAGCGCCTGGCCCCAAATTGTTATAAATAAATTTTCAGTGCCACAAAAGAAATAGCACTCGAACATAAATTTAATTTTCTCAGCAAGGCAATTTTACTTCTATAGAAGGGTGTGACTCATGGGTGGAGCAATGGTGAGAACACACCTCAACAAGGGAGGGGGAAGGGGTTTTTATTCCTGACTCAGGTAGCCCCTACTGCTGTGTCATTCCCCTATTGTCTAGGGTTAGACAACACAGTCTAAGCTAATTCCGACTAGCTATTTTAAAGAGATCAGGAGTACGAGCTGGAGTGGCAGGGTGAGTAGTTTGGCGGGAAGGGCGGTTACAGAACAGGTGACTCAGGATGACTCAGGTCAGAGCAGGTGACCAGGGTGACTCAGGACAGAGCAGGTGACCAGGAGAAGAGATGTGAACTACTGATTAGAACTGGTGGAAAAGGTTGTTTACTGCAACTAGGGGTGAGGAGAACGAGGAAGTTAAGCTTTAAAATGGAGAACAAAGAACTGAACATACTGACATACTGATTCTTTGAAGAGAAATTTAGAACTCGTGGTATTCAACAAGAACAAGGATCTCTCATGGGGCCAGACTTGTTCCTATGCATGAGAGCTGGTGGAGAAGGCCACACAAACTGTTCCCTTTGTGTCTATTGTGAAGCCTGGAGTCACCATCGGTCAACCAGGCAGGCTGTTGGGGAGGAAGGATGGATGTGGTTGGGACCAAGTACAAACTGGAACCTGTGTCACCAATCCCACCTTGAAGCCATGGGAATAATGGGCTGTGGGAAAAACACACAGCAGCACCCATACGTGCCCTGTACTTGGACAGGCTAGAGGTGGCTTTGATGGCAACTGCAGGTCCATCAACTCGCAGATGAGCAACAGTGCACACCACCAGCCTCATTCTGATGTCCTGCACTGCCCTTCGGAACCCAAGACATATGATGCCATTTCACTTCTGCTCTCTAAATCTCAGCAAATGTCTCATGATCAATGCTAACCTTGAACCAGCCAAGGAAGGAAATCCTGGGCAGGTAGTTCTAGCTTAGCTATGGGGACACAGTCCAGAACCACCACACTTACCTTGTGATACACCTCTCACTGAAGATTGGAAATACCAGAGGTTTGCTTCCCCAATTCACCTTGCAACTTGAACATAAGCCCTAGGATTAGCCAATCAGATGCTGGGATTTCAATCTGGAGCCAGAAGGCAGCAAAGAGTGTGAATTCTAACTGTCCCTTCAGTCTAGTTGCCACAGACAGCAGAGCATGGTGTACACAGCATGAATCAGAACCATGTAGCTGGTTTTGAATCCTGGCTGTAATAATTCCCTGGGCCTCTGTGACCTTGCACAAGTCTCCTAAGCTCTCTGGGCCTGTCTCTCTATCTTTAAAATGGGCATAAAATGTCTAACATATCATTATGTAGAATGTGAATTGCATAAACTGTATCAGGTTCCAAACTTCATTGGGTTGTTGCAAAGTATTTTTTTTCCTTGAGTCTCTAGGATTCCTAGTGATTCCTTGGGCCACTCCATAGCCTTTTCTCAATGTATTCAATTTTCAGTCATCACTCAGTTTGATTCTGTTACCTAATGAAGGTATAAAGGTTTCCCACTGGAAGTATAGGAAGCATTTCGTGGGGTGGGGTCAGGGTGTGGGTTCTCTGTACTGTGTGACTGTGTTACTGGCAGGACTTTTGTCCTTAGGCTGGCTGGCTCCTTCCTGGTATCACTGCTGTGTTAACAGTTGAGGATCTGCCTATAATCCAAGCACTTTAGGAGGCCGAGGCAGAAGGATCCCTTGAGCCCGAGACCAGGCTGGGCAACATAGTGAGACCTCATCAATACTAAAGTTCAAAAAAATTAGCCATGCATGGTGGTACACACCTGTAGTCCCAGCTACTTAAGAGGCTAAGGTGGGAGGATCACTTGAGCCCAAGAAGTTGAGGCTGCAGGGGCACTGATGGTGGTGCCACTGCACTCCGGCCTGGGTACACAGAGATCCTATCTCAGAAACAAATGAACAAACAAAACTGTTGATCTTGCCCCTGCCTCGCCAAAAGACAAAACAGTAAGGCTTTTTTTTGAGACAGAGTCTTGCTCTGTCAGCCAGGCTGGAGTGCAGTGGTGCGATCTCGGCTCACTGCAAGCTCCGCCTCCCGGGTTCACACCATTCTCCTGCCTCAGCCTCCCAAGTAGCTGGGACTACAGGCGCCTGCCACCACACCCAGCTAATTTTTCGTATTTTTTGTAGAGACAGGGTTTCACCATGTTAGCCAGGATGGTCTCGATCTCCTGACCTCGTGATCCACCTGCCTCGGCCTCCCAAAGTGCTGGGAATATAGGAGTGAGCCACCGCGCCTGGCTACAGTAATGCTTTCTGAGGTACCACCGCTTAAGAGGTTTGCTGTCAGCCTTTCTCCCTCTTCCTGTGTTCATAAAGGCTCATTTGTTAGAGACTTGAGCATCGATCATCTTTCCAGATGGCCCACTGGCTGCAGATGCAGGTTCACTTGGTAATGGGTACCAAAATCTTATTTCTAGGCTGTGTCTTTGGGCTTCACAGTGAGTGAATGTCTAGTCCATGGCAATCCCAGGGTGAGTTCCTGGCTCTGAGCAGGAAATGGAACTCACAGGGCAGTTCCTCTCATGAATCAGTAATTTTCTTAAAAGTAAAGACATAGAAGACTGCAGAAAATAACAGCTTTATTACTGCAGATGTGAGAGCATTTACAAAATGCCAAGGAAAACCATTCCCTGTTTTGAGCCTCTGGAGCCTGAACTCTCACCATGTACCAGGAAAGAATGCCCCTCTTTCGAACTTTCAAACAGTTGGGATTATTTTTGTTTCTTATCATCCCAGTTATTTTCTCAAGTTTGCCTCCATTGGGCCCTGTTCAGTTTCTTGGGCTGCTTGTACTAGTCACAGCTCCACTTCCATCACTTCTCTGGAAGAGGTGGGCACAAGACACATCTAAGCCCCTTAGTACTGTGATGGCAGCCAGGAAATGATCAAAGGGTAGCATTTAGGAAATCAGCAAACTAAAGCTTCAAATCTAAGGTGGACAATTCCATTCTCAACTCAAATAGGTTGGGTAATGCTTTCATAAGATACTATTATGTTTTTGTGTACACAGCACACAAATTTTATTATGTCTACAAACAGATTCAGGAAAGATCTCCAGGCTATTTCCCCAAATGACTGACAAAGTGCAAAACAAAACAAAAAAGAGGAGGGGCACAAATGAATAGCCCACTTAGAAGCTGAATAGAATGGGAAGCCATTTCTTTTCATAAAATCTTTTAATTTTTGGCCAGACATGGTGGCTTACGCCTATAATCCCAGCACTTTGGGAGGCTGGGGCAGGTGGATCCCCTGAGGTCAGGAGTTTGAGACCAGCCTGACCAACAAGGTGAAACCTCATCTCTACTAAAAATAAATTAGCCGGGCGTGGTGGCAAGCGACTATAGTCCCAAGCTACTTGGGAGGCTGACATAGGAGAACTGCTTGAACCTGGGAGATGGAGGCTGCAGTGAGCTGATACTGTGCCCCTGTACTCCAGCCTGGGCAACAGAGCAATATTCCATCTCAAAAAAAAAATCTTTTAATTTTTATAATTAACTTTCATCATGCAGCCCAACATGTCATCTTTTCATAAAATCTTGGTAGAGGTGCACTCCAGGGATGATCTGGCTCTCAGTCAAGGGCTGACTTTTCCTGTAGCTATGCTGACCACAGTAGGTCACTAAAAGCTGATTGTTAATGGAGGAAACAGTGGCTGCTTGTATCCTAGGTCTTCTGATAGCAGCAGAAGTTCCACAGTCACCAAAGGTATTCTTCACAACGCACCTCAGCAACACGGGCCCATGATAGCATATGTTTTAGAACTTATCCATTGGAAGGACATATTTAATACAAACCAGAAATTCATCAAATTACTGGCCACTTACAACATATAGAAGAGGACTGTCCCAATAGAAAGGGCTCACAATCTGAGCTGGCCTTTTACAACGGCAAATAGTAATACAGTAACATTGTAAACAAATATGAAAAAAAGAGTAGTATAATATATAATTATTAAAGACCTCTCTTTTAGGTAAGATTTTCAGAAAACCCAGGGATAGATTTTATATCACAGAATGGTCCATATCGTCCAAAAATATCTTTTGATTGGACAGTAAAATAGTATCTGTTGGAAGCTAAAAACTGAGATAAAGTACAGGCCATGGGGAGTGGTAAAGCTTTAATTTCTCCAATCTTCTTCCAAATCAACTTATTATTAGAGTTCTCATGACACAGGAAGAGGTGGTAGCTTTCTACAGGAGCGCACTTGGGATTGATTTTGGTTATATTCCAAGTCAGGGCAATGCCATTGGGTCTGAAAACCCGTTTCACTTTGAGCTCAGGCTTCTGGGGAGGAAGTGTGTCTCGGGTTTTGTCTACTAATTCAGGTAGTGGTGTTGGTGGTTCTGGGAGAGGTGGCAGGTGCTCAAAGGACTCAGGAACC
Source organism: Pongo abelii (assembly GCF_028885655.2). Classification (NCBI taxonomy): domain Eukaryota; kingdom Metazoa; phylum Chordata; class Mammalia; order Primates; family Hominidae; genus Pongo; species Pongo abelii. The sequence continues at coordinate 11,789,163 of NC_072003.2, read as the reverse complement.
TAAAAACACAATTGTAAGAAAATATAGCTTTTAAAGTGGTCAATTGCAGTTGTAGAAATATGTATTTCTCATTCTTCAATCCATTTATCAAAATAATAAAAGGATATTTCAGTAATATGTGAGGCTGGATCCAGTCCTTTAAGCATAATCCTCTTTTGGATTTAAGATTTCTACACCCTGGAATATCAATAATCCAGAATGGGTTAGGTTCCAGACATGTGGGATAAATATTCCATCTCATTTCCAAATTGCGTTCTCAAACACTATACTAATTTACATGAAAAGTGTCAGCGTGGCTGGGTGCATTGCCTCACCTGAAGTCAGGAGTTTGAGACCAGCCTGGCCAACATGGCAAAACCCCATCTCTACTAAAAATACAAAAATTAGCTGTGCGTGGTAGTGCATGCCTGTAATCCCAGCTACTCGGGAGGCTGAGGCAGGGGACTCACTTGAACCCAGGAGGTGGAGGTTGCAGTGAGCCGAGATCACGCCACCACACTATAGCCTGGGCGACACGGCAAGATTCCGTCTCAAAAAAAAAACAAAAAAACAAAAAAACAAAAACAAGGGTCAGTGTATGTTTGAGAACACCCTTTTCCTCCCATCCTCATCAACAATGGCTATTGCTTCTTTTCCAATTTGTTCAATAAAAAAAGTATTTGTTTTAATTTCTGTAGCTTCTGTAAAACTCAATTTAATAATTTTAATTGTATAAATAAGGAGATTAACAGCAGCACATTAAATTGTTTTCTAAGCTGAAATGTGACCAAAATGTTTCTTCAAGAGTAAGATAGGTACTTCCCACTCAATTTGGAATAAATATCCCTTACAGAGCACTTTGAATCAGTACCTGGGCTCCATTTTGTGCCAATGGGGTTGTTTCTTTTGAGTTTGAAACAGCTTTCGGATGTGACTCCAGCGGGGATACTGGACTTTCTGTGAACAACACAAGGTTTAAGAAGTAAATGTTATCTGCAATAATCAATTCTATAGCCTTTAAGCTATAGTTTACATCTTTGGTGGTAATTAAATGTGAATTAAAATTATAAAACCGTGAATTATGAAGATACACTTTTAATTAAAGTTCAAGATACAGAGGTACCAAATATAGAAAATTTTTAAGGTGACAAAAATTCCCCTTAAGGTAAACACTTCAGACATTGTGTAACTGGGAACTAGATAAGTTTACACATGGGACAGAGATCTCTGATCAATGATCTTAGAGGCAAATTTTCTCGTTAGGCCAACAAACATGTCCACAAACACAGAGCCATTTATAATCTACACCCAAGTTTTAGGAATTCAAACTAAAAATCATGTGGGTTGGGGTTAAAGAAATCTCAACTAATGAGGTCTATGCTCGTCTGGAAGGAATTAGGTATAAAATGTGGAGTGGGGAAAAGAAGAGTGGAAGGAGGAGAAACAGAAAGGAAAATAGATGGTGACAAGAAGAAAGGAGGCGAATAGGAAAAATGTGGGTGGGTGGGAGGGAAAGAAGGTACAAGTAGGCAAAAGAATGGATAGAAAACAACCGGGGAGGCTGCGCATAGTGGCTCACATCTGTCATCCCAGCACTTCAGGACGCAGATGACTTGAGGTCAGGAGTTCCAGATCAGCCTGGGCAACATGGTGAAATCCCGTCTCTACTAAAAATACAAAATTAGCCGGGTGTGGTGGCGCATGCCTATAGTCCCAGCTACTCGGGAGGCTGAGACAGAGAATTGCTTAAACCCGGGAGGTGGAGGTTGAAGTGAGCCAACATCAAGCCACTGCATTCTATCCTGGGTGACAGAGGACAGAGCGAGACTGTCTCAAAAACAAACAAACAAACAAAAAGTATTTCCAGTTCTAAATCACTAAGAAATCACCAGACTGTTTTCCACAATGGTGGAACTAATTTACATTCCTACCAACAGTGTAAACGCATTCCTATTTCTCTACATCCTCGCCAGCATCTGTTGTTTTCTGACTTTAATAATCGCCATTCTGACAGGCATGAGATGGTATCTCATTGTGGTTTTGATTTGCATTTCTCTGATGATCAGTGATGTTGAGCTTTTTTTCATGTTTGTTGGCCAAATGTACGTCTTCTTTTGAGAAATGTCTGCTCATGTCCTTTGCCCACTTTTTAATGGGGTTGCTTTTTCTTGTAAATTTGCTTAAGTTCCTTATAGATTCTGGGTATTAGAACTTTGTCAGATAGACAGATTGCAAAAATTTTCTCCCATTCTGTAGGCTGTCTGTTCGCTGATGATAGTTTCTTCTGCTGTACAGAGGCTCTTTAATTAGAACCCATTTGTTGACTTTTGCTTTTGTTGCAATTGCTTTTGGCGATTTCATCATAATATTGTCATTTGGCCTAGCAGTCTCATGACTGGGTATACACCCAAAGGAATATTAATCATTCTATCATAAAGATACATGCATGTATATGTTAACTGCAGCACTATTCACAATAGCAAAGACATGGAATCAACGCAAAAGCCCATCAATGATAGACTAGATAAAGAAAATGTGGTACATATACACATGGAATACTATGCAGCCATAAAAAGGAATGAGATCCTGTTCTTTGCAGGGACATGGATGGAGCTGAGGATAATTCCTCAGCAAAGTAACGCAGGAACAGAAAACTAAATACCACATGTTCTCACTTATAAGTGGGAGCTAAACAATGAGAACACATGGACATAGGGAGGGGAACAACACACACTGGGCCTGTTGGGGGAGGGCAGGGGGTGGACAGAACATCAGGAAAAATAGTTAATGCATGCCAGGCTTAATACCTAGGTGATGGGTTGATAGGTGCAGCAAACCACCATGGCACACATTTACCTATGTAACAAACCTGCACATCCTGCACATGTACCCCAGAACATAAAGTTAAAACAAACAAACAAACAAACAAACAAACCACACAACTGGGGAGAGTAAATACAGGGATGGTTAAGAAAAGGGGGTTTATATTGGAAAGTATGAAGTGGGGTAGCTAAAAATCCCAGAATTAAGCAGTAAAAACCATTTTAGATCCTTTATATCCTGTGACGTAACTAATACATTTTATGAATCCTCCAAATGAAATTTCTTTTACTTATATTTTTCTTTTGACAAAGATGAACAAGATTCTGTATTGTGTTTCAGAGTTAGTCACCTTATTTACTGGTATTTTTACAAAAACCTTCCTAGAAAAAGTAATGAGTTTATTATTTTAGAGAGTCTGTTCAGCTCTTTTGTACTAGCTTTAAGAGAAAGATTTGTAAAATTATAATCTACAGGTTAAGAACTAATACAAATAACCTTTAAATTTTTAGCCAACAGCTGAATATTTAAAATATCCTAGCAAATATAATTTCTTGTAAATAATATTCCTTCTTTCAAGGCAGTAAGTCAACAGGCCCTTGGCAAATTAAAACAGACTACAACAGAAGCTGAACTTTATGATAATAAGAGACAAAACAGGACTTTCATTCCAACCCAAGTAATGTTTATTTCCTTTTCAAAATACATCTCTTGTAATCATAGTTGAGACTTGTATTGTTCTCCAGTCTAACAATGCTTTTCAATGGAGTGTTTGGACCATTTACATTTATTATCAGTGTGGTCAGGTTTAAATTGATCATTTTGCCTTTTGTTCTCTATTAGTCTTGTTTGTTCTTTCTCTGCTTTTTTTTTTTTTTTTTTTTTCTGGCTTCTTAGATTGGGCTTTTTTTTTTGAGATGGAATTTCGCTCTGTTGCCCAGGCTGGAGTGCAGTGGCGCGATCTCGGCCCACTGCAAGCTCCACTTCCGGGGTTCGCACCATTCTCCTGCCTCAGCCTCCTGAGTAGCTGGGACTACAGGTGCCCACCACCACACCCGGCTAATTTTTTTTTGTATTTTTAGTAGAGATGGGGTTTCACCGTGTTAGCCAGGATGGTCTTGATCTCCTGACCTCATGATCTGCCCATCTCGGCCTCCTAAAGTGCTGGGATTACAGGCGTGAGCCACCACGCCCAGCCAGTTTGGGTATTTTAAAAATTCTGTTTTATCTCCGCTATTGGTTTCTTAGCTTTACTTCTATTTAAAAGAAAAAACTGTTGCTTTAGGCATTACCATATATATAACTTATCATAGTCTAGCTTCAAATAACATGACACCACTCCATTTAAGAGCCTTATAACAGCATACTTCCAATCCCATGACTATCTTTTGCACTAATGTTTTCATCTACTGACTTCTATATACATTCTACAATATAGTTTTATTCCTTTGTGTAGATCTACTTTCCAGCTGGTATCTTTTACTATCACTTGAAGAACTTCCTTTATTTCTGATAGCAAAGGTCTGCTGGAAACAAATTTTGTTGATCTGAGAAATTTTAATTTTGCTTTATTTATTCTTATTTTTGTAGAGATGGGGTTTCGCTATGTTGCCTAGGCTGGTCTCAAACTCCTGGCCTCAAGCCATCCTCCTGCCCTGAACTCCCAAAGTTGCTTTCATTTTTGAAAGACATATTTTCTAGATAAAGAATTACAGGTTGACAGTTATTTTCCCCCAGCCTTTTAATGAAGTAGTTCAATTGTCTTTTGGCTTGCATTGTTCTAGCCTAGAAACCTGTGAATTCTTTGTTCTTTCACCTACATTGTATCTTCATTTTTCTCCTTATCACTGGATTTCAGGAACTTGACTATGATATGTCTTGGTACGACTTCTTTCGCGTTTATCCTGGAGTTTATTAAACATCTTGGATATGTGGGTTTATACTTTTCATTAAATTTGAATGAGACCTTATAACTGATCCCCAGCCCCACAATTGTATTTCACTTCTTTTTCCTTAAATCTGTGAAAGATGACAGACACTGTTGTCACTCTCCCTCTACATTTTCAGGTTATACCCCAGCTTCTGTTTCTCTGTGCGTCCTCTCAGCTGCTATTGTTGTGGTTAGGGAAAAAAGTATGTACCACAGGAAGAAAATAAATTTGTAAAAGTCCCCAACAAGCCAGATGTCTTTCAATGGGGTTCATGAATAAAGAAATTATTATGCATCCACACCACGGGCAACTCTTGGCAATAAAGAGGAACACACTACTGATACACAACAATATGGATGGCCCTCAGAATTATGCTGAGTGGAAGAAGTCAATCTCAGAAGGACACATATTGCATTATCAAATTTATATAAATTTGTGAAATAACAATTATAGTACAGAACAGATTGGTGGCTGCCAGGGATTGGGGCAGAAACAAGGTGTGAGTATAAAGGGGTAGCATGAAGGAGCCTTGTGGCAACAGGCTCTGTACTTTCACTGTGATGGCAGTTACATGAATCTGCACATGAGCTAAAACTGCATAGAGATATAAATATAGGCACACTAACATATTAAAACAAACTTCATAAGTAGACCCAGTACACTGTGAGTTGTTACCCTTCCCTCCTTTTTACAAAAGAAAGATCTAAAAAATCCTTTTACCTGTATTGCAGTTGGATAGGCCTTCTTTTGTCAAATCAATTATAGAATCAAGTTTCTTCTGTACAGCCTAAAAAAATTGTAAAAAAAAAAAAATAATAATAAAGCTTTGCCTCAATAGCTGAAAATGTTTTTAAAAATTTAAAAACATTTGGTAATTTTAAATGGTAATTTAAAATTACCATTCAGAAACTAGAGATGGAACATTCTCTAAGTCTCTTGTGGTTTAACTCTACTATTAAAAAGCTCTTATAAAATACTAAATGGTTTCTGAGAATATGACTAAGGAGAATGTAAATGAATTGGTAAATGAGTATCGTTATGAATTATGCTTATCATTAGCTGTCTGCTTTTCAGTGTGTAAGCTGGACTAAAAGTAAATCATCCAACGTGTAGCAAACACTAAAGTTCCTTGAACTAACATATTTAAATGAACAATATTCAGAATCAATATTTATTACTCACCATAACTTCAGCATTGGGAGAATTGCTAGAATTTCCTGATGTAATTTTTCTGGTATCTGAAAGAAATTAGACATTTGACAAATTCATTACACAATATTTATGGGCTTTATGAAATATGAATGCTAAAACAAAATAATAGGGATGCTAATTAGCTGTTAATTACATAGTGATAAAAAGTAACTCAATTGGCTTTACCTATTCCAAAGACTGAATGAAATTTTTTTTAAAAAATGTAATTTTGGGTCAAACCATTTTTTCTTTCTGTAACTTTGAAACTATATTAGTAACTCTTTTTTTGAAAATCTACCTAGAAATTTCCATGAGAAAATACACTTGGAAATGCACACACTTTTAATTCACATTATCTTTACACTACAACTGCCTGACATGGCTGAAAAGCACTCTTCATGGAACCAGTAGGAAGCCTAAGATAAATGATTAATATCCTTTGTAATTCTCTGATTCACAATCTTAGCCCAAATTGTGGGGACAATTAAGTAGCTATAAGTGGAGGCAAAGTTTTAAAATTAAGATGGAAATACTCTAACATAGTAGGAAAATGAAATGAAAATGGGGAATTTTGGATAAGAAATTATGAGCCAAACAAGATGGCTATTTTTGAGAGAGAGAAAAGTTATCATTGGAAACGTAAGGTTAAAATTTTTTTTTTTTTTTTGAGATGGAGTCTTGCTCTGTTGCCCAGGCTGGAGTGCAGTGGCACAATCTCAGCTCACTGCAGTCTCTGCCTCCCAGGTTCAAGCAATTCTCCTGCCTCAGCCTCCCGAGTAGCTGGGATTACAGGCACCTGCCACCATGCCTGGCTAATTTTTGTATTTTTAATACAGATGGGGTTTCACTTTGTTGGCCAGGCTGGTCTTGAACTCCTGACCTCAGGTGATCTGCCTGCCTCGGCCTCCCAAAGTGCTGGGATTACAGGTGTGAGCCACCACACCCAGACTGACTAGACAAATTTTAAATCTTAAGTAGACTATAAGATAACTTAATAGATAAAAAATAAAAAGACAAAAAACAAACCATCACTACCATCAAAAAAAGGCCAGGGCAAACGATTAAAAATAAGTAGTTTTACAACTTATAAAGTCATTAAACACATAAAAGAAACAAAAGGCCCTAAACTGATAAAACACAAGGTTAAAATGAAATCTCAATTACATTAAGGAATTATTTATTTAGGTAATATTAACCATGATATAAATTAGAACATTGGAGAGTACATTTAAATTTTTCATTTCATTAAAAGATATTATTCAATTTTTCACTTTAAAGCAAACATTGATTTAAGGCCTTCTAACTTGATAGATCATATTCTAATCAGCTATAAGATACCTGTTGGATTTGATGTAATTGGAGTTGTCAAATTAGGACTTTCCACAGAAATCAACATAACATCATCATTGTTACTAAAATGATAAAAAGAAATTAAAAACAAAAACTAAACATGCATTATCAGGCTTAAACATGCAATTAGTGGTTAGGAGTCCTCTAACTTAACATTTCATAATGTTTTAATTGAACAATCGTGGGGGGAAATAGAAATGATAAAACCAAATACCCAAAAAAACTCCATTTATTACCAATTCAGTTATATGACCAAAGATTCATCAAAATCCAATAATTAGATCCCTACTACATTTTATGGGTCTTTCACAATGACTCAAAATATATATAAATATACAATGGACATAAATGTATAAAACATACAAATTCATTTGAGCATATATACTTGCTTCTATAAAAATGAAACATCATGTAATGAAGGAAATCTATTAAGACCCATAAAAACACCTGGACTCCTAAAGGTAGAAAACTATAATAAAGAAAATTATTTAAAAAAAAACTGCTACTACTCTTTATTGTATCTCTCCAGTAGCAATATTTACCACAAATTTAATTGAGGCAATGATGATAAATGATGCTGATTATGGTTATAGAGTATTTCAAGAAATTTTGACCCTGTTTTTTTATGAGTGACTTTTTTGAGACGGAGTTTCGCTCTTGTTCCCCAGGCTGAAGTGCAATGGTGTAATCTTAGCTCATCAAAACCTCTGCCTCCCAGGTTCAAGCGATTCTCCTGCCTCAGCCTCTTCAGTGGCTGGGATTACAAGCATATGCCACCATGCCCAGCTAATTTTTGTATTTTTAGTAGAGACAGGGTTTCAACATGTTGGTCAGGCTGGTCTTGAACTCCTGACTTCAGGTGATCCGCCCACCTTGGCCTCCCAAAGTGCTGGGATTACAGGTGTAAGCCACTGCGCCCAGTCCAATTATACCATTTTCTTGCAGACATCTTATATTTTTACTGTTTGTACCTAGGTGTATGATCCATTTTGAGTTAATTTTTGTTTATGGTATGAAGTAAGAGCTGAGGTTCACTTTTCCCTCTATTCCAGCAACATTTGTTGAAAAGAACATCTTTTCCTGTTAAACTACATTGGTACCTTTGTTGTAAACCAATGAGCTACATGTGTATTCTCTAGTGTGTCCACTGGTCAATATGCCTATCCCTATGCCAACACCACTGTCTTAATACTACACCTTTATAGTTAAGCCTTGAACAAAGATAGTGTAGTCTTCTAACTTTCTTTCCCAACATTGTTTTCATCTTCTAGGTCTCTGCATTTTCATATATATATATATATACACACATATACATATATATACACACACACATATACACACACATATATATACACATACACACATATATATACACACACACATATATATAATTTTTTTTTTTTAAGAGACAGACTCATGCTCTGTCTCCCAGGCTAGAGTGCAGTGGTGCAAATGTATCTTGCTGAAGCCTGAACCTCTGGGCTCAAAGGATCCTCTCACCTCAGCCTCCTAAGTAGCCGGGACGACAGTATGTGTCACCAGCCCTGGCTAACTTTATAAAAAATTTTTTTTTAACTTGTTTTTTATGTTGGCCAGGCTGGTCTTGAACTCCTGACCTCAAGTGATCCTCCTGCCCTGGCCTCCCAAGGTGCTCAGATTATAGGTGTAAGCCATCATGCCTGGCCTTAAGTTTTTAATCAATCAGTTTGTTACTTTCTACAAAAATGGCTGAGGCATTGATAGATATACAATTTGGGGTGAAGTAACATCTTAATGAATTCATGAAAGTTGCATATCTCACCACTTATTTAGGTCTCCTTTAATTTCTTCAGTAATACTTTGTAGTTTTAGGTTAGGTGGTTTTGGTTTATCCCTAAATATATTATGTTCTCTGAAGTTATTGTAAATGGCATCCATTTTAAATTTCAAATTCCAATTGTTTCTTGCTTGTGTGTGTGTATATATATAATTTCTAAACTATATATTCTACATATATAGGATGTAGTGTTTCTATATAGAGTGTGTGTTGTGTGTATACACTATATAGAAACAAAAATATTTTCTATTTGCCAACATATTTACAATGTCTGTCAGTCTATATTACCTTGTACAGATCCAAATTTCTATTTAATACTATTTTCCTTTTGCCTGAAAAATCTCCTCCAAAATTTCTTGTAATGTAGGTCTGTTGATGTATTCTCTCACCTTTTTTTGGCTTAAAAAGTCTGTTTTTCCCCTACAATTTGGAAACATATTTTCACTGTGTATAGAATTCTGAATGGACTTTTTTTTTTTTTTTAACCTTTCAATACTTTAGAAGTATCTATGATCTCAGTTTTAGAGATGTCTTCTAGTTTGCACAGCTTACAACAAGAAGTCTGGTGCCATTATTACTTTTTGTTGCTTTTTTGTTTTTTGAGATGGTGTTTTGCTCTTGTTTCCCAGGCTGGAGTGCAGTGGCACGATCTCGGCTCACCGCAACCTCTGCCTCCTTGCTTCAAAGCTATTCTCTTGCCTCAGCCTCCCGAGTAGCTGAGATTACAGGCATGCGCCACAATGCCGGGCTAATTTTGTATTTTTAGTAGAGACTGGGTTTCTCCATGTTGGTCAGACTTTCTGTTCCTTTCTATGTGATACGTCTTTTGTGTAGCTACTTTTTAAAATTTTCCCTTCCTCCCTGACTTTCAGCAATCTGATGATGTGGTTTTGTATACTTTTATGTTTCTTCTGCTTGAATTTAACTTTTTTTCATTTATGGATTTAGAATTTGCATCAACTATGGAAAATTTTGAGACACTGTATCTTCAAACATTTGCTCACCCCTGCCTTAGTGATACTCCAATAATGTGTATTAGACTGCTTGATACTGTTCCATAGGTCTCTGATGCTCTGTTCGTTGTTTTTTCAGTCTTTTTCCTCTCCATGCTTTAGACTGAACATTTTCTATACTTATTTCACTGATATATTGGCAATAGCTCTTTTAGGTCGTCTGCTAAATCCAAATTATTTCTAGGTAGATCACTTCATTCTTCTCCTTGTTAATGGGTCATATTTTTGCTATGTTGCATGCCTGGGAATTTCTCATTAGATGTCAGATATTGTAAAATTTATGCTGTTGGGTAATGGATGTTGTTTCATTCCTTCAAAAGAGTGTTAGACTTTGTTCTGGCATGCAATTAAATTACTTAGGATTAGCCTGATTCCTTTGAAGCTTGCTTTTGGCTTTTCTGTGTATAGATTCTTTGCAGTCTCTGGGACTAACTGAGCCCCACTAAAGCAATACCCATCTGTGGACCCTACCTGTTAATTCTGATTACAAATTTTCTTCATTGTAGCCAAGGGGAAAGCAAAAGGTTCCCAATCTTCCTTCTAGGCAGACGGAAAACAAGATGTATGACTTCTAGGCATCAATCACTTGGCCTTCTTTCCAATAGTTCTTTCCCCAGTCTCTCGTAGTTTCATCCTTTGCATGCAGATCTGTTTTCAGCCAATATTTCAAGGCCCCTTTGCAGATCTTCAGAGCTCTATCTGAATTTTTTTGTCTTCACTGTTCCACTTCATAAATTCTGGCCAACTCAGATTCTCCAATCTCTAACCTAAACTCAGCAAGACCACAAGGCTCTGTTTGGAATCCCTCCTCCATCCCTGCTCTTGAACTGGAAAATGCCTCCAGGCAGGAAGCTGGGACAATGGTAGAGTTAATTTCATTTGTTTTCCCAATCATGATCCTAAACTCCTGGTTGAACAATATCTGAAAACAATTTTTTAGCCCGATTTGCCTTGTTTACAGCAAAATGTCAGTTCCTGTAGCTCTTGACTGCATGGGGAGAGGCAAAAATCATGTTCATTTTTCAGTTCATGCTCAACAGTTTTCCATGCAGATTTAAAAAAACACAAATTCAACAATTTTTTAAATATCACATTTCTCAATGGGACTCTAACATTTGCCATTATTTCTAACTAAGAAACAAAAACAAATATTTAAATCTAAATTTTATTAAGAATATTTGATTTGGGCCAGGCACGGTGGCTCACACCTGTAATCCCAGCACTTTGGGAGGTGGAGGTGGGAGGATCACCTGAGATCGGGAGTTCGAGACCAGCCTGACCAACATGGAGAAACCCTGTCTCTACTAAAAAATACAAAATTAGTCGGGCGTGGTGGCACGTCTTTAATCCCAGCTACTTGGGAGGCTGAGGCAGGAGAAACGCTTAAACCCGGGAGGCAGAGGTTGTGGTAAGCCGAGATCGCGATATTGCACTCTAGCCTGGGCAACAAGGGCAAAACTCTGTCTCAAAAAAAAAAAAAAAAAAAAAAAAAAAAAAAAAAAAAAAAAAAAATTGACTTTTGGCTGGGCGCCATGGCTCACGCCTGTAATCCCAGCACTTCGTGCGGCCAAGGCAGGTGGATCACCTGAGGTCAGGAGTTTGAGACCAGCCTGGATAACATGGTGAAACCCCATCTCTGCTAAAAATACAAAAAATTACCAGGCATGGTGTGAGCTCTACTCAGGATGCTGAGGCAGGAGAATCGCTTGAACCATGAGGCACAGGTTGCAGTGAGCCAAGATTATACCACTGCACTCCAGCCTGGGTGACAGAGAAAATCCATCTCAAAAAAAAAAAAAAAATTTGATTTTCTATCCACTTTTACCCTCTAAATTGTTAAATTTCTTTTATATATATTTTTGTCTTCTAGTAATAGTAGTCATATATTGGATGAAAGACTGATAGCTGTATTTTTCATTGCTAATCTAAGAAAATTTTAAGTAATTCTTCTCAGATGTTCATTATATGACAGTCATAATACTTTACCAATCTCAAAATCCTTCACTTAATTTTTCTTTGGTTGAAGGTACAGTACTTCAAATTATTGCTATTTGAGAGTATAAGAAACTGAGCAGAAAATCTTTAAAAAGGAGGTAATTTTTGGCAGTCTCATTGTATTTACGAGGTAAATAATAATATTTGGGACCCACCAAGGTGAAGGAGCCCTGGCAAACAGTCCAAGCTTTCAGATGGTAACCATGGTAGGCTATGTCTTAGAGACCAGAGTGAATTAGAGGTAGAAGGAGCCTTACCAAGATTACTACAAGCCTTGTGATACCATTCCCTGAGAAGATTAGGTGATCAGATCCTACTCTATTTGGCAAGCAGAGGATTAGCCTTGTCTTATGGCAAGGTATCACTTAGAGCCTCAACAATTTTTCAGAAACTATCAAGCATGCCAAAAAAAACCAGAGACTGACAGAAAAACAATAGAAATAGATGCACAGGTGATCCAAATACTGGAGTTAAAACAAGAGCATTAAAACAACTATGATTAATAATTTTAAAAATATGGAAGTAGGAGCAAACAGTTAAAACAGATAGAGCATTCATCAGAAAAGAATATAGTCTATGAAAAAAAACTACACTGAAATTAAGTACAGTCAGTTCATATAAAGACACCATTAGGGAAACAACACGACTTTGGGTCAGGAAAGATATTTATAATAAATGTATCTGTCAAAAAAAATTGAAAAGACAAAGCAAAAATCTTCATAAAAGAAGATATCCAAATGGCTAACATGCAAATTTGCTTAATTTTCATTATTAGAAGGAAATACAAATTAAAACCACAATGTGATGCTATACACCAGTATGGCTAAAAAGAAAGAGATACCACCAAGAGTTGGCAAGGATATGCAGTAATAAAAATCTCATGTACTTATAGTGGGAGTGTAACTTGGTACAACTTCTTTGGTAAACTGGTTGGTGGAATCAGACCTCAAGATACGCATACCTTATGACCTAGCAATTCCATTTCTAGGCATATGTCCAACAGAAGTGTATATATGTACGTTCACCAAAAGACATGTAAAAGAATGTTCACAGCAGCACCATTTATATTTTCCCCAATCTGCAAACAATCCAAATGGCCATGAACTGAACTAAACAGGTTAATTGTGGCACATTCATATGATAGATATTATATAATTGTGGCATATTCATATGATATTATATAGCAATGAATAAACTGCTGAATAGCAACAGCACGGATGGATCTCACAACACATAATGTGGGATGAAAGAAGACATAAAAGAGTTCACTGAGTAATGATTCCATTTCTATAAAGGCAAAAATAAAGCAAAAACAATTTGTGGTGTTAGAAGACTGATGACTAGGAGAACAGGCATGAGGCAGGCTGGATGCCATTGGTGTTTCTTAATCTGGGTCATTTGTCACTTTGTGAAAATTCATCAGGCTAACATACTGTTCATGTAGCTTTTAGTAGATATTACACGTCAACTAACTTTATTTTAAAAATTATGTCTGTATATAAAGCTGTTAATGCTTATCTTGAGAAATCCATTTGTAAAACGGCAAACTTATGGTCTAACTGGAATTCCACTAGATTTTAATGTAATGATATGAAACTTTCATGAAACTATTCAACTAACTGCTACCAATGAAAGCTCTTTTTTGTTTTTGGGCTGGAGTCTCGTTCTGTTGCCCAGGCTGGAGTGCAGTGGTGCAATCTCGGGTGACTCCAACCTCTACCTCCCAGGTTCAAGCAATTCTCCTGCCTCAGCCTCCCGAGTAGCTGGGAATACAGGCGCACGCCACCACGCCCAGCTAATTTTTTGTGTTTTTAGTAGAGATGGGGTTTCACCGTGTTGCCCAGGATGGTGTCAAACTCCTGCGCTCAGGAGCCTCGGCCTCCCAAAGTGCTGGGATTACAGGCGTGAGTCACTGCGCCTGGCCCAGCTCTTTTTTAATGAACCACATCTTGGAGGAAAACTGAGGAAACTGATAATTTTTATGGAAGCCTGAGTGTGACTAACATATGTTATCTACTTGTAGTTTACCTTGGAGAAACATTTCTATGTCTAAAATTAGTAATTCATTTCTCTAGGTATTGTTATTATGTAGTAGGTAAAAGCATAGGTTCTGGAGACAGAATGTTTGGATCCAAATCCAGGCTCCGCCATTTACTACTTAAGTGTTTTGGGGTGAGAAACTCTGCTTTGGTTTCCTCATCTGTAAAAGAGGGATACATTTATTATTAGGATTAAATAAATTTTAATAAAGAATGAGTAGGATGGACAGGCGTGGTGGCTCATGCCTATAATTCCAGCACTTTGGGAGGCTGAGGCAGGTGGATCACCTGAGGTGACGAGTTCGAGAGCAGCCTAACCAACATGGTGAAACCCTGTCTCTACTAAAAACACAAAATTAGCCGAGCGTGGCAACACAGGCCTGTAATCCCAGCTAACTCAGGAGGCTGAGGCCGAAGAATCGCCTAAACCTGGGAGGTAAAGGTTGCAGTGAGCTGAGATCGTGCCATTGCACTCCAGCCTGGGCAACAAGAGCGAAACTCCGTCTTCCAAACAACAACATCAACAACAACAGCAACAAAAGAATGAGTAGGCAGCAACACATGCAAAATAGTAGTAACTTTCTTAAGATACTGTGGCTAGTAACTCCTTCCTGTCCCCCTTTCTATCTTGTAAACATTTCCTTATCACACGAAATTCAATGCGAGATTTTTTTAGGCAGTATTAATATTTTATTCAATCAGTATTGGTGAAATGATCTGCTCTTGGGTGCCTTAGACCCTGATGCTTACTCTTTGGAAGTAATTGCACATAAAGGCATTTTCTTACAACTTAAGCAAGTTTCATTTTTGTCATGTGTTTTGGGCCATAAACTATCTCTTCTATGAGCTTCTGCAGCTCAGTTGTTATTGCCTTTCCCATTTCCTCCTGATTCTAAAAACAAAAATGCTTAAACTTCTAAATCTAGCCATACTATAGACACGGACAACAGTGGCACTAATTCCTTCAATACCTGTGGCATGAGAAAAAACATTTATAAAATCTCCTGGTTTTCTCTAGAGCCAGGATAATAACAGAGGGAACAATATATTTCTTTTTTCCTTTGTAAGGGTTCCTTTATTTCTTAAATGTTTTTAAACATTTAAAAATAGATAATGTATACAAAAGTACATGACGGACATGTAGAACAGCTATGATGGAGCGCCACACTTCAGCAATTTGAAAAATTGGGGAAAAAATATCTATTTGAAGACATTAGAAAGCTGTGGTGGCAGCCATAACTTGACAGACCAATAACTAGAGAGACCAAGATCCAAGAGAAGTGAGCTAGACACTTGGCCACTGTTCTTCTCCCAAGGCATTTGTCAACTCAGCCATACAGGATGCTATGAAACCAAGCAAAAAGTGACTGAAATCACAGAGGGCTGGTATTGAGGAGCCAAGAACTGGAATATAAGACCAGCAAGAGGAGGGGTGCCACAGACCATATCCCAGGCAAGAGGGCTGTAACACAAGAATGGGGGAAAATAAGAAATCACCAAGTCTTATAAAATCTGTAGATCAGCCTCAGTTCTGCTCAATTTCTAAATAGATTGAAATACTGTATTGTATCTCTATTGCCATGTAATAATTTACCCCAAAACATAATGGCCTAAAAATCCAAACATTCATTATCTCAGTTCCTGTTGGTAAATAAGTAGGAAGTTGTGTAGTTCAGGGGTTCTGGCTCACGTTTTCTCATGAGGTTGCAGTCAGGATGTTGTCAGGTGCTGTAGTCACCAAAGGTCTGACCAGGGTTGGGGGTCAGAGCCTAAAACGGCTTGTTCACAGAGCTATTAGCAGGATGCCTCACCATGTAGAGCTCTGCATAGATTGCTTGATATTCTTATGACATGACAGTTAACTTGCTCCAGAGCAAGCGATTTAAGAGAAAGCAAGGAAGCTAATGTCTTTTATGACCTACTAAAATAATGTCACTTGTGCCATATTCTATTCATTAGAAGTGAGTCACTAAGTATAGTCCAAGATGGAAATTAGGTTCCACATTTTAAAGGAGGGGTATCGAAAACTTGTGGACATATCTAAAATCCATCACAGGTGCTGTGTCTCTCTGCTGCTTTCCAGAGTACAGAGTGAATCTGGTCTGGTGGAAGACATCATTCAGAGCCTTTACAGTTTCCAATATACAATATCCAGTAATCAAACACAAAATTAGCAACTGTCCCAACAAACAGGACAAAGATGTAAAACAGCAAACACAAATAAAGTTCAAAGTGACCCAGATAGGAGAGCCATTAGAAATAGATCTAAAAATCTTAGTGACTAAAATGTTCAACACATGGATGGCAAGGTAAAGAATTTCACCAAAGAACGTGAATCTGTAAAAAATAACCAAGAACTGAAAAATACACAAATTGAAATTAAGAATTCAATACATAGGTTTAATGGCTACTTGGATCCAATAAAAGAAAGGATTAATAAGCTGGAACATAATACAGGTTAGTTGAAAATATCCAGACAAAAGTATCTAGAGCAAAACAGATGGAGTATATAGAAAAGCACATAATTAGAAACCAGTAAGACAGAAGACATAGAATGCTCCAGAAGCAATATCTGAAGCAATAATGTCAAGAATTTTCCCAAGATAATGAAAGGTATCAAGCCACAGATTCAAGAAGGGCCACAAGCCCCATCAGTATAAATTTAAAAGGCAAAGTATACTACCACCACCCCACCACCTAACATCTTATAGTATATTGATGAAAACCAAAGTAGAATATCTTAAAAGCAGCTAGAGACTTATCTTCGAAAAAGCAAAAATAAAACAAATGTTAAAACATTTAATCAGAAATAGAAGTCAGAAAGCAATGTGATGAAAATGAAAGTGCTGAAAGAAAAATAACTGCCAACCTATATAATTCTATACCCAAGTTAAAATACCCTTCAAAAATAAAGACAAAATGAAGTCATTTCTGGATAAAAACTGACGGCATTTTTTCTAAGCAAAACTAAAAGCAAAAGAAATAATAAATGGAGATCTTCTTGTGGAAAAAAAAAATGAGCCCAGATGGAAAGATGAAACTACAGGAAGAAATGAGCAAGAGAAAACATAAATATGTGGGTAACTCTAAATAAACAATGATGGTACATAGTAGTCATCCTCTGGGACTTAATGTAAAATTGAAATGCACAAAAACACATAAGATGGGGAAAACAGTAAACAAAGTTAAAGTATTCTAAGATCAAGCATTGTCTATAAAATAGCAGAAGTGGTATTCCAATGAGTAAACAATACATATCATTATCTTAGGATAACTTCTAAAGGAATAATGAGAACAGTAAAATTAACAAAGTAATGGGGAATGGAAAAAAAGATTAATTCAAAAGATGACTAAAACAGAGAGACAGATACATATGAGGAAAAGGACCATAAAACAGGGCCAACAGAAAACAGGTAGTAAGATTGTAATTATAAATCCACACACATCAGTCAGATTACACTAAGCATAAATCACTTTTCTGATTAAAAGATAATTATTTTCAGATTATATTAAAAATATATTTTCCATTAAATCAATACAATGCTCGTGCCCATGTAGCCATATTCAGGTAAGTAAATTTTAAATTATCAGCACTTCAGAAATCCATATGCCTCTATCCTATATCGTAAACTTCCTCACCATAAATGGCATATGTGGTACTAATCTCCTTGTTTTACTCTTTAGATTTACTATCCAGCTTAGAATCCCTAAATCATGCACTTTGTTTTATGGCTATTTTTGAACTTCATTTAAATGGAATCACACAAGTCTTGCGTCTGCTTTCCAATCACACGTTGTGGGAATAATCCATACTGCTGCATGTGACTGCAGTTCCTTCATTTTCATTCATTTGCAACATTCCACCTTATAGATTTACGGTAATTTCTTTTTCAACTGTAGATGGACATATTTTCCTTTCAGTTTTTGGCCATTATAAAAAATGCTGCTAATAAACATTCCTATACATATATTCTATGGCATATCAACATGCAATAGATATTACTCTAACTAGGATATATCAAGAGCTGGGACTGCTAGGTCAAAGGATATTCATATCTTTGACATTTCCAGATAATGTCAATTTTCTTTTAGAGTACTATACCAATTTACTCATGCAACAAAATATTAACTACTACTCCCTTTATTTCAAAACCTCACCAATACCCAGTAGTCAGATTTTTAAATGTATTTTTTCCTTACCTGATATGAAATGATATCTCATTGTGGTTTTAATTTGCATTTCCCTGATTACTAATGAAGATGAACACCTTTTCATATGTATATTGGCCATTTCGAACTCCTCTTTTGTGAAGTGGATGCACAAGTCTTTTGCCCATTTTTCTTTTGTATTATTTGGCTTTTACTCATTGATTTGTTGAAGTTCTTTATATATATTCTGCGTACTAGTCCTCTACAGGTTATATGTGCTGCGAGTATCTTCTCCAACTCGGATGGCCTGTCTTCTCACTATCTTTATAGTGCCTTTTGAGAAAAGAAGTTTCTAATTTTAATGTGGTAAAATTAATCAATTTTTCTTTTATGGCAAGGGCATTTATGTCTTAAGAAAACTTTCCCTATCCAAGTTCATGAAGACATTATATATTCTAAAAGCTTTATAATTCTAATATTCTATTCTAATATAATTCTAATATTCTAAAGCTTTATAATATATATTCTAAAAGCTTTGTAATTTCCTTTAGATATTTTTAGTTCCTTAATCCATGAGTTTTTTTGTAGAGCTTTACAAAGGAGTCCAATTTCATATTTCCCCCAACATAAACAGCAAACAAGATGGTACCATTTACTAAAAGTCAATCATTTTCCAAATGACTGACTGCCACACAATCTCCATCACATATCACATGTACATACATACATGGGTTTCTGGACTCTCCACTGTTACACTGATCCATTTGTCCAGCATGTGCCAATCTCATACTATGCTATTACTGTAGCTTTGTAATATCCTAACATCTGAAGGCAAATTCCTTCCATTTTGTTTCTCTAATTAAAGAGTATCTTGACCTCTGAACCCACTGAATTTTAGAATCATGTCATTAAGTTCTATAAAATTACACACTAAGATACTGACTGAAGTTGTACTCTATAAATATAATACTCCTTTGTCCACACCATATATCTTTTTAATTGATTTTTCTTTAATATCTAACGTTTTATATTTTCTTCAGCTATTGTTTGTCTTATTAAATGTATTCCTAGGTACTTGATATGATTTGGGGCTTCTATAATGGTGTTACAGCTTTTCCAAAATTTTATTTCCTGATTGTTTCTATCTTGTATTCTAAACAGGAATATGAAAGATTTCTTAGATATTTGAATTCAGCAATCTTGTTTTACTCTTATTAATTTTAATAATTAATCTGTAGGTTTCACTAGATTTCATACATACACACCCCAATCACCCAAAAATAGTAGTAATATTGTTCCTTCTTTACTATACTTTGTATTTTTCCTTTTCCCCTGATTTTTTGGCATTCTTGCATTAGCTAAGACATCCAGTATGTTATATAAAATGGTGACAGCAGGCACCTTTCTTTTGTATCTCCAAGGAACACTTCCAATGTTTTACCATCAGATTTGTCCTAGGGATTTTGTAGATAATTTTTGTCAGATTAAAGAAGTTACCTCTTTTCTGAGTTTGCCACGAATTTATTTTAATCATAAATGGGTATTTTATCAAGTCCTGCATCTATAGTGAGTTGTGAGTTGATAATGGTTTTTCTCCAGGCAAATCACATTAGTTTATTTATTTTATTTTATTTTTTGAGAGTCTTGGTCTGTCGCCCAGGCTGGAGTACAGTGGTGTGATCTCAGCTCACTGCAGCCTCTGCCTCCCGGGTTCAAGCAATTCTCCTGTGTCAGCCTCCCGAGTAGCTGGGATGACAGGCATGCACCACCAGGCCCAGCTAATTTTGTATTTTTTTTTTTTCTTTTTGAGATGGAGTCTCGCTGTGTTGCCCAGGCTGGAGCACAGTGGTGTGATCCCGGCTCACTGCAAGCTCCACCTCCCAGGTTCACGCCATTCTCCTGCCTCAGCCTCCTGAGTAGCTGGGACTACAGTCGCTCGCCACCATGCCGGGCTAATTTTTTGTATTTTTAGTAGAGACGGGGTTTCACCATGTTAGCCAGGATGGTCTTGATCTCCTGACCTCGTGATCCACCCACCTCGGCTTCCCAAAGTGCTGGGATTACAGGCGTGAGCCACCGCACCTGGCCTAATTTTGTGTTTTTAGTAGAGACAGGGTTTCTCCATGTTGGTCAAGCTAGTCTTGAACTCCCGACCTCAGGTGATCTGCCCGCCTCGGCCTCCCAAAGAGCTGGGATTACAGGCATAAGCCACCGTGCCTGGCCAATTTTTGTATTATTATTATTATTTTTTATTAGAGATGGAGTTTCACCATGTTGGTCAGGCTGGTCTCAAACTCCTGACCTCAAGTGATCCACCTGCCTCAGCCTCCCAAATTGCTGGGATTACAGGCGTGAGCCACCATGCCCAGCCACATTAATTGATGTTTAATTGTTAAACCGAGGTTCCCATACTCTTGAGTCAAACTCAACTTTTGTAGACTATTGAACTTGGTTTACCTAGTTATCTTGTTTAGGACAGCTGCATTTATTTTGTGGTTTAAAGCAGGTTGTAATTTTCCATTTCTGTAAAATTTTTAAATTGATTTTATAATAGTATTAGGGTTATGCTAGTCTCATAAAATGAGCTGAAAAAAGTTCCCTTTTTTTCTATTCTTTGGAAGAGTTTGCTTCAAGCTGGTGTTATTTCTTGCATAAATATTTTATAAAACTCACCATTAAAGCCATCAGAATCAAGTTACACATTTGTTACACCTATCCGCACATTAACCATGGGCTGAGAGTGCTGCCTCAAACAGTTTTATAATTCGCAGGGTTCTTCCTTCAGAATAGAACATGAGATAGATTTGTTCATATAAAAGACACAAACCATGGCTAAATTGGATATATTTTTCTATAAAGTGCTATTTTAATGGTGTCTTTTTCACTTCCATCACTAGCACTTTTTATTTTTTGTTACTTCATGAGTTTCAGCACATGCATCAATAAGGGGTCACACTACAAAGTGTCACTGAAATGTGGCTCTTGCCTTCATCAACTAAATGCCTCCTTCACAGCAGCTTCCTGGCTTAAAACTAAAATGTGAGCCCAATATTACAGAATATTAGGGCATCTCCTGAAGGGTCACAACTGCATGTTAAATCCCCCAAAACAAACATAAATGGTTTAGATCTGTAATGCTTCTCCTTTGTTCTCCTTTGTTTTAGAGCCTCCTTGTGTACGCATAGTTATTTGTGGGAAAGGGTGTTCTTCAAACAATGCCCATCGTTTAATCTACTTATTTTTGATTGTATGTTTTCCTTTTTTAAAAAACTCAAGTATAGGGCCAGGCGCAGTGGCTCACGCCTGTAATCCCAGCACTCTGGGAGGCCGAGGCAGGCAGACTGCCTGAGCCCAGGAATTCCAGACCAGCCTGGGCAACATGGTGAAGCCCTGCCTCTACAAAAAAATATAAAAAATTAGCCCAGCATGGTGATTGCACACCTGTAGTCCCAGTTACTTGGGAGGCTGAGGTGGAAGATCACTTGAGCCCAGGAGGTTGAGGCTGCAATGAGCCGTGATTGCACCACTATACTCCAGCCTGGACAACAAAGTGAAACCCTATCTCAAAAAAACCTGCAAAACCCAAAAACCAAAGAAAAACCCACAACTGAAGTATAATATGTAAAAGTAAAACTATAGGACATTTTAAGAGTGAATGTTAAGAATAATCAACATTACAAAGATCCAAAACTGTGATGAAGAAAAAATTCATTATTATAGATTTAGATAAATTTATGCATATTTGCAGAAACCACCTACCTTTCAGAAACAGACTTATTTTGATCTGGTGACAAATTAATTTTTTTACTTCCTTTTTCTGAAGGGTTAGAAGGCTCATAATTCACAGAAGACTTTTCAATTGGACTATTAACTGACTCCAGATTCTTATCCAAAATCATAGTCTCTGAATTTGCAACCTATTAAATAGGTGAGAAAAAAGCAGTTGAAGGGAATTTTACCAATTGTATCCTTCCAAACAAAATTAGCATTTTCAAAGTATTCTTGCATACATATGGCAAAACATAAGTTAAATCACATGTATTTCGATGGCTGATGACCATGATTGTGATTTGCCTGCCAAAATGAATTTTTAAAAATTCCGAAGAAATAAAAATGATGGTATACATCAACTTCCTACCTTGGATGGAAAGAAGAAAAACAAATGTTCAGATACTTAGACAACACTTTATTCCTATTAGACTAACTTTTAGGACCTAATAAACACTATACTTAAGAAAATTTTACTTTTGTTATACTTTTAATAAAGACTAGAAATAACTCAGATTGCTAACTTGCTCTTCCAATTGTTATTTAAAACTTGAAGCTGAAACATTCAGTGTTCTCAGCTTTGGTTGAGAACTTGCAGCATTTTATATATATGTAAATATATATGTACATTAATTCAAAAGGATCAAGGACAGCATGAACAAAAATGCACTAGGTGCCATGGAAGCCGGGCACCCATCCATTGCCCCAAACCTGCAGAAGTGGTGGCTAACCCCCCAATTCCATACTTGCAGGATCAGGGGGCCCAATTCACCACAGCAGCACTATCAGTTGGGTGCTCATCTGACATCTGGGGCAATGGCAGGCCCAATCCGTTGCAGTGGTAGTGACCATAGGCCAACTTTTCCTGAATTTCCCACCCAACGGCACTGGGGATTGAGGTGGCACCGGCAGGGGCTAAATGGGAGACCCAGTGGAGCCAGAAGAATGAAGCTAAGCAGTATGGCACTGTAAGAGCTCTGAAAAGTAAACTGTCATTGAAACTGCAGCTTAAAAGAAGAGGCGAGGATCTACATACTAAACCTAAACAGGGGAACTTCCTGCTGAAAGAGAGTCCTATGCTTAGTGTTTTCAAAGAGCCCTCCATGTGACTGGATACTGAGACATTTGATCCTTCCAAGGCACTAGCAAAAGGGTGTCCAGCCAAAATCTTGACTTTCTCTCCAGGGCATATTCTTCTGATAGTGAGCCTCTTAAGAGTCTTCTGCAATTTGGTCAGGCTGAGAATTGCCTAAATCATTAAGTCCTGGTTCCTTTCTGATAAACAGTTTGTTTCTTCTTCAATTTTTCTTTTTTTTCTCACATTGTAAAAAGAAGCAAGAGGAAATCGGGCCAAACCTTCAACACTTTGCTCAGAAACCTCATACACCCCTGTAATCCCAGCTACCCAGGAGGCTAAGGCACGAGAATTGATTGAACCCAGGAGGCGGATGTTGCAGTGAGCCGAGATTGTGCCACTTCACTCCAGCCTGGGCAACAGAGCCAGACTTTGACTCCAAAAAATAAAAAAATAAAAAATAAAAAAATAAATACAATCTCATAAGTCAAACAAAATCCAAATTCATAGTTTACAAGTTCTGTTTTCCATGTAACCGTAGGATACAATGCAACTAAACTTCCTGCCACTATGTAACACAAATCCCCTTTCCTCCTGTTTCCAATAACATGTATCCTCACTTCCTTTCAAGTCCTCACCAACACAATGCTTTTAATGTCTATATTTCTATCAAAAGTTTGTTTATGAAGATCTAGGTATTAAGTCCATGGTAGGTTTTCTCCACTGTGCTCATTTCCTTTTAACCCCCACGGGCAGTCTTTAACTTCCAAATTTCTATAAGAGTCTGTTCAAGGTAATCTAGGCTTTTTATAAAGCATGCTCCTCAAAACTCCTCTAGTCTCTACGCATTACCCTACTGCAAAGCCACCTTCACATTTTTAGGTATTGGTTACAGCAGCACCCCATACTTCCTGGTACCAAATTCTCTGTGAATTTCCTGAAGTTACCTTAACAAATTACCACAAACTGCATGACTTATTTTATCATAGTTTTAGAAGCCAAAAGTTTGAAATCAGTTTTACTAAGCTGAAATCAAGGTACTGGCCTTCCTTCTGGAGGCTGCCTGTGTCTCTGGACTTGAGGCCCTCCTCCATCTTCAGTGTACTTCATTCCAGCCTCTGCTTCCACTGTCCCATTTCCTTTTTCTGCTTTTGACCTTCTTGCCACTTTTTTTGTAAGAACTCTTTTGATTAAAATGAGCCCACACAGATAATCCAGGATTAACTACCCATCATCTCAAGGTACTTAATTTAATAATACCTACAAAGACTCTTTTCACCATGTAAGGTAACATATTCACAAGTTCTGGGCATTAGGTCATGGACATCTTGCAGGGACCATTTTTTCCATCTACCACAGCTGTAGAAGGTCGAAAAAACACTATGAACCATCTTGGCACAATTAACTGAAACATGACATTTATAGAACATTATAACCAACATTCTGTACATGGAACATTCGTCAAGTAAAATAATATGCTGGCCTATAAAATAAGTTTAACTTTCAAAATTTAAATTTTACATAGTATGTTCTCTGACCAAATGAAATCAGGTATTATAAAAATAAAATACCTAGAAGTCATAAATATTTTCAAATTAAACACACACTTCCAAATAATTCATACGTCAAAGAATACAAGGAACATTATAAATCATTTTGAACTGATAGAAAACAAAGATATGATATATCAAAGATTATAATATTTGCATTAAGAAGTACATAATCTAATCACTAAGAAGATGCTTCGAAAAAGTCATGCTTAGAAGGAAATTTAGCTTTAAATGTTTAATGTTAGAAAAGGTCTCTTAAGAACCTGGAAAAAGAACAAATTATAACTAAAGTCAGTAAAACAAAGACAATAAAAAAAAACAGGAATCAAAATAAAGAAAACAAATGATAGAAATAACAAAATTTGGCTGATCAAGAAGGAAAAATAATATAAAAATACAGATTAACCCACATCGGAAATAAAGTACAGTGATACACTGTAGAACCCCAAACATTAAAAGGACAAGTGAATTTTTTTTTTTTTTTTTTTTGAGATGGAGTCTCACACTGTCACTGGGCTGGAGTGCAGTAGCACAATCTCGGCTCACTGCAACCTCCGCCTCCCGGGTTCAAGTGATTCTCCTGCCTCAGCCTTCCAAGTAGCTGGGATTACAGGCACCTGCCACCATGCCCGGCTAATTTTTTGTATTTTTAGTTGAGATGGGGTTTCACCATGTTAGCAAGGCTGGTCTCGAACTTCTGACCTCGTGATGTGCCCGCCTCGGCCTCCCAAAGTGCTGGGATTACAGGCGTGAGCCACCGCGCCCAGCCTAGGACAAGTGAATTTTACTGATAACTTTATGACAGTGAATTCAATAATTTAGATAACACGGATAAATTTTTTACAAAGATAACTTGCAAAACCGATAAAAGATGGAAAAAAAATCTGAATGGCTCTGTACCTACGGAAGAATTGGATTTTCAAGTAAATACCTTCTTACAAAGAAAGCTGCAGGCCAGGTGTAGTGGCTCACGCCTATAATCCCAGGACTTTGGGAGGCCGAGGCGGGTGGATCACACGAGGTCGGGAGTTCAAGACCAGCCTGAGCAACATGGAGAAACCCTGTCTCTACTAAAAATACAAAATTAGCCAGGCGTGGTGGCGCATGACTGTAATCCCAGCTACTCAGGAGGCTGAGGTAGGAGAATCGCTTGAATCCGGGAGATGGAGGTCACGGTGAGCTGAGATCGTGCCACTGCACTCCAGCCTGGGCAAGAAGAGTGAAACTCCATCTCAAAAAAATAAATAAAAAAAGAAAGCTCCTTGCTCAGTTTTCAGAATCTAAGTGCTGAGTATACAAGTATTCACTATAAAATTATTTTGGATTGCTGGCAAGATGGCTGAATAGGAACAGCTCCCATCTGCAGCTCCCAGTAAGATTGATGCAGAAGGTGGGTGATTTCTGAATTTCCAACTGAGGTACCTGGTTCATCTCATTGGGACTGGTTGGACAGTGGGTGTAGCCACAGACGGCGAGCTAAAGCAGGGTGGGGCTCTCACCAGGGAAGCACAACGGGTCAGGGAATTCTCTTCCCTACTCAAGGGAAGCTGTGATGGACTATGCCGTGAGGAATGGTACACTCCAGCCCAGATACTGCCTTTTTCCCACGGTCTTCACAACCCACAGACCAGGAGATTCCTTCCGGTGCCTATGCTACCACGGCCCTGGGTTTCAAGCACAAAGCTGGGTGGCTGTTAGGGTAGACACTGAGCTAGCTGCAGGAGTTTTTCTGTTCCGTACCCTAGTGGTGCCTGGAACACCAGTGAGACAGAACCGTTCACTCTTCCACAAAGGGGGCTGAAGCCAGGGAGCCAAGTGTTTTGGCTCGGCAGGTCCCACGCTACACGGAGCCCAGCAAGCTAAGATCCACTGGCTTGAAATTCTCGCTGCCAGCACAGCAGTCTGAGGTTGACCTGGGATGCTCAAGCTTGGTGAGGGGAGGGGAAGACACCATTGCTGAGGCTTGAGCAGGTGGTTTCCCCCTCACAGTGTAAACAAAGCCACTGGGAAGTTTGAACTGGGCCGAGCCCACTGCAGCTCAGCAAGGCCACTGTGGCCAGACTGCCTCTCTAGATTCCTCCTCTCTGGGCAGGGCATTTCTGAAAAAAAGGCAGCAGCCCCAGTCAGGGGCTTACAGATAAAACCCCCATCTCCCTGGGACAGAGCACCTGGGTGAAGGGGCGGCTGAGGGCTTCAGCAGTCTTAAATGTCCCTGCTGGACAGGACTCTGAAGAGAGCAGCGGATCAGTGATCTCCCAGCACAGCATTTGAGCTCTGCTAAGTGTCAGACTGGCTCTTCAAGTGGGTCCCTGACCCCCGTGTATCCTGACTGGGAGACACCTCCCAGTAGGGGCCAACAGACACCTCATACAGGAGAGCTCTGGATGGCATCTGTCAGTGCCCCTCTGGGATGAAGCTTCCAGAGGAAGGAACAGGCAGCAATCTTTGCTGTTCTGCAGCCTCCACTGGTGATACCCAGGCAAACAAGGTCTGGAGTGGACCTCAAGCAGACCTGCAGCACAGGGGCCTGACACAAAAGTAACAAACAGAAAGGAATAGCATCAACATCAACAAAAAGGACGTCCACTCAGAGACCCCATCCGAAGGTCACCAACATCAAAGACCAAAGGTAGATAAATCCACGAAGATGGGGAGAAACCAGCCCAAAAAGGCTGAAAATTCCAAAAACAAGAATGCCTCTTCTCCTCCAAAGGATCACAACTACTTGCCAGCAACAGACCAAAACTGGATGGAGAATGACGGTGACGAATTGACACAAGTAGGCTTCAGAAGGTGGGTAATAACAAACTCCAATGAGCTAAAGGAGCACTTTTTTTTTTTTTTTTGAGATGGAGTTTTGCTCTTGTCGCCCAGGCTGGAGTGCAGTGGAGTGATCTCGGCTCACTGCAACCTCTGCCTCCCGGGTTCAAGTGATTCTCCTGCATAGCCTCCTGAGTAGTTGGGACTACAGGCGTGCACCACCACGCTCAGCTAATTTTTTGTATTTTTAGTAGAGATGGGGTTTCACTATGTTGGCTAGAGTGGTCTCGAATTTTTGATCTTGTGCCCGTCTCGACCTCTCAAAGTGCTGGGATTACAGGTGTGAGCCAGTGCACCCAGCCTAAAGGAGCATCTTCTAACTCAATGCAAGGAAGCTAAGAACCTTGAAAAAAGGTTAGACAAATTGCTAACTAGAATAACCAGTTTAGAGAAGAATATAAATGACCTGATGGAGCTGAAAAACAAGGTACGAGAACTTCATGAAGCATACACAAGTACTAACAGCTGAATTGATCAAGCAGAAGAAAGGATATCAGAGATTGAAGATCAAATTAATGAAATAAAGCAAGAAGACAAGATTAGAGAAAAAAGAATTTTTGAAAAGGAACGAACAAAGCCTCCAAGAAATATGGGACTATGTGAAAAGACCACATCTACGTTTGATTGTTGTACCCGGAAGTGACAGGGAGAAGGGAACCAAGTTAGAAAACACTCTTCAGGATATTATCCAGGAGAACTTCCCCAACCTAGCAAGACAGGCCAACATCCAAATTCAGGAAATACAGAGAACACCACAAAGATACTCCTGGAGAAGAGGAATCCTAAGAACATAATCATCAGATTCACCAAGGTTGAAATGAAAGAAAAAATGTTAAGGGCAGCCAGAGAGAAAGGTAAGGTTACCCACAAAGGGAAGCCCATCAGACTAACAGCAGATCTCTCTGCAGAAACCCTACAAGCCAGAAGAGAGTGGGGGCCAATATTCGACATTTTTAAAGAAAAGAATTTTCAACCCAGAATTTCATATCCAGCCAAACTAAGCTTCTTAAATGAAGGAGAAATAAAATCCTTTACAGACAAGCCAATGCTGAGACATTTTGTCACCACCAGGCCTGCCTTACAAGAGCTCCTGAAAGAAGCACTAAACATGGAAAGGAACAACCGGTACCAGCCACTGCAAAAACATACCAAATTGTAAAGACCATCGACACTGTGAAGAAACTGCATCAACTAACCGGCAAAATAACCAGCTAGCATCATAATGACGGATCAAATTCACACATAACAATATTAACCTTAAATGTAAATGGGCTAAATGCCCCAATTAAAAGACACAGACTGGCAAATTGGATAGAGTCAAGACCCATTGGTGTGCTGTATTCAGGAGATCCATCTCACATGCAAAGACACACATAGACTCAAAATAAAGGGATGGAGGGAGATCTACCAAGCAAATCGAAAACAAAAAAAAGCAGGGGTTACAATCCTAGTCTCTGATAAAACAGACTTTAAACCAACAATGATCAAAAGAGACAAAGAAGGGAATTACCTAATGGTAAAGGGATCAATGCAACAAGAAGAGCTAACTGTCATAAATATATATGCACCCAATACAGGAACACCCAGATTCATAAAGCAAGTTCTTAAAGACCTACAAAGAGACTTAAGACTCCCAGACAGTAATAGTGGGAGACTTTAACAACGCACTGTCAATATTAGACAGATCAACACGACAGAAAATTAACAAGGATATTCAGGACTAGAACTCAACTCTGGACCAAGTGGACCTAATAGACATCTACAGAACTCTCCACCCCAAATCAATAGAATATACATTCTTCTCAGCACCTCATCATACTTATTCTAAAATTAACCACATAACTGGAATTAAAACACTCTTTAGCAAATGCAAAAGAACGGAAATCCTAACAGTCTCTCAGACCACAGTGCAATCAAATTAGAACTCAGTATTAGGAAACTCACTCAAAACCACACAACTACACGGAAACTGAACAACCTGCTCCTGAATGACTACTGGATAAATAACAAAATTAAGGCAGAAATAAAGATGTTCTTTGAAACCAATGGGACCAAAGACACAATGTACCAGAATCTCTGGGACACATTTAAAGCAGTGTTTCGAGGGAAATTTATAGCACTAAATGCCCACAAGAGAAAGCGGGAAAGATCTAAAATCAACACCCTAACATCAAAATTAAAAGAAGTAGAGAAGCATGAGCAAACAAATTCAGAAGCTAGCAGAAGACAAGAAATAACTCTAAGATCAGAGCAGAACTGAAGGAGATAGAGACATGAAAAACCCTTAAAAACAAACAAACAAACAAAAAATCAATGAATCCAGGAGCTGTTTTTTTTTAAAAAGATCCAACAAAATAGACCGCTAGCCAGACTAATAAAGAAGAAAAGATAGAAGAATCAAATAGACAAAATAAAAAATCATAAAGGGGATATCACCACCGATCCCACAGAAATAAAGACTACCATCAGAGAATAATATGAACACCTCTATGCAAATAAACTAGAAAATCTAGAAGAAATGCATAAATTCCTGGACACATACACCCTCCCAAGTCTAAAGCAGGAAGAAATCGAATTCCTGAAAAGACCAATAACGAGTTCTAAAACTGAGGCAGTAATTAATAGTCTACCAGCCAAAAGTCCAGGACCAGATGGATTCACAGCCGAATCCTACCAGAGGTACAAAGAGGAGCTGGTACCATTCCTTCTGAAACCATTCCAAAGAATAGAAAAAGAGGGGATCCTCCCTAACTAATTTTATGAGTCCAGCATCATCCTGATACCAAAACCTCACAGGGACACAACAAAAGAAAATTTCAGGCCAATATCCCTGATGAACATCAATGTGAAAATCCTCAATAAAATACTGGCAAACCGAATCCAGCAGCACATCAAAAAGTTTATCCACCACGATCAAGTTGGCTTCATACCTGGGATGCAGGGCTGGTTCAACATACACAAATCAATAAACTTAATCCATCACATAAACAGAACCAATGACAAAAACCACATGATTCTCTCAATAGATGCAGAAAAGGCCTTTGACAAAATTCAACACCCATTCATGCTAAAAACTCTCAATAAACTAGGTATTGATGGAACATATCTCAAAATAACAAGAGCTATTTATGACAAACCCACAGCCAATATCATACTGAATGGGCAGAAACTGGAAGCATTCCCTTTGAAAACTGGCACAAGAGAAGGATGCCCTCTCTTTCACTACTCGTATTCAACATAGTATTGGAAGTTCTGGCCAGGGCAATCAGGCAAGAGAAAGAAATATGGGGTATTCAAATAAGAAGAGAGGAAGTCAAACTGTCTCTGTTTGCAGATAACATGACTGTATATTTAGAAAACCCCATCATCTCAGCCCCAAATCTCCTTAAGCTGATAAGCAACTTCAGCAAAGTCTCAGGATACAAAATCCATGTGCAAAAATCACAAGCATTCCTATATACCAATAACAGAGAACCAAATCATGAGTGAACTCCCATTCACAATTGCTACAAAGAGAATACCTAGGAATCCAACTTACAAGGGATGTGAAGGACCTCTTCAAGGAGAACTACAAACCACTGCTCAAGGAAATAAGAGAGGACACAAGTAAATGGAAAATATTCCATGCTAATGGATAGGAAGAATCAATACTATGAAAATGGCCATACTGCCCTAAGTAATTTATAGATTCAATGCTGTCCCCATCAAGCTACCATTGACTTTCTTCACAGAACTGGAAAAAAATACTTAAAATTTCATATACCAAAAAAGAGCCCACATAGCCAAGACAGTCCTAAGCAAGAAGTACAAAGCTGGAGGCATCACACTACCTGACTTCACACTATATTACAAGGCTACAGTAACCAAAACAGCATGGTACTGGTACCAAAACAGATATATAGACCAATGGAACAGAACAGAGGCCTCAGAAATAACACCACCTATCTACAACCATCTGATCTTTGACAAACCTGACAAAAACAAACAATGGGGAAAGGATTCCCTATTTAATAAATGGTGTTGGGAAACCTGGTAACCATATGCAGAAAACTGAAACTGGACCCCTTCCTTACACCTTATACAAAAATTAACTCAAGATGGATTAAAGACTTAACCATAAGACCTAAAACCATAAAAGCCCTAGAAGAAAACCTAGGTGTTAGGAACAGTTTCTCTTCAAAGGATTTCACCCCCCTTGTCCTTTGTTCTATTTTATAAGTAACCTTTCCTGCCATTAACAGGCCCAGGCATCCACCAAGCTTGTAGCTGACCCACACTACCTTACTTTAAATTGTTAGGCACAAACAATAAACTTCCTGGTTCTTTGTCCTATTCTAAATGCTAAACCTAGTCAATTGGGATCTGTTTAGATTGTGCGGTCTGACCCCAATTAACGGGGGAGGTGGGGGGAGACAGGGAGGACACAGAAACAGGAATGGCATTAGGAATAAAAACCCCTGCTTTCCTTTGTTCGGTGTGCTCTTGTGATTGTGACTGACGCAGACAGCACCCTTCTGCAGAAGTAAATTTACCTTGCTGAGAAGTCTTTTGAGTGTTCGTTTTCTTTGCAACTCCCAGCTCATTTCTAACAATTTGGGGGCCTTGCCCGGGATCCCATTCTCCTCCAGAGAAGGGTCTCTGGTCATCTTCTGGGAGGGGATGCATCACACTGACTTGGTGCAGTGGCCTCAAAGGCTGGAGACTAAGAACCACCCATTGTGACAAATAAACCTGGAATCTCAGCAACGCGAGAAGAGGACTACAAATACTGTGGCGACCAGGTAACTATGTGCACAGACCAAGGTAAGAAAAGCCGCTGGGGCGGTGAAGTGCTTCCCTGATGGTTGGGGTATCTTGGAGGTTGAAAGTGCATGAATTGTAACAAGCACTACTGCTGTGCGGAGTGAGTGAGTCCAATCTGCAGTTCCGTGGTCAACTCATATGGCTTATGGCGGCCCTTTGGGATCCCGTCACGGTTTTATACTGATCCATCAATGTTAAGAAGGACCTAAATTCCCTCTGGGGAAGTGGCCAGAGAAGACGAAGCAAAAGGAGAAGAGTGCAAGAAAACTCCAGTGGTTGGGGGGCAGGGGGCGGGTTGAGGCTGTAGGAAAGGAAAGGCAAGAAATCTCCAGTAGGGGGCATTGAGCCTCACACAAACTTCCAATAGTCGGGAAGGCAAGAAATTTCCAACAAAGGATATTGAGCATCACCCCAAAACCCCTAAGATGGGAAATACCCCAATAAGGTAGGGCATAAAAAGGATAACACTAGCAGCAGTAACATTCCCCCTGATAGTCTCCTAGGGCTTACGTTAAAATACTGGAAAGATAATGAAAGGACTAAACACAAGAAAAAGCAACAGATGATAAAATATTGTTGTTTCATTTGGACCCAGGAACCAATCCTCGAACCCTCAGTTTTCTGGCCAAAGTTTGGGTCATATGAGGACTGGATTTGTCAGCTTTCAATAGAACATATTAATAGTAAGAGTCCTACCTCCCAAGAGGAAATAGGTTATGCCCTATGTTGGTGGCAAGGACTTGTACTCCTTCACCCCCTAAAGACTGGAGGGAACAAGTCAAAAACTAACCTTTGGTGGAAAGTTGGTTGTAATCACATCTCATCAAGTTAGAACCATCTTAAATCAAAAGGCAGCAAGGTGGCTTACTGACTCAAGAATTTTAAAATACGAAGCTATCCTGTTAGAGAGAGATTATTTAACACTATCCACTGATAATTCACTTAACCCAGCAGGTTTCTTGACTGGAGATCCAAATCTAAAGAGACCTGAACATGAGTGTTTAGATTTAATTAATTACCGTACAAAAGTTAGGCCTAATTTAAGAGAGACCCCTTTCAAAACAGGGCAGCACTTATTTATAGGTGGCTCTTCCTGAGTAACTGAAGGAAAAAGATATAATGGGTACTCAGTAGTCAATCAATGGGGAAGCCCTTGAAGAAGTAGAGTCAGGAAGACTGCCCAATAATTGGTCTGCCCAAACATGTGAATTGTTTGCATTATATCAAGCCTAACGCACTTGCAGAACCAAGAAGGGACTATTTATACTGATTCCAAGTATGCTTTCAGGGTAGCTCACACTTTTGGAAACATTTGGACTGAACAAGACCTTATTAATAGCAAAGGTCAAGACGTAGTTCACAAAAAGTTAATCACCCATGTATTAAATAATCTCCAGGGCTGGGAGCGGTGGCTCATGCCTGTAATCCCAGTACTTTGGCAGGCTGAGGCGGGCAGATCACCTGAGGTCAGGAGTTCGAGACTAGCCTGACCAACATAAAGAAATCCTGTCTCTACTAAAAATACAAAAAAATTAGATGGGCATGGTGGCACATGCCTGTAATCCCAGCTCCTTGGGAGGCTGAGGCAGGAGAATTGCTTGAACCTGGGAGGCGGAGGTTGCTGTGAGCCAAGATCACGCCATTGCCCTCCAGCCTGGGCAACAAGAGTGAAACCCTGTCTCAAAAAAATAAATAAATACAATAATCTCCAGCTGCCAGAATAAATAGCTATTGTCCATGTCCCAGGACACCAGAAAAGCCTTTCTTTTCAAAGTCAGGGAAATAACCTTGCAGATCAAATAGCCAAACAAGTGGCTGTTTCCTCTGAGAGGCCTGTTTTTCACTTAACTCCTTGCCTTCCTCCCCCTACCGCAGTCCCCATTTTCTCTTCCACTGAAAAAGAAAAATTAATAAAAACAGGGGCTAAAGAAAACTCAGAAGGGAAATGGGTATTATCAGACCAAAGAGAAATGTTATCCAAACCCCTCATGAAGGAGGTCTTGTCTCAGCTGCATCAAGGAACCCATTGGGGACCCCAAGCTATGTGTGAAGCAGTTCTCAGAGTTTATGGGTGTATAGGAATTTATACCCTAGCCAAACAAGTTACAGATAGTTGCTTAATATGTAAGAAAACTAATAAGCAAACTCTAAAAAAATCACCACTTGGGGGAAGATGTCCAGCACTAAGACCATTCCATAGTGTCCAAACTGATTACAGAGAAATACCTCAATAAGTCACCTAAAATTCCTATTAGTAATAGTAGATCACCTCACTCACTGGGTAGAAGCTATTCCCTTTTCAAATGCAACTGCTAATAATGTAGTTAAGGCATTAATTGAAAATATTGTACCCAGGTTTGAAATAATAAAAAACACTGATTCAGATAATGGAACTTGTTTCACTGCAAATATTGTTAAAGGGCTTACTCAAACTCTAGGAATAAATTGGGAATATCATACTCCATGGCATCCCCCTTCATCAAGGAAGGTATAAAAAAATAAACCAAACTTTAAAGAATCATTTAAATCGATTTTGAAAACTTCATTGCCTTGGACCAAGTGTCTCCCCATTGCCCTGCTCAGAATTCGAACTGCCCCTCAAAAAGACATTATATACTTGGTCTATCTTCTACTTTGTCTTCTCTTAGGACCCAAGGTCTCTTAGCACAAACACCACCTCTTGAGTTCCCAGTGCATCCATATCGATCTGGAGATTACGTCCTCATCAAAAGCTGGAAAGAAGAAAAACTCGAACCAATCTGGGAGAGACCTTATCTAGTGCTCCTAACCACTGAGACAGCAGTCTGGATTATTAAGAAAGGGTAAACTCATCACACTCAGGTGAAAAAGGCATGACCCCCTTTGGAGTCATAGGTTGTCACTCCCGGGCCAACACCTTCCAAACTAATATTCAAAAAAACTTAACCTGTCTAACTTGCCTCCTCTTTCTTTCGTTAGCTACCCAGGAACATTTTATTATCAATGTAACCTGATCATCATTTCCTCAAACAATTACATTTGATGCTTGTCTTGTTATGCCCTGTGGGGACCTACAAACTCAAAGGCAACTAGCCTCTTCAGGTTAGTACCTTTGCCCTGGCCCTCTAGAACACACAGAACCCACCCCTAACTCTCACCGTTGTGACCGTCTAGCATGGTATTTGAAACCCTGTAGCTCTCGGGAACATGTTTATTGGACCACTCAGTACCAAGGCTGGGCTTTTACGGAAGGTCCCTGTGCTGCCCTAAAGCCTTATCTCTGCATCGCTAAATGAACCACCCCCTCTAATTGTCAATCCTACCAATGTAACCCAGTCCTTCTCTCCACTACCACTTCTACTTCCATTGACCCTAAGCCCACCTTAGGCTGTCTCTATGGTTTAGGAGCAGATGTTGCTGGAAGGGACCCTATAGCCTCCTTGAAATACATTTTGTCCACCATTCTCCACCTCCTACCACTTCACCTTCCCTAAATCCACCAAATCACATAGTGGGTGCCACTCCTCACCCCATTCCCAATGACAAAACTAAAGTAGCTATTGTAAAAGTAAAAGATTTAAAACAGACTTTAGCAATTGAGACTGGATACCAAGAAGCAAATGCCTGCATGGAATGAATTGAATATTCTGTTTGCACTCTCAACAAAAGCAGTTGTTACGCTTGTGCACACGGTAGGCCAGAGGCCCAGGTTGTCCCCTTTCTACTTGCATGGCCTTCAAATCGACTGGGCGTGGACTGTATGATAGCTCTCTTCTAGCACCCCACAGCCTGGGGTAATAAGTCATGCCAAGCTCTCTCTCTGCTATTCCCTGAAGTCCAGCACCCTGCAGGTCAGTCCCTGCGGGCCACCCAGCTTCCATCTAACGATGCCAATTTTACTTTGTGTCTCTCATGACAGGGAGAAAATTTGGCATTTCTTGGAGACCTAAAGGGATGCAGTGAGCTTAAGCCTTTCTAAGAGCTTACCAATCAGTCTGTCCTTACTCATCCTCGAGTGGATGTATGGTAGTCCTGTGGTGGACCCTTACTGGACACTCTGCCAAATAACTGGACCAGTACTTGTGCTCTAATTCAATTGGCCATCCCTTTCACCCTGGCATTCCATCAACCAGAAAAAGGAAAAACACCACCATAAAACAAGAGAGGCCCCTCAAGATCTTTTGATTCTCACGTTTATATAGATGCCACTGGAGTCCCACGAGGGGTACCAGATAAATTTAAAGCACGAAACCAAACAGCTGCAGGGTTCAAATCCTTGTTCTGGTGGGTAACTGTTAATAAAAACGTGGATTGGATAAATTATATCTACTATAACCAACAACAACTTGTCAGTTATACTAAGGATGCCATTAAAGGAACAGCTGAGCAATTAGGGCCAAATGGCCTGTGAAAATAGGATGGCACTAGATATGATACTAGCAGAAAAAGATGGAGTCTGTATCATGATAGGAACCCAATGTTGTACCTTCATCCCTAACAATACAGCTCCTCATGGAACAATCACTAAACCTCTACAAGGTCTCACCTCCTTATCTAATGAGTTAACCAGGAATTCTGGGGTAAATGACCCCTTTATAGGATGGTTAGAAAGGTCGTTTGGTAAATGGAAAGGACTCATGGCTTCTATTTTTACTTCCCTCGCAATTATACTTAGGGTACTCATTCCCACTGGCTGCTGTATCATACCTTCTATTCATGGATTAGTTCAATAAAACAATAAAACTTGTAAAAACAGCCCCTACTAAAACTTTCCTCATTTCTTTTCCACCCTATTCTGACAAGCTTTTACTTCTAGACAATCAAGAAGAACAGCAAAGTCAAGACATGTTAGATAAGTTTGAAGAAGAAAATGTGTAAATTCAAGAGGGGGAAAATTTTTAGGAACAAACAGTTTCTCTTCAAAGGGTTTCACCCTCCTTGTCCTTTGTTCTATTTTATAAGTAACCTTTCCTGCCTTTAACACACCCAGGCATGCCCTCCATCTACCAAGGTTGTAGCTGACCCACACCACCTTACTTTAAGTTGTTAGGTACAAACCAACTTCCTGGTTCTTTGTCCTATTCTAAATGCTAAACCTAGTCAATTGGGATCAGTTTAGATTGTGCGATCCGACCCCAATTAATGGGGGGAGGACACAGAAACAGGAACGGCATTAGGAATAAAATCCCCTGCTTTCCTTTGTTCAGTGTGCTTTTGCAATCGTGACTGATGCAGGCAGCACCTTTCTGCAGAAGTAAATTTGCCTTGCTGAGAAATCTTTTGTTTGAGTGCATGTTTTCTTTGTGACTCCAAGCTCTTGTTTCTAACATAGGCAATAACATACAGGACACAGGCATGGGCAAAGACTTCATGACTAAAATACCAAAAGCAACAGCAACAAAAGCCAAAATTGACAAATTGGATCTAATTAAACTAAAGAGATTCTGTGCAGCAAAGGAAACTATCATCAGAGTGAACAGGCAACCTACAGAATGGCACAAAATTTTTGCAATCTATCCATTTGACAAACGGCTAATATCCAGAACCTATAAAGAACTTAAATTTACAAGAAAAAACCCCATCAAAAAGTAGGCGAAGGATATGAACAGACACTTCTCCAAAGAAGACATTTATGCAGCCAACAAACATGAAAAATAGCTCACCATCACTGGTCATTACAGAAATGCAAATCAAAACCACAGTAAGATACTAACTCATGCCAGTTAGAATGGCGATCATTAAAAAGTCAGGAAACAACAGATGCTGGAGAGGATGTGGAGAAATAGGAACGCTTTTTATACTGTTGGTGAAAGTGTAAATTAGTTCAACCATCGTGGAAGACAGTGTGGCGATTCCTCAAGGATCTATAGAGCCAGAACTACCACATGACCCAGCAATCCCATTACTGGGTATATACCCAAAAGATTATACATCATTCTGCTATAAAGACACAAGCACATGTACATTTACTGCAGCACTATTTACAATAGCAAAGACTTGGAATCAACCCAAATGCCCGTCAATGATAGACTGGATAAAGACAATGTGACACTTATACACCATGGAATACTATGCAGCCAAAAAAAAAAAAGGATGAATTCATGTCCTTTGCAGTGACATGGATGAAGCTGAAAACCATCATTCTCAGCAAACTAACACAAGAACAGAAAACCAAACACCACATGTTCTCACTCATAAGTGGGAGTTGAAAAATGAGAACACATGGACACAGGGAGGGGAATATCACACACCAGGGCCT
Organism: Pongo abelii; assembly: GCF_028885655.2. Classification (NCBI taxonomy): domain Eukaryota; kingdom Metazoa; phylum Chordata; class Mammalia; order Primates; family Hominidae; genus Pongo; species Pongo abelii. The sequence continues at coordinate 11,750,626 of NC_072003.2, read as the reverse complement.
GTCGGGGGGTGGGGGGCTAGGGGAGGGATAGCATTAAGAGAAATACCTAATGTAGATGACAGGTTGATGGGTCCGACAAACCACCATGGCACGTGTATACCTATGTAATGCAACTGCACACTTTGCTCATGTACCCCAGAACTTAAACTATACATAATTTCATATACATAAACTATAAAAATACATAATTTCAACTTTGCTGTATATATTTGATACTTTTCATGATAAAATGGGGGTGGGGGAAGCCAATTTTGGCAATCATCAATCCTCTTTCTACTCCCTTTACTACAGAAATACAAGTGGCATGTACTACCTAAGGGTGTCTTTTCCAGAGACAGATTCATGGGAACACTCTAAGTAAAAACTTACTTACCTTTACACCTTCTGTCCTAGCTTGGAAATATATTCATTTCTTCTAATCAAACCACTTATATGAGTCAAATAGATTATTAAAATTCCTGTGTGTTTATACAAACCTTACAGGCTCCATTACTGGATAACATGTTTGGTTTCAAACAATTCCTTTGAAATAATAATACTGTTTTAATACGTCTTTGAAGTTTTGCTATTTTTGCCTAGAAGAAAAAGAGAAAAAAAATAAATACTACGCCAGAGTACTATATATCATATAGAGATACAGGGTAAATTATTTGCCAAAGTAGTTGTGGAAGACCTAGGCATCTACCCAAATGAGAAATTCTAATATATGCAAAAGCTTGAAATCACATTTTATGCTTGTATAATATACATATATATATATATAAAAATAAATTTTTTTTTTTTTGAGACGGAGTTTCGTTCTTGTTGCCCAGGCTGGCGTGCAATGGTGCAATCTCGACTCACTGCAACCTCCGCCTCCCAGTTCAAGTGATTCTCCTGCCTTAGCCTCCCAAGTAGCTGGGATTACAGGCATGTGCCATCACACCTGGCTAATTTTGTATTTTTAGTAGCGACGGGGTTTCTCCATGTTGGTCAGGTTGGTTTTGAATTCCTGACCCCAGGATCCACCCGCCTCTGCCTCCCAAAGTGCTGGGATTACAGGCGTGAACCACCATGCCCAGCCTATGCTTGTATAATATTAAAGGCAAGGAAGATAAAAATCTCAAACTTCGGCCGGGCGCAGTGGCTCAGGCCTGTAATCCCAGCACTTTGGGAAGCCGAGGCGGGCAGATCACTTGAGGTCAGGAGTTTGAGACCAGCCTGACCAACATGGAGAAACCCCATCTCTACTAAGAATACAAAAAATTAGCTGGGTGTACTGGCAGGCGCCTGTAATCCCAGCTACTCGGAAGGCTGAGGCAGGAGACTGGCTAACACGGTGAAACCCGTCTCTACTAAAAATACAAAAAATTAGCCGGGCATGGTGGCATGCACCTGTAGTCCCAGCTACTGGGGAGGCTGAGGCAGGAGACTCGCTTCAACCTGGGAGGCGGAGGTTGCAGTGAGCCGAGATCACGCCACTGCACTCCAGCCTGGGCGACAGAGTGAGACTGTTTAAAAAAAAAAAAAAAAAAAGGCCGGGGGTGGTGGCTCACGCCTGTAATCCCAGCAGTTTGGGAGGCCGAGGCAGGCTGATCACGAGGTCAGGAGATTGAGACCATCATGGCTAACACAGTGAAACCTGCCTTTACTAAAAATACAAAAAATTAGCCGGGCACGGTGGCAGGTGCCTGTAGTCCCAGCTACTGGGAGTACAGTAGGCTGAGGCAGGAGAATGGTGTGAACCCTGAGGCAGAGCTTGCAGTGAGTCGAGATCGAGCCACCGCACTCCAGCCTGGGCGACAGAGCAACACTCTGTCTCAAACAAACAAAACAAAGCAACAAACTCAAACTTCTAATTGTTCTACAATAAAATTAATGTGGTTAAAAACATCATTAAGCAAACAATACTAGAAGAGGAAAACAAAAAGTCCAAAAAAGCTTGAAACAGGTTGTACAAGTTCTAATAAAGGATATATTTAGGTTTAAAAGAAACTGCCTATGTAATTTTTTTTTTTTTTTTTTGAGATGGAGTCTCGCTGTTGGCAGACTGGAGTGCAGTGGTGCAATCTCTGCTCACTGCAATGTCTGCCTCCCTGGTTCAAGCAATTCTCCTGCCTCAGCCTCCCGAGTAGCTGGGACTACAGGCACACGCCACCATGCCCAACTAATTTTTGTATTTTTAGTAGAGATTGCGTTTCACTATGTTGGCCAGGACGGTCTCGATCTCTTGACCTTGTGATCCGCCCACCTTGGCCTCCCAAAGTGCTGGGATTACAGGCATGAGCCACCGCGCCCAGCCTAAACTGCCTAAGTATTAAGCCTGTCAATTGACAGAATGCCTAACAGTTCTATGAGTATTTCTCAAAAGCCAATACTGCTAAGCTATAATAAATTACATTGCCTATGATATGTTCTTACATTAGGCTAATGGCCAGAAATCAGATATGTCTTCCCTTGTTTTCTTTTGCTAATATGAAAAATCTCACCAAATTCTTCTCTTTAAAAGGACTCACATGGGCCAGGTGTGGTGACTCACGCCTGTAGTCCCAGCACTTTGGGAGGCTGAGACTAGAGAATCACTTGAGCTCAGGAGTTTGAGGGAAGCATGGGCAACATGGTGAAACCTCATCTCTACAAAAAAAAAAAAAAACCCAAAAATTAGCAGGGCATGGTGGTGTGCACCTGTAGTCCCAGCTACTCTGGAGACTGAAGTGGGAGGATTGCTTGAGCTCAGGAGGCAGAGGCTGCAGTGAGCCACCGTACTGCAGCCTGAGCAACAGAGCAACAACACCCCCTACTCCCCTAAAAGAGACTCAAATGTAATCAAAACTTACCAAGAGTTTATCAGCTATTCCTTCATGTTTATTTCTGCACTCTGTCTTCCCAATGCGTTGGTTCAATTCTTTCAGTTTCTTATCAAATAGTTCATAATTTATGCTATGGATCTCCTGTTGAATCAAATGTCTGACCTAGGATTTTAAAATAAAAACCAAAACACCCTACGTTTCAAATTTCAAAGCAATTTTACTTTCTACTTAAAAAGCCTTGCTCTTTTCCAGATTTACTGTAACCAATTAAATAGTTTATTTATATTTGTATGTTTATATAACTATACCACTAAGTTTTATAAAACTTGAATATTAAACTCAGAACACACCCAATATTTAAGTATACTGGACATGTTAGAAATTAAATTCTCATAATGCTAACTTTAGTTTCCTATAGTTCCACTTGAATTCCATACTATACATTATAGAAACAATTAAAAGACTATATGCCATTTATATTTTTTAATGTCCATAACTCCTAGTTAGTATTCCATATAAAGGAACTCTACTTATCTGAAAACTAGAGCCTGATGAAAATGGTTGGTTGGTCTGTAGCAGATATAGAACAAATTACACAAGTGTGAGTCTTGACATTACCACTAATAAGCTACTTGACCCTTCAGTCAGTCACATTATTTTTGAGCTTCATTTTCCTTGTCAACAAATGAGTAGATAATATAATAAATGTTGAACAAGTGATACTCAAAGGATTCTTAAAGGAACATAAGGTAATACGCAAAAGAGCACCATAAAATAAAAAACACTGAATTGATATGAAAGAAATAAATAGGTAAGATAATCACCATTACTTCCATAATTTTTTTAGGGGGTGGCTTTCTTATTATTAAAATTGAAATAATACCAATCAGTTGGTTAGCCCAGCTAGTTAGAGCATGGTGCTAAAACTGAAAGAAGCCAGCCGGGTGCAGTGGCTCAACGCCTGTAATCCCAACACTCTGGGAGGCCAAGGTGGGCAGATCACGAGGTCAGGAGTTGAAGACCAGCCTGACCAACATGGTGAAACCCCGACTCTACTAAAAATACAAAAATTAGCCAGGCATGGTGGCAGGCGACATAGTCTCAGCTACTCAGGAGGCTGAGACAGGAGAACTGCTTGAACCCGGGAGGGGGAGGTTGCAGTGAGCCGAGATCACACCACCGTACTCCAGCTCAAAAAAAAAAAAAAAAAAAGGGGAAAAATAGCCAAGGACAATTATGTAGTTACCAATGTTATCTGGCATAATGTATGCCATTCTAACAAATCGTAGTAGCTATAATATGAAAAATTAATGAACTTCATTATCTTTTTTTTTTGAAAACAGACTGGCCCATTTTCAGGGAGAATAATTAATTTCAATGCCCACTGATATGAGCAGCTCTGCTGAGCCATACATTCAGAAACATTCACTGTAGTTTTTTACTTAGTGTGTATCCTCCTGGTAAGCAATTTTCATCACAGTGTAAGTAGTCTTTGTTAATATGACGTGTTATGATACATTTAAGGTATTTATAATATTTATGTATTTTTTCCTCCAGTATCTTGCTTCATGATGCTCAAAATAGAACACATAGTTCCTATGTTAAACTCTTATATTGATATCACCCGGATGATTATATTCTTTAATTCTGATCATTCCCAAGGCTCTTCCTTCCTGTTTCCAAGTGTTCTCACTCTTCAACATTGTCTACTTGATCTCTTCTCTAATGCTTCACTAAGATTTCTTCCATGGTTTCTCTACATTAGACATGATTGTCATTTTTACTTTCATAACTTTTGAACATGTGAGCAAATGAATGTGCTCAAAATGTATTATTTAAAAAAAAAAGGCTCAATAACACATATTATTATTATTTTTTGAGACAGAGTCTCGCTCTGTCACTCAGGCTGCAGTGCAGCGGCGTGATCCCTGCTCACTGCAACCTTCGCCCACCAGGTTTAAGTGATCTTCCTGCCTCAGCCTCCCTAGTAGCTGAGCCTGCAGGCATGCTCCACCATGTCCAGCTAATTTTTATATTTTTAGCCGAGACAGGGTTTCACCATTGTTGGCCAGGCTGGTCTTGAACTCCTGACCTCAAGTGATCCACCCACCTTGGCATCCCAAAGTGCTAGGATTATAGGCGTGAGCCACCATGCCCGGCCAATACTATTATTTTTACCGATGACCATTAGCTATTACTCGTGTGGTTTTTATGGATCATCACATGTTTGTTAGTTCACTGGCTGGGTTCAGCATGTGAAGCTCATACCCACATGAACCTTGGAGAAACAAATCTAAATGTTTTGAATGTGGAAACACTGTTTTGTACAGTGTTTCTCTAACAGTGTTCTTCATCCTTGGCGAGGAACAATCACATAGGATGGTTGTTAAAAATCAAATTCCTAGGCCCCATCCTGTATCTACCAAACACAATCTTTTGGAAAGGAGCCTGTAAAGGTGTATACTAAACAATTACTACAAATGATTTTTATCAGGTACGTTTGAGAAAGCAGTAGCCTAAAACAACAGTCTTCAACTATTAGCTCAAGAAACCACAATTTAAACAAGTACTCCTGGTGGTTCACATTGGGACAGGTCCTTAAATTTGATCATTTTTGACTAAGTACCCACCATGGGGTAACTCCTCTTGGTTAGACTATACACTTGTTCTAATTTAATGGTAATGTTCCTTATACAGAAGGAAGACACAATAACCTCCATCAAATACCTCATAAATGTTTTTACCAATGGTAATGTGCCCATCAACAGGGAATCAGACTGAAGTCCTGGCTTCAAAGTGGAGATGGCAGCCAAACTGGACTAAAGTTTGGAGAAAGTACAAACTTATCTCCAATCTGTTCCAACTTTCTGAGATACTGGGTAGAGTGAATAACTTAAGACTGTAAAGGAAAAACCCTTCCTCTTCAGTAATTTAACTGGAATTAACCAGGCCATGCTCCTTATGAAACCTCAAAAGGCTAAGAAACGATCACTGTAGGAATCTTTCAGTAGTGGAGAACAATGTCAGAATGACGGGGAGGGCTATCTCATTGAGATTCAAACAAGGTAAACATCTAGATACGGTTTAGAGAGATAACTGTTTGGACAGGAATAAGAAGTGAGGAAAAGCTAGCTATTTAGAGATGGTTATGTACACATCAGAACTTACTTCTGGCTGGGCGCGGTGGCTCACACCTGTAATCCCAGCACTTTGGGAGGCCGAGGCGGGCCGATCACTTGAGATCAGCAGTTCAAGACCAGCCTGGCCAACATGGTAAAACTTGTCTACTAAAAATACACACAAAAAGTTAGCTGGGTGTCCTAGTGTACACCTGTAGTCCCAACTACTCAGGAGGTGGAGGTAGCACGGAGCTGAGACTGTGCCACTGCACTCCAGTCTGGGTGACAAAGTGAGACTCTGCCTCAAACAAACAAACAAACAAAAACTTACTTCTCACTTCAGCTACTAATTACTGGAAACAAGACACAGCTGGAATCCCCGACCTTCTTCTTGAATAACATGGTCCTTAGGGCTAGGATCCATGCTTACCATACTTCTACCCTTTCCCTGCCAACAACATAACACTTACAGATTTTTTATTGTCTCCTTTGGTCTTCTTCAAAGAAAACCAAAAGGTAGACACGGAAAAACTGTTGACTCACCCTTTAAGCTGGTTCTGCGTAAGTCTTTCCCTTTATTTTCCCTTATTATTAGGTGAAGAATACACATTCATAGTATATGTAACTATGTAATTGTAATGGTCTGTTTTAAAAAATGGTAGTGTTTCTGTTTCTGAAACAGTTTGCAGGGTAGTTTGGACGGGGAACTTTTGGTCCATTACAGCTGGGAGACATTAGTCTACTAGGTAATGATTTGTAGTGGTGGCATTCTAGTGGTAGTGAAATAGGAAAACATGGTCATCAAAACCCGTCCTCAGTATAGCCATTCTACTAGAACTGAAACATGCTACACTTCAGCTAACAATTGATCAGATGCATATTGAGACTGTAGTACAATGAGATAAAATGAGGCCACAATGAAAGCAAGAAGTGTATTTAATGATGCTATAAACCAAAATGTCAGATAATGTACCATATCCGTTTAAGTTTGGAAAATAGAGCAAGTAAACCTGAATGCAGAGGGACTTTGCAATGGACTTCCAGGTTGTTTGAGTCTTCTGGGTTGTGGTGAGATCTACAAACGGATAGAGCTGCAGATCTAAGAACCCCATGATTAGTACAAAAGAGACTGGACTGTTTAATAAAGCTGAAGGTCATGCAGTGTCTGACTTACAGACAAATATGAGTGTAATACTGACTGAAAGCCCATTCTCTTTTTGCAACAGGACTCTACCTACACATGATCCCTAGGTTATTCTGCATGAGACCATTTACAAGAAACCAGAGCTGTTTTGGTAATGTAAATAATTCTCTCTCCCCAGTCTGTCTGGTAATTTGGCTTTCACACACCAGCTTTGCATCAAGTGAAAGTCGTCTGTATTATGCCACTGTGGGGACCAGATAAATAACTTTTACCATGTTTTACTAATCAAAAGTAAAAGTTTTATTTAAGCCCCAATATTTTACCTGTTGCAGGAATGCTGTTTGCCTTTCCAAACTTACACAAATATTTTCATTAATTTGCTCTGAAGTTTTCATGCGTTTAACGTTTTCTTCGTTTTCTGAAAACATCCTCTTCTTCTGATAATGGCCTTGAGAAGATGGAGAGATTAGAAAGAAAGATATTTTAAAGAAAAAAACACGTTCACTGTGGTGGTTCATGTCTGTAATCCCAACACTCTGGGAGGCTAAGGAGGGAGGGTGGCTTAAGGCCAGGAGTTCCAGACCAGCCTGGGCAATATAGTGAAAATTCATCTCCACAAAAAATTTAAAATTAGCTGGGTATGGTGGGGAATGCCTGTAGTCTCAGCTACTCAGGAGGCTGAGGTGAGAGGATTGCTTGAGGCTGGGAGGTTGAGGCGGCAGTGAGCACCTCAACCACTGCACTCCAACCTTGGCAACACAGTGAGACCCTGTTTCAAGGAGGAAAAAAGAGAAGGAAATAGGAATTCTCTAATTTAGAGACCCTCTGAGCAAATGGAAAAACTAAAATGTGACTGCAGCATTTTTTAGAACATTCAATTGCATAAAAACATAACCACAAACTAACCTTAAAAAAAAAAATCAGTTATCTTAGGTAGGGTTCTGGTCTCAGATACTCTGTCCCTTTAATCTTACTTAATAATTCAATACAAACAAAAACTTAACAAATTATGGCATTTAATTCTCTATTTATAGTGACTTGAGTGGTTCTATGTTATTTTATATAAAGGTACTCTTTTTTCATTTTGGGAAGGAGTCTCGCTCTTGTCGCCCAGGCTAGAGTGAAGTGGCACGATCTTGGCTCAATGCAACTTCCGCCCCCCAGGTTCAAGCAATTCTCCTGTCTCAGTCCCCGAGTAGCTGGGATAATAGGGGCCCACCACCACGCCTGGCTAATTTTTGTTGTATTTTTAGTAGAGACAGGGTTTCGCCATGTTGGCCAGGCTGGTCTTGAACTCCTGACCTCAGGTGATCCACCTGCCTCGACCTCCCAAAGTGCTGGGATTATACTCGTTAGGCACAGCGCCCGGCTTTTTTTTTTTTCTTTAAGAGACAGGGTCTTGGATCTGTTGCCCAGGATAGCCTGATGACTCAAGTGATCCTCTTGCCTCGGCCTCCCAAAGTGCTGTTAATTACAGGCGTGAGCCACCGCACTCAACCAGTCCTATTATACATATTTTAAATAGATGATACTGTTATTATTTTTAACCAATTTCAAATTCATCTTGTTAAATGACCATTCTGTAGTCTAGACAAGAACACAAAATTTATAGCATTAAATCAGTTTTTTTCTATTTCATTAACAAAATACCCTACTTCAAATGAAATTCACTTTTGCTATTTTAATGATGTTATAACCCAAGGACTTCATTTATTATTTGGGGTGCTTCTCTTTCTCTACACACACACATATACACACATGTGTGAATATATTATCTATCATCTTATACTTAGCATGTGATTTACAGGTCAATTCTATAGAAAGAAATAGGGTTGGCTGGGCACAGTGGCTCACGCCTGTAATCCCAGCACTTTGGGAGGCCAAGGCGGGTGGATCATGAGGTCAGGAGTTCGAGACCAGCATGACCAACATGGTGAAACCCCGTCTCTACTAAAAATACAAAAAAAAAAAAAAATTAGCCTGGCGTGGTGGTGCCCACCTGTAATCCCACCTACTCAGGAGGCTGAGGCAGGAGAATCACTTGAACCCGGGAGGTGGGGGTTGCAGTGAGCCAAGATCGCACCACTACACTCCAGCCTGAGCGACAGAGAGAGACTCTGTATCAAAAAAAAAAAAAAAAAAAAAAGAAAGAAAGAAATAGGATTACCAACAATTTTTAAAACCCACTCTTTCAATTAGCCTCCTTCTTAATCTAATAAAACTTCAAAATAAGAAGAGATGTATATGAAATGAACCAAATAATTGCTATAAACCACCTTTTGATATTTTGTACTTAAGGAAAAGTGATTGATTCCTTCTTTGCAATAATTACCCTTTTAATATGGTGGATACCTGTCCCCCACCTCACTAAGAATGGTTCAGAAACAAGATACTGTGAAATAATTGTCATTTACCTTTTTCCTGCCTATACTCTACTTGTTTGTATATTTGAGACTTTAAAATACCCTAAAGAAAAGTGACTATTTTAATTTTTCTAAAAGGTGCATAAGTATATACTTACTGTTGTTATTAGTGTCAAGTGATGACTGCCTTGAGTCTGCACTTTCACAATTTGAAATACTGGTTCTACTACACCCATTGGTTTTTAAAATGTCATCAGCACAGTTGTTAGAAGTGACTGAATTCACCAAATTAGGTGTTTTCTCAACAGGCACAAAACCTGAGTGTTCTGAACATAAAATGTTGTCACTTTGCCTTTTATCATGTGATTCTGAATTGGAGTTTGTTTCTAAATGGAAAACCATCTGGTCAGTTTTCTTATCACCCACGGTACTGGTTACTGTAGACTCTGGCATCTGAACACCACCACTCAATACACTGGGTGGACAGCAACTGGACTTCAGACTACAAGCCCCTTCATGCTCAAAAAGGGATCTTGTTACATTTGTCTGATACTCAGAATCGTTTTCAGAAGTGTTCAGTGAATCTTTTGCCTCTTCTTTGAAGACTCTGCTGGGGGATTCTGTTGTTTTACTTGGCTTTTGGTACGAACAAACAACTTGTTCCAATTTTGTTTCTGAATGAACAATTTCTTCTACTGGTTTTATGCAATTCTGAGAGAATACTTTACTTTTCTCTGATATTGAATTTTTATTAGAGTCCAATGAGGATGCATCATTTTCAGAAGGGCTACATTTGGTAGTTATGACACTAGGACTGAAACTCTGATTACCACTTGGAACATTACTCCCAATTGCTGCTGTTTTCAGCGCTTCAACATTCCTTGACTTATTCAGCATCTCTACTTGCTTCCGGCAACTTAGGGGCATTGTTTTTTTGGCTTTTAATATCTTCCGTTTACTTCTATCTGGACTTGCCATCTTTCATATCCTGGAATTTAAGACATCATATTTAAATGCATTTCTCTAGTGAACAAAAGTTATTTACTACTGAATTAAAGTTATTTTATTAAAATAACATTGACACTGTCTCTCCAGATTTAGATAATCACCTTACTGAAAATTATATCCATTTTCATGACACTGAAAACATACAAATCTTTTCTATTGTTTCTATAAATCTAAACTACATAAATTCAAAATCTGTATTGCTAGTAAGCCTCTACCTGATAGTTTTATCTAGCCACTTCTTGTTATATCACCTCAGTGCTATAACCATTCACTATTGATTCATCCAGGTAAGTCATAGTTTAAATAATCTAAAGATTACATTGCACTTATTCATAAAAACAAAAAAAAAGTTTTTATAAAATATTCCATTTTCTATACATAATGGCATTTGTTTAAGCTTTCCTAATGTTCAAGTTTCTAAAATAAATGTGGCCAGGTGTGGTGGCTCATGCCTGTAATCCTAGCAGTTTTGGGAGGCTGAGGCAGAAGGATTATTTGCAGTAAGGGGTTCGAGACCAGCCTGGCCAACGTGGTGAAATCCTGTCTCTACTAAAAGTACAAAAATTAGCCACGCATGGTGGCATGCACCTGTAATCCCAAGCTACTCGGCAGGCTGAGGCACAAGAATCACTTGAACCTGTGAGGTGGAAGTTGCAGTGAGCCAACATCGCGCCACCGTACTCCAGCTTGGGCAACAGAGTGAGACGGTCTCAAAAAAAAAAAAAATAAAATAAAATAAAACCAGCACTAAGATACATAACATTCCAGCTTAAATAAACAAGCCAACTAACCGGGTGCGGTAGCTCACGCCTGTAATCCTAGCACTTTGGGAGGCCGAGGCAGGTGGATCACCTGAGGTCAGGAGTTCAGGCCAGCCTGGCCAACAGGGCAAAATGCCATCTCTATTAAAAATACAAAAATTAGCCAGGCATGCTGGCACATGCCTGTAATCCCAGCTTCTGGGAGGCTGAGTCAAGCGAATCACTTGAACCCAGGAGGCAGAGGTTGCAGTGAGCCGAGATCGTGCCATTGTACTCCAGCCTGGATGACAGAGCGAGACTCTGTCTTAAAACAAACATACAAACAAACCTGATATATATACTAAATAAATCCAAAAAACAGCACAACACTCTTCATTAATTAAGACCCTAATACGCCTATACAATTCTATTTTTCCTATAGGACTGTGTATTATTTGACAGTCTCTTCATGAATACAATTTTTGTGTTATTTTCCAAAGAAAATGAACAAATCAAATCTTTCCTCTAGCATGGTTTTATGATGTATTTGCTAAAACTGATAATCATGATGCATAAAACTAGCAGCTTTGCCTGAAGACACTGCTACAGTTTTGTGTCCTACAAATAAAAACATTATTGTATTACTTTAAAGGGAGAATTCAACCAGGTGTGTGTGGCACATACCTGTGCTCTCAGCTACTCAGGAGGCTGATACAGGAGGTTCACTTGAGCCCAGGAATTAGACACTGCCGTGATCTGTGATTGCACCACTGCACTCCAGCATGGGTGACAGAGCAAGACCGTGTCTCAAAGAAAAAAAAAAAAAGCAGGATTCCTATCAAAAAAAGAAAATAAATATATGGTGAATTTATAATTGAATGTGCTATGTTATTATTTTTGATAGGAGAAAAGTGCTGTTTTGACTGGAAATTGATAAGAATGAAATCCTACACTTAAAATTTTAAACATCAGATTCAATTGGGAATTTCTTCCTGATTACCTTCTGGTTTCATAAATTGCAAACTTTGGTTTCTCTAATACTCACATATTACAGGTGCCAGGCACCAGAGACCACATTCCCAACACAATCAGGCTGACAGACTATAATTACCTACATCCAGAAATGACTCTGAATCACAAACACATCCCACTAAACACAAATAAATCCCCCAATCACAAAATGCCTGAAACCACTCTACTGCCAGCTGACACAAAGAAGAAATCAAGGTGAAGAGAGACAGGGGTCTTAAATGACTATACTGAAAATATCTTACTATTGTAAATCTGATAAAAACATCCAACCACGTGAACATATTTACTATGGCCCTTCTAAGGGCCTTTGGAAAAGGCCCAAACTAGTAAAACGTGCTGAAATTTAAGCTCTGGAGTAAAAAAATGCCTCTACATTTGATGCATACAAAAGACTTGTAATATGTGTTAATTACAAAGTATAATAAAGTGAACATCTTTGAAACACCCGCAACAAATAAGTAGAATACTATCAGGAACCTGCATTTACTTATGTTTCTCCAGACTATGCCCCTTGCACCTCTTCTCCATCCTGATGATGTATCCTAAACTTAGTTTATAATTCTATTACTTTTTCTAGTTTCATCATAAATGTCATACGTAAACAAATATACTGTTTAATTTTGTTTTTGAGCAAATTATAGCTAATACTTGTTTTTTCAGTTATATATATGTATAAAATTCATCCATGTGCTTATGTATAGCAATAATTCATGTTCTTCTTTGCACTGTAATAATTCATTGGGTAGATATACCAAAATTTACCTATCTGATCATTTGTGAAAGATCTTTGGGTCATCTCCAGTTCCTTTTTTTTTTTTTTTTTTTTTGAGACAGGGTCTTGCTGCTCTGTTACCCAGGCTGGAGTGCAGCATGGCTCATGGCAGCTCCAACCTCCCAGGCTCAAGCTATCCTCCCACCTCAGCCTCCTAAGAGGCCGGGATTACAGGCATGCACCACCACACCTGGCTAATTTGTAAAAAAAATTTTGTGGATATTGGGTCTTACTGTGTTGCCCAGGCTAGTCTGAAACTCCTCGGCTCAAGTGATCCTCATGCCTCAGCCTCCCAAAGTGTTGGGATTACATCTCCAGTTCTTGTTGATGTTCTGACACAACAATGCTATTCTGATTATTTCTGTCTCAAGGTACTTATGTGTAAGCATTTCCTGAGTGAATTTCTGGATACTGATAACGTATCCATGTTCAACTTTTCAAGAAAGCCAAATTATTTCCTGGAGCAGTTTTACCAGTTTGTATCCATACAGTCAATACGTAAGAGTTACCACTGAGCCACATCTTCTTGAACCCTTGGTATTGCCAGATTTAATTTTAGCCAATCTACTTGGATAAAGAATTAGCTCTCATTGTCTTAATTTGCCTTTCCCTAATTACTATCATCTTTTCCTATGTTAATTAGCTATGTTTACTTGTCTGTAAAAATTCCTGGTTATTTCCTGCTCATGACTTCTTGAGGTGTCTTTCCCCTTTCATTTTCAAAGCATACTTAACATATTATAAACCATACTCCAGCCAGGTGCAGTGGCTCACGCCTGTAATCCCAGCACTCTGGGAGGCTGAGGCGAATGGATCACCTGAGGCCAGGAGTTCGAGACCACCCTGGCCAACAGGGTGAAACCCTGTCTCTACTAAAAACTACAAAAATTTGCTGGGTGTGGTGGCACACATCTGTATTCCCGGCTACTTGGGAGGACGAGGCAAGAGAATCGCTTGAACCCGGGAGATGGAGGTTGCAGTGAGCCGAGATCACACCACTGTACTTCAGCCTGGACAACAGAGTAGGACACTGTCTTAAAAAAAAAAAAAACCAAAAAAACAAAAACAAAAAACATATTCCTTTGTCAATCCTTTGTTACATGAGTTACAGGTATCTTATCAGGCTCTTCCTAATTTTAATATAGTCAAATTAAATATTTTTTTTCTTTTCTGGTTAAAGTTTGATCTCTCTTCCTTGTGACATCCTTCTCTACCCCATGTTGTGTGAAATTGTGAAGCCTACTGGTGCTAAAGAAGCCTTTCACTGATGTAAGTTATTTAAGGACACGGTGCTATACCATGGCTGTGCAACTATTACAATATATAGTAAGAATACAGAGTGCCAGCTCAGAGTAAATTTGTTAAACTTCATGAAAAACATGAATTAAATGGTCATTAACATTACACACTTCATAACTGGTTAAACTTACGGCTCTGAGGAGGGGTATTTCACCTGGAAAACGTCTGCATGACAATGCTTAGTGAAGACAAGTAAAACTGCTGATAAAAGGCTCAAGTTAAATATTTCTAACTATATAGTTTGCCTATCATAGAACCCGTTTAGTGAAGTTGAATTCATTGCTGAGAATAAAAAACAACCACCCAAACTAATTGGGGATCCCTACCAACATCAGAACTCCTCTCTTTAGCCAATTTGAATTATTTGCTGTCACATAAGCCACAACTCACAGATCTTTGAGATGGTAATACTGTCCTGTAACACACGCTGCAAAAGATGAATTACATTTTCTCAAGTTTTAATTATATTTTCTCAAGTCATTTACAATTTAAGTATTTAATTCATCGAGAATTTATTTTAGCATATAGAAAGAGGAAAGGGCCTATTTTCATTTTTCCCTCAGATGCATAATTGCTTGGCTGTATCCTCACTGTTAACTTCATTTTGAAATAATAAAATTATCTAATCTGTACTTTTAATGTTTTATGATGATGTAAATCCTACTGAACATAATGTTGTCCATCCTTTACTTTTAACTTTTTTTTTTTTTTTCCAGACAGAGTTTCACTCTTGTTGCCCAGGCTGGAGTGCAATGGCATGATCTCGCCTCATCGCAACCTCTGCCTCCCGGGTTCAAGTGATTCTCCT
The DNA here is from genome assembly GCF_028885655.2 of Pongo abelii. Lineage (NCBI taxonomy): Eukaryota > Metazoa > Chordata > Mammalia > Primates > Hominidae > Pongo > Pongo abelii. The sequence continues at coordinate 11,735,552 of NC_072003.2, read as the reverse complement.
GCCTCAGCCTCCCGGGTAGCTGGAATTACAGGTGTGTGGCACCAGGCCTGGCTAATTTTGTATTTTTAATACAGACGGGGTTCCTCAATGTTGGTCACGCTGGTCTCAAACTCCCGACCTCAGGTGATTTGCCCACCTCGGCCTCCCAAAGTGCTGGGATTACAGATGTGAGCCACCACACCTGGCCTACTTTTAACATTTTTGTATCAATTTATGTTTCTTGTAATACATAAAAATTTTCACCTAATGAATTTGTCTTTCAACAAAATTTAATCCATTTACATTAGTTATACATGCCATATTAAAGCCTTAATTTACATTATTTACATTATTGTTTCTATATTATTTAATATTAAGGTGTCATTAATTTTTTTTTTTTTTTTTAAGATCTGGATCTGCTTCACAATTGCATGGAATTGAATACCTTTAAAGATTTCCGGCTGGGCACAGTGGCTCATGCCTGTAATCCCAGCAGTTTGGGAGGCTGAGGCAGGCGGATCACTTGAGGTCAGGAGTTCAAGACCAGCCTGGCCAACGTGGTGAAACCCTGTTTCTACTAAAAATCCAAAAAAAAAAAAAAAAAAAAAACAAAACTAGCCAGGCATGGTGGTAGGCACCTGTAAACCCAGCTACTCAGGAGGCTGAGGTGGGACAATCGCTTGAACCTGGGAGGCAGAGGTTGCAGTAAGCCAGGATTGAGCCATTGCACGCTAGCCTGGGCAACACGAGCAAAACTGTGTCAAAAAAAAAAAAAAAAAAAATTCTGATATAAACATTCATGTACAAGTTTTTATGTTGACGTAATGTTTTCATGTTTCTTTGTTCTATATACCTAGCAGTAGAATTATTTGGTCATGTGGTAACTCTAGATTTAACCTTCTGAGGAACTACCAGACTGTTTCCCAAAATGTCTGGAACAACTTACATTCAAACCAGCAGTGGATGAGAGTTCCAATTTTAACACCTTTTCACCAACACTTCTCATCTGTTTGTCTTAGTATAGTCATCCCGTTGCAACTGATGTGGTGCCTTATTGCCATTTTGATTTGTATTTACCTGACAGTTAATGATGTTGAGAATCTTTTCATGTACTTCTTGGAGGCTTGTGCATCTTCTCTGGATAAATATCTATGCAGATTCTTTGAGAATTTAAAAACTGTGTTATTTGCCTTTTTATTACTGGCTTGTAAGAGTTCCTTATATATTTTAGATTAAGTCCCTTATAAGATATAATTGACAAACTTTCCCTCACATTATATGGATTGTCTTTCCCATTCCTTGATGGTATGCTTTGAAAACAGTATAAAATTTTCATAAAGCATAATTTCTAAAGATTTAAAAACACATTTACATGTGTTTTTAGCAAGTATTACAGCCTAATCCAACGTCCTAAGAATTTTAAAGTTTTATGAGTGCTTATATTTAGGTTTTTGATCCATTTTCAGTTAAGTTTTGCTTATGGTGAGAGATAGGGGTCTGCTGGGAACAGGACCCCAAATCTGGCCATAAACAGGCCCCAAAACTGGCCATAAACAAAATCTCTGCAGCAGTGTGACATGCTTGTGATAGCTATGACGCCCATGCTGAAGGTTGTTGGTTTACCAGAATGAGGGCAAGAAACACCTGGCCCACCCAGGGCGGAAAACCCCTTAAGGCGTTCCAGAACCGCAAACAATAGCATGAGTGACCTGTGCCTTAAAGACATGTTCCTGCTGCAGATAACTAGCCAGAGCCCATCCTTTTGTTTCCCCGATTTAAACTATAATCTTTAGAAACAATGCTTATCACTGGCTTGCTATCAATAAATACGTGGGTAAAACTCTGTTCGTGGCTCTCAGCTATGAAGGCTATCAGCCCCGATTCCTGCTCCACACTCTGTATTTCTATGCGTGTGCCAGAGCGACGACTGGAGAACGTAGAACTACGCTGGAGGACACCAGAGTACTCTTAAGCAATCCCTGTGGTAAGAAGGGGAGCTCAGAAGCATCAGGGTAACAATGGGACAAGTGTGGGCTCTGGTTCGTTCCACCTTGGAACCTTTTCACACTGATGATGAGGAAGGAGGGTATAACAAAGTAACATAAGAGGTGACAGAGCAGGTTTGTTGGCCAGCTAAAGCTAAAGTGGCAAAGGAGGGAGAGGTTTGGCCCTACCCTTCTGCACCCCCTCATTATTTTGAAGAAAAAGAGTGGCCTGACCCTCCAAATCTTTTTCCAGAGGACAGTGGGTGAAAAGTAGATGCCCCAGGAACTGGGCAGTGCCTTGAGCGACCACTCTCAGTTCTTTTCAGGCAGGAATTCAGCAAGCTAGACGAGGGTGATATAGACGCTTGGCAGTTCCCTGTTAGAATACACCACCCATATCAACAGGGAAATATCATAGCTACGTTTGAGCCTTTTCCTTTTAAAATACTTAAAGAATTTAAACAAGCTATAAATCAATATAGACCAGGTTCTCCTTTTGTAACAGGACTGTTAAAGAATGTTGCTGTCTCCAGCCAGATGATGCCAACATTACTTCTAGGTAGGTCTAGTTTAAATAAATAAATTTATTTATTTATTTATCTGATGGAGTCTCACTCTGTCACCCAGGCTGGAGTGCACTGACGCGGTCTTGGCTCCGTGCCAGCTCCACCTCCCAGGCTCACACCATTCTCTTGCGTCAGCCTCCTGAGTAGCTGGGACTACAGGTGCCCACCACCACACCTGGCTAATTTTTTGTATTTTTAGTAGAGACGAAGTTTCACCATGTTAGCCAGGATGGTCTTGATCTCCTGACCTCGTGATCTGCCTGCCTCGGCCTCCCAAACTGTTGGGATTACAGGCGTGAGCCACTGCACCTGGCCTCTAGTTTAAATTTAAAAGGAGTGCAAGTACATACAGGAGTCATTAATTCAGATTACAATCGGGAAATTCAAATTGCAATATCTACTTCTGTTCCCTGGAAAACAGAGCCAGGAGCATGTATAGCACAGCTCCTGATTGTGCCGTAAGTGGAAATGGGGAAAAGTGAAACTAAACGAACAGGAGGATTTGGAAGCACAAATAAACAACGCAAAGCAGCTTATTGGGTGAATCAAATTACTGATAAATGTCCTATCTGTGAAATAACTATTCAGGGTAAGAAATTTAAAAGTTTGGTAGATACAGGAACGGACATTTCATTCATTTCTCTACAGCACTGGCTGTCCTCATGGCCAATTCAACCTGCTCAATTGAACATAGTTGAAGTTAGTAAAGCCCCTGAAGTATATCAAAATAGTTATATCTTACATTGTGAAGGGCCCGATGGGACAACCTGGGACTATTCAACCAATTGTAACTTCTATACCCATAAATTTATGGGGGAGAGATTTATTACAACAATGAGGAGAACAAGTTCTAATTCTAGAGCAATTATACAGCCCTCAAAGTCAACATATGATGCATGAAACCGGGTATGTCCCTGGTATGGGGCTAGGAAAAAATTTGCAAAGTTTGAAGGAACCGCTTCAAGTGGAAAGACAAAGTTCCTGCCAAGGTTTAGGATATCATTTTTGATGGTGGTCACTGTTAAGCCTCCAGAACCTATACCTTTAAAATGGTTAACAGATAAGCCAATTTGGATAGAACAATGGCTGCTGAGCAAAGAGAAACTGGAGGCTTTAGAGGACTTAGTTACTGAACAATTAGAAAAAGGACACATAGCTCAAACATTTTCCCCTTGGAATTCTCCAGTTTTCATAATTAAGACAAAATCAGGTAAATGGAGAATATTAACTGACTTAAGGACCATTAATTCAGTTATACAACCTATGGGGGCATTACAGCCAGGACTGCCTTCTCCTGCTATGATTCTGAAAAATTGGCCTTTAATAGTCATAGATTTAAAAGACTATTTCTTTACTATCCCCTTAGCTGAGCAAGACCATGAATGGCTTGCATTTACAATTCCTGCGGTAAACAACCTGCAGCCTGCTAAGCATTTTCATTGGAAAGTGTTGCCACAAGGCATTTTAAACAGTCCACCAATTTGCCAGACGTATGTAGGGCAAGCAATTGAATCTACTCGTAAAAAATGTTCACAGTGTTACATTATTCATTATATGGATGATATACTTTGTGCTGCCCCATTAGAGAATTATTACTCCAATCTTACGATCACTTGCAAATTTCGATTTCTTGTGCTGGTTTAATTATAGCTCCTGACAAAATTCAGACTACTACTCCTTACTCCTACTTGGGGACCTTAGTAAATGACAGTACTATTGTGCCACAGAAAGCAACCATACGTAGGGATCAATTGAAAACATTAAATGATTTTCAAAAATTACTAGGGGACATTAATTGGATACAACCTGCTCTAGGCATTCCTACCTATGCCATGAGTAATCTATTTTCTATCCTTAGAGGAGATCCTAGTTGTAATAGCCCTAAGCAATTAACAAAGGAGGCAGAGGCAGAGTTACAGCTAAGTGAGAAGCAAGTGCTTAAGGCTCAAATAAATAGAAAAGATCCAGAGAAGACTCTAGATTTGCTAATTTTTTTCAACTCAGATTCACCTACTGGTGTTATTGTTCAAGAGCAAGATCTTGTAGAGTGGCTTTTCTTCCACATACTAATTCACGGACTCTAACTCCTTATTTAGATCAAATCGCTACTGTGATAGGAAATCAGAGAACTCAGATTGTTAAATTACATGGATATGATCCTGGAAAAATTATTGTCCCTCTCACGAAGGCACAAATACAGCAAGCTTTTATAAATAGTCTTACTTGGCAAACTCATTTAGCTGACTTTGTGGATATTCTCAATAACCATTTTCCTAAAACAAAACTGTTTCAATTTTTGAAATTAACTAATTGGATTCTCCCTAAAATGACTAAATTTAAACCAACTGAAGGTGCTGAAAATGTCTTCACAGGTGGGTCTAGTAATGGTAAAGCTTCTTATTCTGGCTTGAAAGGTAAAGTTTTTCAGACGCCCTATACTTCAGCTCAAAAAGCAGAGCTTGTAGCTGTAATTGAGGTATTGACTGCCTTTGATATGCCTATTAATGTGATTTCTGATTCTTCATAGGTGGTTCATTCCACACAATTAATTGAAAATGCTCAGTTATGATTTCACACAGATGAACAACTGATTATTTTCCCAATTGCAAACAGCAGTTAGGAGTAGAATGCACCCTTTTACATCATTCACATTAGGGCTCACACATCTCTTCCAGGACCTTGGACTGCAGGGAATCAAATGGCTGATCACCTAGTTGCTACTGCAGTATCTAATGCCAGACACTTTCACAATTTAACCCATGTTAATGCTTCTGGTCTCAAACGCAGGTATAGCATTACCTGGAAAGAAGCTAAAGCTATTATCCAGCGATGCCCAACTTGCCAAATGGTGCATTCCTCATCTTTTACAGGAGGAGTTAATCCTCGCGGATTGGAACCTAATTCTCTTTGGCAAATGGATGTCACCCATGTTCCCTCATTTGAGAGACTAGCTTATGTGCATGTATGTGTAGATACCTTTTCTCACTTTGTCTGGGCTACATGCTAATCAGGACAGTCTTCTGCCTGTGTTAAACATCACCTTTTGGGGTGTTTTGCGGTGATGGGCATTCCAGCATCTATTAAAACGGGCAATGCCCCAGGCTATATATATACTAACCAAGCTCTAGCTACATTTTTCTCTGTATGGAATATTAAACACATTACTGGCATCCCATGTAATTCTCAAGGACAACCCATTGTGGAACGAATGAATCTCTCCCCGAAACAGCCATTGCAAAAGCAAAAGGAGGGAAACAGGGACTACAGGACATCACACACGCAAGTGAATCTGGCATTACTGACTTTACATTTTTTGAGCCTGCCTAAAGGCTGGATGCTATCAGCAGCTGAACAGCATCTACAGAAACCAGCTGCAAAGACAGAAGCAGAACAACTGGTTTGGTGGAGAGATGCAATAACAAAAAGTTGGGAAACAGGTAAAATAGTAACTTGGGGTAGAGGTTATGCTTGTGTTTTGCCAGGACCGAATCAACAGCCAATTTGGGTGCCATTGAGACACCTAAAGCCTTACTATGAGCCAGATACTCCGGAAGAGGTTTTGGGAGGGTCCCAAAGACCCACCAGTTGCAGCCATGTTGAGACTGACACTGAGGAGGACCCCAACTGTCACGAGCAACACCTGTCGAATGCAGCCACCTACCTTAGGACAGATCAAGAAGCTGTCACAGATGGCGGAAGAAAACCTGAGGAAAGCATAACAACCAATCACAATGAGTAATTTAATGATAGCTATGATAGCAGTGATCACCATTGCCATGAGTATTCCTTTAGCAAGGGCTGACACAGAGAACAATTATACTTATTGGGTATATTTACCCTTTCCACCACTTCTAAGGCCTGTAACTTGGCTGGACCCCCCAATGGAGGTATACACTAATGATAGCTCTTGGATGCTCAGTCCTACAGATAATAGAGGCCCGTGTAACCCACATGAGGAAGGAACTGTTAGGAATATTTCTTTAGGATTTGAACATTCACCTATCTGTTTGGGAAAGGCCACTAGTTGCCTACCCCCTCACTATCAATCTTGGCTGGCAATAATGCCTGGATGTAATCACTCTATGACACAGTTACACATGCTTTCTGGTCTCACTATTTACCATAATAAATCTGCTCCTATAATTGAGGCATACTGCCATCAAAAACCTGTTTGTAAACAGAATTGGACCTGGTCCAAAAAAATGAATGTACTTGTTTGGGAAGACTGCATTGCAGAACAGGCAGAGGTGCTGCTGATTCCCACGGAATCATTATTGATTGGTCCCCTAAGGGGATGTTTAGCACAAATTGTACCTCACTCTGTGTGCCATGGCCACACTATGTTCAGTTGGTCTAAACAAAACGGTCAGATGGTAGAAATGGTAAGAAGTATGGCAAGAGTTCCTATTATCTGGAAACATGGCGGTATAGTGGCACCTCAACCTCAAATGATATGGCCCGCTCTAGGAGCTAAACATAAGGATTTGTGGAAACTATTAATGGCTCTTAATAAGATCAAAATTTGGGAAAGAATAAAAAAGCATCTATAACGATACTCTACAAACTTGTCTTTGGATACTGCAAAATTAAAAGAACAAATATTTAAAGCATCCCAGGCATACCTGACCTTAATGCCAGGAACTGGAGTGCTTGAAGGAGCTGCAGACAGATTAGCAGCTATTAACCCATTAAAATGGATAAAAACACTTGGAGGCTCTGTGATTTCAATGATGATTGTGCTTTTAATCTGTGTTGCCTTTGTATAGTCTGCAGATGTGGATCCTGACTCCTGCGAGAAGTAGCTCACCGTGATAAAGCCGCCTTTGCTTCTACTGTCTTGCAAAAACAAAACAGGGCGACGTGTTGGGAATAGGCCCCCAAATCTGGCCATAAACAGGCCCCAAAACTGGCCATAAACAAAATCTCTGCAGCAGTGTGACATGCTTGTGATAGCTATGACGCCCATGCTGAAGGTTGTTGGTTTACCAGAATGAGGGCAAGGAACACCTGGCCCACCTGTGGTGGAAAACCGCTTAAGGCGTTCCTGAACCACAAACAATAGCATGAGTGATCTGTGCCTTAAGGACATATTCCTGCTGCAGACAACTAGCCAGAGCCCATCCCTTTGTTTCCCATTTTAGTTAATCTATACTCTATAGAAACAATGCTTACCACTGGCTTGCTGTCAATAAATATGTGGGTAAAACTCTGTTTGTGGCTCTCAGCTCTGAAGGCTGTCAAGCCCCCTGATTCCCACTCCGCACTCTATATTTCTGTGTGTGTGTCTTTAATTCCTCTAGTGCCACTGGGTTAGGGTCTCCACGACCGACGTGGACATCCAATTGTTCCAGCACAATTTTAAAACACCATTACTTACCTGTTTTATGACACCCTTATAAAAAACAAATTGACTTTAAATGAGAAGGTGTATTTCTGGGTTCACGATTCTATTCCATTTGTATATAGGTCTGTACCACATTATCTTGATTACTGTCATTTGTGAGAAGTTTGGAATTCAGGATGTGTAAGTCCTCCAACTTTGTTATTCTTGGAGAAGACTGTTTTGGCTATTGTGGGTCCCTTGAATTTCCATATGAATTTTAGGATCAGATTATCAATTTCTGTCTAGTATAAGTGCGGTGTTGTTCCCTACCATTATTGTTCAGCTGTCTATCTCTTTCTTTAACTATAGTAATATTTAATGAATCTGGGTGGCCCAGTGTTCAGTGCATGCATATTTAGGATTGTTATATCCTCTTGTTGAATTGATCCCTTTATCATTAAATAATGATCATGTTTGTCTTTCTTTACTGCTTTTGATTTAAAGCTAATTGTATGTGAGATAGGTATAGCTGCTCCTGCTCAATTTTGGTTTCCATCGCACAGAATATCTTTTTCTACCTCTTCAACTTGAGTCTAAATGTGTCTTACCATGTAAGATGTTTCTGGTAAGCAGCATATACGTGGTTCATGGGTTTTGAAAATCCATTCCATCAATCTCTCTTTTCAGTGGAGCATTTCATCCATTCAGGTTCAATGTTAATATTAATATGAGAGGTTTTGATCCTGTCACATTATCGATTATTATCTAGTTGTTGTATAAATTCTTTCCTTGTTTTCCTTGTCTTTGTGGTATAATGGAATTAAATTATGTTGCCATTTGATTCCTTTCTCTTCTTCTTTTATGTGATTGTTTTATATGACCTCTGATTCTTAAACTTTCATGAGGTTTCATTTCCAGTTTTAATTTGTAACTTCTGTGGGTACATAAGATACTTTGATACAGAAATGCAATGCGTAATAATCACATTGGTAAATGGGGTATCTATCCCCTGAAGCATTTATTCTTTGTGTTACAAACAATCCAATTATAGTCTTAGTTATTTTTAAATGTACAACTAAATTATTGATGACTATAGTCACCCAGTTGTGCAATTAAATACTAGGTTACTAGGTCTTAATTCATTCTAACTACCTTTTTTTTTTTTTAAGACAGAGTCTTGCTCTGTTGCCCAGGCTGGAGTGCAGTGGTGTGATCTTGGCTCAATGCAACCTCCGCCTACTGGGTTCATGTGATTCTGCTGCCTCAGTCTCCTAAGTAGCTGGGATTACAGGTGCCCATCACTACCACACCAGGCTAACTTTTGTGTTTTTTAGTAGAGAGGCGGTTTTGCCATGTTGGCCGGGCTGGTCTCGAACTCCTGGCCTCAGGTGACCCACCTGCCTTGGCCTCCCAAAGTCCTAGGATTACAGGTGTAAGCCACTGTGCCTGGCCCATTCTAACTAGCTTTTATACCCATTAACCACCCCCAACTTCTTCCCCAACACAAAATACCTTTCCCAGCCTAAGGTAACCATCCTTCTATTCTCACCATAAATTCAAGTGTTTTAATTTTTAAGCTCCCACAAATAAGTGAGAACATAAGTGTGTCTTTCTGTGCCTGGCTTATTTCGCTGAAGATAATGACCTCTAGATCCATCCACATTGTTGCAAACGACAGATCTCATTCTTTTTCATGGCTGAATAGTATTCTATTGTGTATATGTACCACATTTTCTTTATCCATTTATCTGCTGATGAGCACTTAGATTGCTTCCAAATCTTGGCTATTGTGAACAGTGCTGCAATAAACATGGAATTGCAGATATCCCTTTGTTATACTGATTTCCTTTCATTTGGGTATATATTCAGCAGCGGGATTGCTGGATTGCATGGTAGCTCTATTTTTAGTTTTTTAAGGAACCTCCAAACTGGTCTCCATACTGGTTGTACAAATATTCATCCCCACCAACAATGTACAAGGATTCCCTTTCTACACATCCTCACCAGCATTTCATATTACCTGTCTTTTGAATAAAAGCTATTTTAAATGAGGTGTGATATCTCACTGTAGCTTTGATTTGCATTTTGCTGATGATCAATGACGTTAGGCAGCTATTCACATGCCTGTTTTCCATTTGTATCTCTCCTTTTGAGAAATGTCTATTCAGGTATTACCATTGTATAATTGGATTATTAGATTCTTTCCTATAGAGTTGTATGAGCTTCTTATATTCTGGTTATTAATGCCATGTCAAACATGTAGTTTACAAATATTTTCTCCCATTCTGTGCCTTGTCTCTTTACTTTGTAGATTGTTTCCTTTGTTGTGCAGAAGCTTAACTTGAAGTGATCCAATTTGTCCATTTTTCATTTGGTTACCAATGCTTATGAAAATTCTTTTGCCCAGAACAATGTCCTAGAGAGTTTCCCCAATGATTTCTTCTAGCAGTTTCATAGTTTGAGGTCTTAGATTTAAGTGATCCATTTTGCCTTTTTATATACAGTGAGAGATAACAGATCTAATTCCATTCTTCTGTATGTGAATATCCAGTTTTCCCAGCACCATTTATTGAAGAGACTGTCTTCTTGCAAATGTTTGTGCTTGACATCTTTGTCAAACATGAGTTCACCCACTGTAGGTATATGGATTTGTTTCTGGGATATCTATTCTGTTCTACTGTTTGGTCTGTTTTTATGCTAGTACCATGCTGTTTTGGTTACTATAGCTCTGCAGTATAACTTCAAGTAAGGTAATGTGATTCCTTCAGTTTTCTTCTTTTTGTTCAGAATAGTGTTGGCTATTCTCAGTCTTCTGTGGTTCCATACTAATTTTAGGAATGTTTTCTCTATTTCTGTGAAGAATGTCATCGATGCTTTGATAGGGACTGCACTGAATGTGCAGACTGCTTTAAGTAGTATGAACATTTTAACAATATCGATTTTTCTAATCCATAAACATGAAATATCTTTTAATTTTTTTGTGTCCTCTTCAATTTCTCTCATGAGTGTTTTACAGTCTTCATTGCAGGTATCTTTCACATCTTCAGTTAGTTACTAGGTATTTAATTTTAAAGAGAGATAACAATCACTACAGCTCAGCTCTCAGAAAGCCACATTCCTAGGAAAAGGGTTAGAGTACTACATTGAGGGAACATCCCGTGGGACAAAAGAATCTGAACAACAGTCTTGACCCCTAAACCTTTCCTCTGACAGAGCCTACCCAAATGGGAAGGAACCAGAAAACCAACTCTGGTAATATGACAAAACAAGGTTCCTTAACATCCTCCGCCCCCCCCCCCCCCCACACACAATCACACTAGCTCACCAGCAGTGGATCCAAACCAAGAAGAAATCCCTGATTTACCTGAAAAAGAATTCAGACGGTCAGTTATTAAGCTAATCAAGGAGGCACCAGAGAAAGGTGAAGCCTAATTTAAGGAAATCAAAAAAATCATACAAGAAATAAGGGGAGAAATCTTCAGTGAAATGGATAGCATAAATAAAAAACAATCAAAACTTCAGGAAATAATGCACACATTTATAGAAATGCAAAATGCTCTAGAAAGTCTCAGCAACAGAATTGAACAAGCAGAAGAAAACTTTAGAGCTTGACAAGGTTTTTGAATTAATCCAACAAAGACAAAGAAAAAAGAATAAGAAAATATGAACAAAGCCTCCAAGAAGTCTGAGATTATGTTAAACAACCAAACCTAAGAATAATCAGCATTCCTGAGGAAGAAGAGAAAGCTAAAAGTTTAGAAAACGTATTTGGGAGAATAATCAAGGAAAACTTCCCGGGCCTTGTTAAAAACCTACATATCCAAATACAATAAGCTCAAAGAACACCTGGGAAATTCATCGCAAAAAGAGCATCACCTAGGCACACTGGCATCAGATTATCTAAAGTTAAGACGAAGGAAAGAATCTTATGAGCTGTAAGGCAAAAGCACCAGGTAATCTATAAAGGAAAACCTATCAGATAAACAGCAGATTTCTCGGCAAACCCTTCTAGCTTGAAGGATTTGGGGCCCTATCTTCAGCCTCCTTAACAAAACAATTATCAGCTAAGAGTTTTGTATCCAGTGAAACTAAGCTTCATAAATTAAGGAAACATACAGTCTTTTTCAGACAAACAAATGATGAGTGAATTCATCTCTACCAAGCTAACACTGTAAAAACTACTATAAGGAGCTCTAAATCTTGAAACAAATCTTGGAAACACATCAAAACAGAACCTCTTTAAAGCATAAATCTCACAGGACCCATAAAGCAAAAATACAATAAACAAACAAACAAAAAACCAAGGTATAAAGGCAACAAACAGCATGATGAACGGAATAGTACCTCACAACTAAACACTAACTGTATTAGTCCATTTTCATGCTGCTGATAAAGACATACCTGAGACTGGGAAGAAAAAGAGGTTTCATTGGACTTATGGTTCCACATGGCTGGCGATGTCTCAGAACCATGGCGGGAGGCAAAATGCACTTCTGACATGGCAGTGGCAAGAGAAAAATAAGGAAGCAGCAAAAGCGGAAACCCCTGATAAACCCATCAGATCTCATGAGACTTATTCACTATCACGAGAATAGCATGGGAAAGACTGGCCCCCATGTTTCAATTACCTCCCCCTGGGTCCCTCCCACAACACCTGGGAATTCTGGGAGATACAATTCAAGTTGAGATTTGAGTACAGACACAGCCAAACCATATCATTAACATTAAATGTAAGTGGCCTAAATGCTCCACTTAAAAGACACGGATTTGCAGAATGGATAAGAATTCACAAACTAACTATCTCCTGCCTTGAAGAGACTCACCTAACACATGAGGGCTCACATAAGCTTAAGGTAAAGGGGTGGAAAAAGACATTCTATGCAAATGAATATCAAAAGCGAGCAGGAGTAGCTATTCTTATATCAAATAAAACAAACTTTAAAGCAACAGCACTTAAAAAAGACAAAGAGGGACATTATATAATGATAAAAAGCATTATCCAACAGAAAAATATCACAATCCTAAATATATAAGTACCTAACACTGGAGCTCCCAAACTGATAAAACAATTACTACTAAACTTAGGAAATGAGATAGACAGCAACACAATAATAGTGGGGGACTTCAACTCCACTGACAGCACTAGACAGGTCATTAAGACAGAAAAGTCAACAAAGAAACAATGGATTTAAACTATACCCTGAAACAAATGGACTCAACAGATATTTACAGAACATTCTACCCAACAACTGCAGAATATACATTCTATTCATTACACATGGAACTTTCTCCAAGGTAGACCATATGATAGGCTACAAAACAAGCCTGAATAAATTTAATAAAATTGAAATTATATCAAGCACTCTCTCAGACCATAGTGGAAAAAAACTGGAAATCAACTCCAAAACGAACCTTCAAAACCATGCAAACACATAGAAACTAAATAACCTGCTCCTGAATGATCATTGGGTCAACAATGAAATCAAGATGGAAATTAAAAAGTTCTTCAAACTGAATGACAATAGAGATACAACCTATAAAACTTCTGGGATATAGCAAAGGCGGTGCTAGGAGGAAAGTTCATAGCCCTAAATGCCTAAATCAAAAAGTCTGAAAGAGCACAAACAGACAATCTAAGGTCACACCTCAAGGAACTAGAGAAACAAGAACAAACCAAACCCAAACACAGCACAAGAAAGAACATAACTAAGATCAGAGCAGGGCTAAATGAAATTGAAACAAAAAAACAATACAAAAGATAAATGAGATGAGTTAATGGGTGCAGCAAACCAACATGTCACATGTATACCTATGTAACAAACCTGTACCTTGTGCACATGTACCCTAGAACTTAAAAGTATAATAATAAAAACAAACAACCAAAAAAAAAAAAAAATAAATGAAACAAAAAGCTAGTTCTTTGAAAAGGTTAATAAAATTAATAGACCATTAGCAAGATTAACCAAGAAAAGCTGAGAAAAAAAAACCAAATAAGCTCAATTAGAAACAAAATGGGAGATATTACAACTGACACCACAGAAATATAAAAGATTATTCAAGGCTAATTCAACACATTTATGCATATAAACTAGAAAACCTAGAGGAGATGGATAAATTCCCAGAAAGATATAACCCTCCTAGCTTAAATCAGGAAGAAGTAGATACCCTGAAAGACCAATAACATGCAGTGAGATTGACATGGCAATTAAAAAATTGCCAACATAGGCCAGGTGCAGTGGCTCACATCTGTAATCCCAGCACTTTGAGAGACCCAAGGTGGGTGGATCACCAGAGGTCAGGAGTTAAAACCAGCCTGGCCAACATGGTGAAACCACATCTCTACTAAAAATACAAAATCAGCCGGGAATGGTGGCACGCGCCTGTAATCCCAGCTACTCTGGAGGCTGAGGCAGGAGAATTGCTTGAGCCAAGACTGTGCCACTACACTCCAGCCTGGGCGACACAGCCAGACTCTTGTCTCAACAAAACAAAACAACAACAACAACAACAACAACAAAAACACCAAAAAAAAAGGCCCAGTACCAGACAAATTCACAGCTGTATCATACCAGGCATTCAAAGAAAAATTGGTACCAATCCTGACTCTATTCCAAAAGATAAAGAAAGGGAATCCTTCCAAAATCATTCTATGAAACCAGTATCACCCTAATACAAAAACCAGCAAAGGACATAATCAAAACAGGAAACTACAGACCAATATCCCTGATGAACATAGATGCAAAAATCCTTAACAAAATACTAGCTAACTGAATCCAACAACATATCAAAAAGATAACCCACTATGATCAGGTAGGTTTCATACCAGAAATGCAGGGGTGGTTTCACATATGCAATTCAATAAATGTGATACACCACATAACAAGAATTAAAAACAAAAATTATACAATTATCTTTAAATAAACACAGAAAAAGGATTCAACAAAATCCAGCATCCCTTTATGATTAAAACGTTCAGCAAAATTGGCATACAAAGGACATACCTCAATGTAATAAAAGCCATCTATGACAAATCCACAGCCAACATAATACTAAATGGGGAAAAGTTGAAAGCATTCCTTCTGAGAACTGAAACAAGACAAGGATGCCCACTCTCACCACTTCTCTTCCTAGCCAGAGCAATCAGACAAGAGAAAGAAATAAAGGGCATCCAAATCGATAAAGAGGAAGTCAAACTGTCACTGTGTGCTGATGATGTGACTGTATACCTAGAAAACCCTAGAGTCCTCCAAAAAGCTCCCAAACTAACAAAAGAATTCAGCAAAGTTTCTGGATACAAAGTTACTGTACACAAATCAGTAGCTCTCCTATACACCAGCAGCAACCAAGCTGAGAAACAAATCCAGAACTCAACACCTTTTACAATAGCTGGGGAAAAACAAAACAAAACAAAAACAAAACAAAACAAAACAAACAACTTAGGAATATACCTAACCAAGGAGTCAAAAGACCTCTACAAGGAAAACTACAAAACACTGCTGAAAGAAATCACAGATGACACAAACAAATGGAAACACATCCCGTGCTCATGGATGCGTAGAGATAATACTGTGAAAATGACCACACTGCCAAGAGCAATCTAAAAATTCAATGCAAAAAAATCAAAATACCACCATCTTCTTCACAAAACTAGAAAAAGGAATCTTAAATTGATATGGAACCAAAAAAGAGCCTGTATAGCCAAAGCAAGACCAAGCAAAAAGAACATATCTGGAGGCATCATATTACCTGATTTCAAACTACATTATAAGGCCATAGTCACCAAAACAGCATGCTACTGGTATAAAACTAGGCACAAAGACCAATGGAACAGGATAGAGAACTGAGAAAATCAAATACTTACAGTCAACTGAGCTTTGACAAAGCAAACAAAAACATAAAGTGGGGAAAGGGCACTCTGTTCAACAAATGGTGTCGGGATAACTGGCAAGCCACATGTAGGAGAATGAAACTGGATCCTCATCTCTCACCTTAGACAAAAATCAACTCAAGATGGATCAAGGAGGCTGGGCACAGTGGCTCACGCCTGTAATCCCAGCACTTTGGGAGGCCCAGGCGGGCGGATCACGAGGTGGGGAGATCGAGATCGTCCTGGCTAACACCATGAAACCCCACCTCTATTAAAAATACAAAAAATTAGCTGGGCGTGGTTGCAGGCACCTGTAGTCCCAGCTACTCGGGAGGCTGAGGCAGGAGAATGACTCATTAAAAAAAAAGTCTCAAAAAAAAAAAAAAAAAAAGACGATCAAGGATTTAAATCTAAGACCTGAAACTATAAAAATTCTAGAAGATAACATCAGAAAAACCCTTCTAGATGTAAGATATAATAAATTCCTCTTCAAAGGTTTAGCTTGTTAACTTCCTTATTCTTTGTTCTCAAACTCAACTTTCTTGTTCTCCATGCCTCCTTGCCCCTAATTACTGTAAACAACCTTCCTATCAGCTCTAATCAATAACTCACATCTATTCCCTTGGTTGCTAACTCTGCACCCATTCCACCCTTTGAAACCACATGTCCCACCACTGTAACTCACATCCCCCTTCCCTTCCTTATTTGGGAAAATATCCACAAATAGCCCATCAGGTCAACTTAGAATGTGCAGTTCAACCCGCCTACCCCCCTCCCATGGGAGACTGACACAGATGTAGGGGCCACATTAGGAATAAAAACCCTTTCCCTCCTTTGTTCAGTGTGCTCTTGTGATCGTGACTGACACGAGCAGCACCCTTCTGCAGAAGTAAATTGCCTTGCTGGGAAAACTTTTGCCTGAGTGCTGGTTACACTTTGTGACACTGAGCATTTATCTCCAACATAGACATTGACTTAGGCAAGGATTTCATGACCAAAAACCCAAAAGCAAATGCAACAAAAACAAAGCTGAATAGGCGGGACTTAATTAAACTAAAGAGCTTCTGCACAGAAAAAGGAAGTCAGCAGAGTAAACAGATAACCCACAGAGTGGGAGAAAATCTTTATAACCTATACATCCAACAAAGGACTAATATCTAGAATCTACAAGGCACTCAAACAAATTAGCAAGAAAAAAACCAGATAATCCCATCAAAAAGTGGGCTAATGAAATGAACAGGAAATTCTCAAAAGAAGATATACAAATGGCCAACAAACATGAAAAAATGCTCATCACCACTAATGATCAGGGAAATGCAAATCAAAACCACAGTGCAATACTACCTTACTCCTGCAAGAATGGCCATAATCAAAAAGTCAAAAAATAATAGATGTTTGTGTGGATGTGGTGTAAATGGAACACTTCTATGCTGCTGGTGGGAATGTAAACTAGTACAACCATCATGGAAAAAAGTGTGGCGACTCCTTAAAGAACTAAAAGTAGAACTACCATTTGACCCGGCAATCCCACTATTGGGTATCCACCTAGAGGAAAAGTAGTCATTATACAAAAAAGACACTTGCAAAGGCATATTTATAGGAGCACAATTCACAATTGCAGAAATATGGAACCAGCCTAAATGCCCATTAATCAATGAGTGGATAAAGAAATTGTGGTATAAGCTGGGCATGGTGGCTCACACCTGCAATCCCAGCACTTTGGGAGGCCAAGGCAGGTGGATCACGAGGTCAGGAAATCAAGATCATCCTGGCCAACATGGTGAAACCCCACCTCTACTAAAAATACAAAAATTAGCTAGGCATGGTGGCACATGCCTGTAGTCCCAGCTACTTGGGAGGCTGAGGCTGGAGAATCGCTTGAACCCAGGAGGCAGAAGTTGCAGTGAGCCAAGATCATGCCACTGCACTTCAGCCTGGTGACAGAGCGAGACTTCATCTAAAAAAAAACAAAGAAAGAAAGAAGTAACTCAAGAGTAGAAAACCAAACATTGCATGTTCTCACTCACAAGTGGGAGCTAAGCTATGAGAATGTAAAGGCCTAAGAATGATACAATGAACTATGGGGACTCAGGGGAAAGGGTGATGAGGGATAAAACACCACAAATTGGGTTCAGTGTATACTGCTCAGGTGATGGGTGCACCAAAATCTCACAAATCACCACTAAAGAACTTATGTAACCGAGTAACACCTGTTCCTGAATAACCTACAGAAATAAAAAATTTTAAAAATAATCTTATTTGTCAATATTATAAATGAGACTATTTTGATTTCCTTTACATATCATTTACTGTTAGCATATAGAAATGTTACTGAATTTTGTACGGTGATTTTGTATACTGCACCTTTACTCAATTTATCAGTATTACTAGTTTTGGTGGATTGTTTAGGATTTTCCAAGTATAAGATCTTATCATCTGTAAATAAGGACAATTTGACTTCTTCCTTCCCAATTTGCATGCCCCTTATTTCTCCTGATTCACCTAGCTAGGACTTCTAGTACTATGTTCAGTAACTGTAGTGAAAACGGGCAGCCTTGTTGTGTTCCACATCTCAAACCAAAGGTTTGTAGTTCTTTTGTAGTTTTTCCCCATTCAGTATGATACTAACTGTGGTCTGTCATATATGGCTTTTATTACGTTGAGATACATTCCTTCTATACCCAGTTTCTTGAGGGTTTTTATCATGTAGGGAAGATGAATGTTATCAAATCCATTTTCAGCATCAAATGAAATGACCATATTTTTGTCCTTCATTTTGTTGATATAATGTATCACATTGATAGCTAGCACATGTTGAAGCCAGGTGAAATCCTAGTTATGATTAATAATCTTTTTCATGCATTGTTAAATTCAGTTTTCTACCATTTTGCTGATTTTTACATCAATACTCATCAGAGATATTGGTCTGTAGTTCTATTTTTATGTGTCTTTGTCTGGTTTTGGTATTGGGTAACCTCATGGAATGAGTTTGGAAGTATTACCTCCTCATCTATTTTTCAAAATGATTTCAGTAGGATTGGTATTACTTCTTTAAATGTTCAGTAGAATTCAGCAGTGAAGCAATTGGGGCTCAGGCTTTTCTTTGCTAGGCAATGTTTTATTATGGCTTTTATGTCATTACTTGTTACTGGTCTGTTCAGGTTTTTGATATCTTAATGGTTCAATCTTCGTAGGTTGTATGTGCCTAGGAATGCATCCATTTCCTCTAGATTTTCCAATTTATTGGCCTATAGTTGCTCATAGGAGCCACAAATGATGCTGTGAATTTCTGAGGTATTGTTTTTCATAGTCTACATAAATGTTTGCTTTATATTTAAAAAAACTAACTTTTCATTTCATTGATCTTTTGTTTCTTCTGCAATGATCTTTGCTACTTCTTTTCTTCTACTACTTTTGTGTTTGGTTTGCTTTTGCTTTTCTAGTTCTTTAACATGCATCATTAGGTTAATTATTTTAAGTTGGCTGGGCACAGTGGTTCAGGCCTGTAATCCCAGCACTTTGGAAGGCCAAGGCAAGTGGACAGCTTGAGCCCAGGGGATCAAGACCAGCCCAAGCAACATGGCAAAACCCCATCTCTACAACATATAAAAAATTAGTCAAGGGTGGTGGTGCATGCCTGTAGTCCCAGCTACTCGGGAGGCTGAGATGGGAGGATTGCTTGATCCTGTGGAGGTCGAGGCTGTGGTGAGCTGTGATTTCACCACTGCACTCCAGTCTGAGTGACAGAGTAAAATATTCTATGAAAAAAATTATTTGAAGCTTTTCTTTTCTTTTTTTTGAGACAGATTCTCACTCTGTCACCCAGGCTGGAGTGCAGTGGCATGATCTTGGCTCACTGCAACCTCCACCTCCTGGGTTCAAGCAATTCTCCTGCTTCAGCCTCCTGAGTAGCTGGGATTACAGGCACGTGCCACCACACCCAGCTAGTTTGTTTTTAGTAGAGACGGGGTTTTACCATGTTGGTCAGGCTGGTCACGAACTCCTGACTTCAAGTGAAAGCTTCTGTTAGGTTTTGAAGGAAAGTCAAGGGTTAAGGACAGAGAGTTGGCAGCTCAACAGCAACACAGGTTTATTGTCAGTACAAACCTACATAGGGGGACCAACTTAGTGCCAGGACCCACTGCCACTTACAGGCTGGGGTAATTGTAGGTCTGGGAGGGAGGGATCTAGGTGGTATGGCTTGCTGCCTAGGAGGATGTTGATAAAGATATTCCTGTGGTCAGGTGGTTTGGCCTTTTTGTCTGGCAGGATGTGATAAGAATGTTCCTTGGGCCTTTGTCCAGCAGGATGTGATAAGAATGTTCCTGTAGTCAGGTGGTTAGGCAGGATGTTTCTCACCGCCCAAGCCCCTGTGGAATGTTTCACTCTGACCAAGGTCTGCAAAATGGTGGGGGCTTACAAAACAATGCAGCTTGGACTAACAGTTTCCATTCAGCCACCTTGCTCTGCCCCTTCCAGGTGTCTTCACGATAATGAATATTAACCTTTTTTTTTTTTGAGATGGAGTTTTGCTGTTGTTGCTCAGGCTGGAGTACAATGGTGTGATCTCGGCTCATTGCAACCTCCGCCTCCTGGGTTCAAGCAATTCTCCTGCCTAAGTCTCCCAAGTAGCTGGATTACTGGCACCCGCCACCAGACTCGGTGAATTTTTTGTATTTTTTTTTTTTTAGTAGAGACCGGGTTTCACCATGTTGGCCAGGCTGGTCTTGAACTCCTGACCTCAGGCAATCCACCCACCTCAGCCTCCCAAAGTGCTGAGATTACAGGCATGAGCCACAGCACCCAGCCAAATATTGACCTTTCATTAAGATGTTTGGGATTTGAGGATTTATTGTAGGGAGAGTCTACTTAACTGGTGATGAATTCCCTCACCATTTGCTTCTATAAGAAAAACTATTTCTCCTTCATTTATGAAGCTTAATCTAGTTGGATATAAAATTCCTGGTTCACCAGTTTTTTTTCTTTCAGCACTTTGACAATCCCATCCCATCCCATCCCATTCTGACTTGTAAGGTTACTTCTGGTTGGGCCCAGTGGTTCACGCCTGTAATACCAGCACCTTGGGAGGCCAAAGTGGGTGGTTTACTTGAGTCCAGGAGTTCGAGACCAGCCTGGCCAATGTGGGGAAATCCTGTCACTACTAAAACTACAAAAAAGTTATCTGGGCATGGTGGCACATGCTTGTAGTCCCAGCTGGAGGCAGTGGCATGAGAATTGCTTGAAGCTGGAGGTGGAGGTTGCAGTAAGCTATGATCGTGCCATTGCACACTATCCTGGGCAACACAGTGAAACTCTGTCTCAAAAAATAAAAAAAAAGGCTGGGCAGAGTGGCTCACGCCTATAATCCCAGCACTTTGGGAGGCCAAGGTGGGTGGATCATTTAAAGTGAAGAGTTTGAGACCAGCCTGGCCAACATGGTGAAACCTGGTATCTACTAAAAATCAGCCGAGTCTGGGGGCACACACCAGTAATCCCAGCTACTCGGGAGGCTGAGGCAGGAGAATCGCTTGAACCTGGGAGGGAGAGGTTGCAGTGAGCAGAGATTGCACCACTTCACTCCAGCCTGGGTGACAGAGTGAGACTCTGTCTCAAAAAGGAAAAACAAAAGATTACTGTTGACAAGTACACTATTCGTCTAATGAGGTTTCTTTTATAGGTGATTAGACACTTTTCTCTTGCTGATTTTATAATTCTTTCCTTCACCTTGACTTGAGACAGTTTGATGACTATATGGCATTAAACCCATGTTGCAACATATTTTCCTAGGAATCATTAGGTCTCCTGTATCTAAGATGTCTAAATCTCTTGCTAGACTAGAGAGGTTTTCATTAATTATTTCCTGAAAAAGTTCCCTAAATATTTGCTTTTTCTTTCCCTTTGGAAATACTGTTAATTCATTAGTTCTGTGGCTTTATGTAGTCTTGTATGTTTCAAAGGCCTTCTTCATTCTTATATATTACTTTTGTCTGACTAGGTTAATTCAAAAAATTATTTCTTCTGCTTTGGTTAGTCTATACTTGAAGCTTTCAAATGCATTCCAAAATTCCTTCAATGAATTTTTCATTGCCATAAAGTTCTGTTTGGTTTTATGAAAAGATATCTATTTCCTTGGTAAATTTCTCATTCATATCCTAAATTGATTTTCCGACTTTTTTGTATGGGTTTTCAGATTTCCCTTGCATTTCATTAAGTTTCCTTAAAAACATTTTGAGCTCTTCAGCATTTCAATTATCATTTTTGGTTAGAATCCATTGCTAAGGAATTCCTGTGTTCCTTTGAGGGGGTGTTATAATACCTTACTTTTTCATGCTTCCTATAACTTTATGCTTATTTCTGCACATCCAGAGACACATTTGCTTCTTGCTATTATTAAATTTATTTTCACTAGGATAGAAGTTTTTTTTCTTGAGGTTGTGACTTTGCTTCTGGACGAGTTCAGTGGTGAAAACTCTTATTATTTCCTTGGTTGTAAAAAGCCTTAGTGTGATGGTTTTCTCAAATGCCAGTTGTAGTAGCAGTGTACCAGGTAGGTGAGCAGGTTCACAACCTCCTGAGTAGCCAGAATGGTATGGACAATTCTGGTAACACGAAGTCATGAGAATTCACCTCACACTCCTGATCCTAGTGCATTTGTGTCACATGTTGTAATAAGCTACGTAGGCTGACCTCCAGGCCAGTAGGTGGCACTTACAGTTAAGAGCCAGCTGCAGTGGTAACAGGATTTATACCTGACATCCATTAACCTGGAAAATCACTAATCTCCACACAAACATCACTAGACAGATGGAAACAGAAAAATCAAAATACTGGACTGAAATTGAACTTTAAACCAAATGAACCTAACATTCATTCATAGAACATTCTACCTGCAGAATATACATTTTTCTCATTAGCACATGGCACATTCTCGAAGTCAGACCATTAGACCACAAAACAGACTCAACATTTTTTTTTTTTAAGAAAGGGTCTCGCTGTGTTGATGAGGCTGGTCTTGAACTCCTCACCTCAAGCAATCCTGCTGCCTCAGCCTCCCAAAATGCTGGGACTACACGGGGAGCCGCTGTACCTGGCTGTGAATAAATTTTTAAAAAACCAAAATCAGGCCAGACATAGTCGTGCATGCCTGTAATCCCAGCACTTTGGGAGGCTGAGGTGGGAGGATCACTTGAGCTCAGGAGTTTGAGACCAGTCTGGCAACATGGTGAAACCCTGTTTCTACAAAAAAGTACAAAAATTAGCCAAGCATGGTGGCACATGCCTGTAGCCCCAGCTAGTTGGGAGGCTGAGGTGGAAGAATCGCTTGAGCCCAGCAGGTTAAGGCTGCAGTAAGTAAAAAATCATGCCACTGCACTCCAGCCTGGGTGACAGAGTAAGATCTTGTATCAAAACGAAACAAAACAAAACAAAAATCAAAATTATATCAAGTATCTTCTCAGACCGCAGCAGAATAAAACTAGAAATCAATGCCAAGAGAATCTTCAGAGCTATAAAAATATATGGAAATTCAACATGCTTCTGAACTATCACTGAATCATTGAAAAAACGAATATGGGTATTAAGAACATTTGAGACAAATGAAAATAGAAAAACAACATACTAAAACCTCTGGGATATAGCAAAGGCAGTGCTTAGAGAGAAGTTTATGGCATTCAACGTCTCCATCAAAAAAATAGTCAAAAATTAAAAATCTTACATTGTACCTCAAGAGACTAGAAAAATAATCAAGCCAAAAATTAGCAGAAGAAATAAAGGTCACAGCAGAACTAAATGAAATAGAGACCAAAAAGAAGTATCAATAAAACAAAAAGTTGGTTCTTTGAAAATTTAAACAAAATTGGAAAACTACTACCTACACCAACCAAGAGGTAAGGTCCAAATAAACAAAATCAGAAATTAAGGAGGACACATTACAGCTGATACCACAAAACAACAACAGAGACTATTATGAACAACTATATACTGACAAACAGGAAACCCTATGGGAAATGGATAAATTACTGGAAACATACAACCTCCCAAGCCTTAACCAAGAAGAAACAGAAATCCTGAATAGATGAATAATTAGTGAGACTGAATCAATAAAAAAAAAAAACTCTCCCAACAACAAAAAAGCCCATAACCAGATGGATTCACAGCTGAATTCTACCATACAAAGCTGAACTAATACCAATCCTCTTGAAACTATTCAAAAAAAAGAGGAAAAAAAAGGGAGAGAATTCTTCCTAACACATTCTATGAAGCTAGTATCACTTTGATAACAAAACCAAACAAGGACACAGCAAAAAAAAAAAAACTACAGACCAATATCCCTGATAAACATAAATGAAATAATCCTAAACAACATACTAGCAAACTGAATCTAACAGCACATAAAAAAGATAAAAGGCCAGGCACAGTGGCTCATGCCTGTAATCCCAGCACTGTGGGAGGCCGAGGTGGGTGGATCACAAGGTCAGGAGTTCGAGACCAGCCTGGCCAACATGGTGAAACCCCGTCTTTATTAAAAACACAAAAAAATTAGCTGGGCATGGTGGTGTGCACCTGTAATCCCAGGTACTCGGGATGCTGGGGCAGGAGAATCACTTGAACCTGGGAGGTGGAGGTTGCAGTGAGCCGAGATCACACAATTGCACTCCAGCTTGGGCAACAAGAACAAAACTCCATCTCAAAAATTAATAAATAAATAAATAAAAATAAACCATAATCAAATGGGTTCTATACCAAGAATGCAAGGATGGTTCTACACATGCAAATCAATAAATGTGATTTATCACAACTAAGAACAAAAACAATATGATCTCAATACATGCACAAAAAGCATTTCATAAAATTTAGCATCCCTTCATGATAAAACCCCCAATAAACTAGGCATAGAATGAAAATAGCTAAGGCCAGGTGCAGTGGCTCATGCCTTATTCCTAGCACTTTGGGAGGCCGAGGCGGGTGGATCACCTGAGGTCAAGAGTTCGAGACCAGACTGGCCACAACATGGCGAAACCCTGTCTCTACTGAAAATACAAAATTTAGTTGGGCATGGTGGCGGGCACCTGTAATCTCAGCTACTCAGGAGGCTGAGGCATAAGAATCACTTGAACCCAGGAGATGGAGGTTGCAGTGAGCCAAGATCGTGTGACTGCACTCCAACCTGGCAACACAGCAAGACTCTGTCTCAAAAAAACAAAACAAAACAAAACAAAACAAAAAAGGAAGGAACATAGCTAAAAATAATAAAGGCCATAAGGCCATATACAACAAACCCACAGCGAAAATCATACTAAATCAAGAAAGGTTGAAAGAATCTCTAAAAACTTGAACAAAACAAAGATGCCCACTTTCACCACTTCTATTCAACATACTACTATATATCCTGGCCATAGCAATCAGGCAAGAGAGAGAAAGAAAAGGGAAATAGGATATCAATGTATCTGTTTGCTGATGATATATGATCTTATGTCTAGAAAATCCTAAAGACTCTTCCAAAAAACTCTTAATTTGATAAACAAACTAAGTTTCAGGATGCAAAAATCAACACACGGCTGGGCACGGTGGTTAATGCCTGTAATCCCAACACTTTGGGAGGCCAAGGCGGGTGGATTACCTGAGGTCAGGAGTTCAAGCCCAGCCTGACCAACATGGTGAAACCCCATCTCTACTAAAAATACAAAAATTAGCCAGGCGTGGTGGCGGGTGCCTGTAATCCCAGCTACTTGGGAGGCTGAGGCAGGAGAATGGCTTGAGCCCGGGCGATGGAAGTTGCAGTGAGCTGAGATTGTGCCACTGCACTCCAGCCTGGCTGACAGAGTAAGACTCTGTCTCAAAAAAAATAAATAAATAATCAACAAATAAAAATGTGTAGCATTTCTATACACCAATAACAATCAAACTGAGAGCCAAATCAGAAGGCAATCCCATTTACCATAGCTACAAAACGTAAAATAAAATACTCAGGAATATTTTTAACCAAGGAGGTCAAAGACCTCCTATACAAGAAAAACTACAAAACACTGACAAAAGAAATTGTAGCTGACACAAATGGAAAAATATCCCATGCTTACTGATGAGGAGAATTAATATTGTTAAAATGGCCATACTGCCCAAAGCAATCTACAAATTCAATGCATTCACTATCAAAATACCAATGTCATTCTTCACTGAATTACAAAAAACAGTCTTGAAATTCACATGGAACCAAAAGAGAGCCCAAATAGCCAAAGCAATCCTAAGCTAAAACAATAAAGCTGAAGCTATTGCATTACCTGACTTCTAACAATATTATAATACAAAGCTGATGGTAATCAAAACAGCATAGTAATGTATAGAAATAGACATACAGATCAACTGAACAGAGAACCCAGAAATAAAGCCACATATCTACAGCCAAGTGATCTTTGACAAAGTTGACAAGAATATATGCTGCAGAAAGGACACACTCTTTTCAATAAATGGTGCTGGGAAAACTGGATTAACATATGTATAAGAATGAAACTGAATCCCTATCTCTTACCATACTTAAACTCTCCTTAAATTTACACAGAAAAGAAAAATCATAAATTTCTCCCAAGCCAGCTGCAATTTCATAAGGATTGTGTTGAATTTGTAGATCAATTTAGTATTACTATTTTTTCATTTAAGATTATTCTTTATGAATTTCAACAATACCGTTGTATAATTTTCCAAGTATACAGCATATTGTTACTAACTAGTCAGGTTTTGCACAATAGAACAATAGATCTTTTTTTTTTTTTTTTTTGTCTGAGTTTCGTTCTTGTTGCCCAGGCTGGGGTGCAATGGCACAATCTCAGCTCACTGCAAACTCCGCCTCCCATGTTCAAGCGATTCTCCTGCCTCAGCCTCCTGAGTAGCTGGGATTACAGGCATGCACCACCACACCCAGCCAATTTTGTATTTTTAGTAGAAATGGGGTTTCTCCATGTTGGTCAGGCTGGTCTTGAACTCCTGACCTCAGGTGATCTGCCTGCCTCAGCCTCCCAAAGTGCTGGGATTACAGGCATGAGCCACCACACCTGGCCAGATCTCTTGAACATATTTCCCTAAATGACATTCTATATCCTTTGACCAATATCTATTCAAGTCCACCCCCAGCTGTATAATCACCTTTCTACTCCTTCCTTACATGAGTCAGATTCCAAAAATGAGTGACATCATATAGTATTTGTCTGTGTCTAGATTATTTCACTTAACACAATGTTTAGGTTTATTCATGTTCTTGCAAATGACAGGCAAAATAGTATTCCATTATGTACATATACCACATTTTCTTCGTTCATTCCTTGATAAACAGGTTGATTCTGTATCTACTGTGAATTATTATTCTGCAATAAACATGTGAGTGCAAGTATCTGTTCAATATAATGATTTAATATCCTTTAGATATATATCCAATAAGATTCCTGGATCATAGGTATATTTTTAATTTTTTTGAACTTCTAAAAAATAATGGCTATACTAATTCATGTTTCCATGAACTCTGTGAGGAGTTCCCTTTTCTCTACATCTTTGCCAACATTTGTTATTTATTATTTTTTTGACAGGGAGTCTTGCTCTGTTGCCCAGACTACAGTGCAGTGGCGCCATCTTGGCTCACTACAACCTCCGCCTCCTGGGTTCAAGCAATTCTCCTGCCTCAGCCTCCCGAGTCGCTGGGATTAAAGGTGTCCACCACTGCACCCAGCTAATTTTTGTATTTTTAGTACAGATGGCGTTTCGCCATCTTGGCCAGGCTGGTCTCAAAACTCCTGACCTCATGATCCACCCGCCTCAGCCTCCCAAAGTGCTGGGATTACAGGCATGAGCCACCATGCCCAGTCTTATCTTTTATTTTTGATAAGTCATCCTAACAGGTGTGACATGTGATATTTCATAGTGGTTTTAATTGACATTTCCATGAATATTAGTGATGTGCACTTTAGCCATTTGTATGTCTTCTTTTGAAAAACATCTCTTCAGCTCCTTTGCCTTTTTTTTTTTTTTTTTTTTTGAAATGAGGTCTCACTCTGTCACCCAGGTTGCAGGGCAGTGGCACGATCTCAGCTCACTACAACTTCCACCTCTCAGGCTCATGCAATCCTCTCACCTCAGCCTCCTGAGTAGCTGAAACCACTGGCGTGCACCTAATTTCCTGCAGAGACGGGGCGTTGCCATGTTGCCCAGGCTGGTCTCAAACTACTAAGCTCAAACGATTCACTCGCTTTGGCCTCCCAAAGTCCTGGGATTGTAGGCATGAGCCACCATGCCTAGCCCATTTTCTTTTGAGGCACGGTCTCTCTGTGGCCCAGGCTGGAATGCAACTGCACGATCATAGCTCACTGTAACCTCAAACTCTTGAATTCATTTTTTAATTGGCTTGTTTTCTTGTTATTTGAGTTCCTCATATATTTTGGAAGAATTAATACTGCTAAAATGACTATACTACCCAGAGCACTTTATAGAGACAATGCAATCCCTATAACAATTCCAATGACACTTTTCATAGAAATCAAAAATACAATCCTAAAATGGATAATTTATGTGGTACCACAGAAGAGTCCAAAAAGCCAAAGCAATCTTAAGCAAAAGTAATAAAGCTGGAGGGATCACACTAGACAATTTCAAAATATACCACAAAGCTACAGTGAACAAAACAGTACAGTATTGGGATAAAAACAGACACATAACCAATGGAACAGAATAGAGAACTCAGAAATAAAATCCACAGATTTATATTAAATTGATTTTCAACCAAATGGCAAAACATACAATTTGGAAAGAATAGTTGCTTTGATAAATGGTGCTGGGTAAACGGAATATCTACATGCAGAAGAAACTAGGCAGTATCTCACACCATATACAAAAATCAACTTTAAATGCATTACTACAAAGTTAAATGTAGGCTGGGCATGGTAGCTCATGCCTGTAATCCCAGCACTTTGGGAGGTCAAAGCAGGAGGACTGCTTTAGCCCAGGAGCTTGAGACCACCCTGCGCAATACAAGGAAATCTTGTCACTACAAAAATCTTAAAAAAAATTTTTTTTTTTAAATTAGTCAGGCATGGTGTCATGTGCCTCTTGTCCCAGCTACTGGGACAAGGTGAAGCAGGAGCATCACCTGAGCCCAGGAGGTGGAGGCTGCAGTGAGCCAAGATCAAGTACTCTATCCTGTGAGACAGTGAGACACTGTCTCAATTAAAACAAACAAACAACAAAAAAAGGCTGAGGTACAACAATCGTTTCAATCCAGGAGGCAGACGCTGCAGTAAGCCAAGATCATGCCACTGCACTCCAGCCTGGGCCACAGAGCGAGACTCCCTGTCAAACTTATATGTAAGACCCAAAACTGTAAAACTACTGGAAACACAGGCAAAAACTCCATGACGTTGGTCTACACAATGACCTTTTTTAGATATGACCCCAACAGCATATGGAACGAAGGCAAAAACAGACCACTAGAATTATTTATGAAACTTAAAAACTTCTGTACAGGTAGAGAACAATCAACAGAATGAAGAGCCAATGTATGAAATGGGAGAAAATATTTGCAAACCATACATCTGATCAGGGGTTAATATCCAAAATATATGAGTCCTCTGGCTAGATGAACATGGGATTATCTTTCCATTTACTTATTTAATTTCTTTCAACATTTTGCAGTTTTCAGAGTATATGTTTTGTATTACTTTTTGATGCTATTATATATGCTTTCCTCAATCTCAGTTTTGGATTCCTCTTTGCAAGTATATGGAAATAAAACAGATTTATGTACACTGATCATCCATCCTTCAACTTTGTTGAACTGGCTTTTATCTTTAATGGTTTGTGAATCTCTTACAATTTTCTACATATTAAATCATGTTATCTGTGTATGTTTTACTTCTCCCTTTCCAATTTCGATGCTTTTATTATTTGAAAAAAAATGTGCTTCATTTTCCTGACTAGATCCTCTAGTACAATGTTGAATAGAAATGTTAGGAGGGGTCATCTTGTTCCTGAATTAGCAGGAAAACCTCCAATCCTCCACTACGATGTTAGCCATGGGTTTTTTTACAGATGCTTTTTCACAAGTTAAGGAAGTTCCAAACTTTCCCTATTGTTTAATGTTTTTATCATGAAGGGACATTGGATCTTATCAATGCTTTTCACTATCTCTTAAAAAGATCATGTAGCTTTGTTCTCTTTGATATGGCACTTAACATTAAAGATTCTTGCATGAGAAATTTACTTTGCACTCCTGAGATAAATCTCACTTGGTCATGGTGTATAATCCTTTTATGTTAATTTCAAATTACTATTATTTGGTTGAGGATTTTCACATCTCTATACATTAAAAAAATATCATTCTGCAGTTTTCTTTTCCTATAGTGTTGGGGTCTGCTTTTGGTATCCAAATATACTAGCCTTACAGAATTATTTCAGAAATGTTCTGTCCTCTTCTATTTCTTGAAAGAACTGAAGAACTGTACCTTTAAGTGTTTGGTAGAATTTACTAATAAAACCATCTGATTTGGGGCTTTTCATTTTGTCCTAATTCCACTGCTTTATGTTTGTTCAGATTTTCCTCTTCTTCAGTCAGTTCTGGTAGTTTTGTGTCTTTTTAGGAATTTGTCTGTTTCATCTACTAAAAGGAGTACCATACAACTGGAATTATTCTATAGTATTCCCTTATAATTTTTTTAACTACTAGAAGGTCAGTAGTAATGTCCCCTCATTCATTCCTGATTTTAGTAATTTGAGTCTTCTCTCCCTTTTTTGTGCTCAGTTTAGCTGAATGTTTAATTTTGTTGATCGTTTAA
Organism: Pongo abelii; assembly: GCF_028885655.2. NCBI lineage: Eukaryota > Metazoa > Chordata > Mammalia > Primates > Hominidae > Pongo > Pongo abelii. Next base: position 11,705,025 of record NC_072003.2, on the reverse strand, counting down.
AAAAATGATTTATGGTTTCCTTTTCTATTTTTGTCTATTCTATCAATTTCCACACTAATTTTTTCCTACGTTCTGCTGACTTCAGGCTCAGTTTGTTCTTCTAGTTCCAGTTTCTTAAAAGGTCTAGGTGATTGATTTGAGGTCTTCTTTTTTAATATAGCATTTATCACTATAAATTTTCCAAGAATTGCTGTAATTGTACCCTCCAAAACCTTTGATATGTTTGTCTTCATTTTCATTCACCTCGAAGTATTTTCTAATTAACCTCATGATTTCTTCTTTGACCCATTATCTAGGAGTGTTAATTTCAACATATTTGTAAATATCTCAGGTTTCTTTTCAGTACTGATTTCTGATTTTATTCACTGGTCAGATAATGTTCTTTTTCATAATTTCAATCCTTTTAAGTGTGTTGGTTTGCTTCATGGCCTAGTGTGACTATACTGATGGATGTTCTACATACACTCCAAAAGAGTCTATTCTGCTGTTGTTGGGTGGACTGTTCAAAGATGTCTCTTAAGTCTAGTTGGTTTAGTGTTGCTCAAGTTGTCTCTTGTCTTGCTGATTTCCTCAGTTTTCTATCCGTTATGACAGTGTTGTATTGAATTCTCCAATTATTACTGAACTGTGCATTTCTTCCTTCAATTCTGTCAATAGTTGCTTCATACATTTTGCTGCTCTCTTAGTAGGTGCATATGTTTATGATTTGTATGCCTTTCTGAGGCACCGACTCTTTTGTCATTATAGAATGTCCCTCTGTATCTCCAGCAATACTGTTTCAGTATATTTTGTCTGAAATCAGTATAGGCACAATAGCTTTACTATGGTTGCTATTTGCATGTTGTATCTTCATCTATCCTTTTACTTTCAGCCTATTTGCATCTTCGAATCCAAAGTCTGTCTCCTGTAAACAGCCTATAGGCCAAGGCTGTTTTTCCCTTCAGCCTGAAAATCTCTGGCATTTCACGGGATTGTTTAATCCTTTCACACCTGACATTGCTTGGTTGTTTTTGTTTGTTTAGAGATAGGTCTCTCTATCATGCACAGTGCTGAGATCAGAGCTCACTGCAGCCTTGAACTCCTGGGCTTAAGTGATCTTCCCACATCAGCCTACCAAGCAGCTGGGACTACAGGTGTGTGCCATCACACTCAGCTAATTTTAAAATTTTTTTGTAGAGACAAAGTCTTACTATGGTGCCCAAGCTCATCTCAAACTCCTGGCCTCAAATGATCCTCGGCCTACCAAGGTGTTAGGATTCCAGACATGAGCCACTGTACCTGGCCTTCATATTACTTTTGATATACAGATGCTGCGTGACTTGCAATAGTATTACATCCCCAAAAACCTACCAGAAATGGAATATATCCTAGGTCAAAGATGCAGTTAATACAGGTACAACTAACCTACTGAGCATCATAGCAAAGCCTAAGCCTACCTTAAACATGTTCAGAACACTCATATTAGCCTACAATTGAGCAAAATAATTTAACCCAAAGCTGATTTTATACTGGTCTTGAATTTCTCAAGGATTTATATTCTACCGAATGCCTATCACTTTCTGTAGCATCATAAACTAAAAATCACGTCAAATCATAATTCAGGGTCTACCTGTAGCTTGATTTATGTCTGCCTTTCACTTTTTGGTTTACGTCTCATGCCTTTTGTTCTATTCCTTTACTGCCATAGGATTTTTCCAATGGTGTCTTTTTTTTTTTTTTTTTTTGAGACAGAGTCTCACTCTGTCACCCAGCCTGGAGTGCACTGGCATTGAGGCAATCTCGGCTCACTGCAACCTCCACCTCCCAGGTTCAAGCAATTCTCCTGCCTCAGCCTCCCAAGTAAGTAGCTGGGATTACAGGTGCCCACCACCATGCCCAGCTAATGTTTGTATTTTTAGTAGAGAGGGGGTTTTACCATGTTGGCCAGGCGGGTCTCAAACTCCTGACCTCAAGTGATCCGCCCACCTCAGCCTCCCAAAGTGCTGGAATTACAGGTGTGAGCCATCGCACGTGGCCTAATGGTTTCATTTTTAAAACTTCATTTTCCTTTTCTTTTGGAGACGGGGATTCACGTTGCTGCTCAGGCTAAAGTACAGTGGGCATGAACACAGCTTACTGCAGCCTCAACTCCTGGACTCAAACAAGACTCTCACCTGACCCTTCAAGTAGCAGGGACATCAGGGGCCCCCATCACACCCAGCTAATTTTTTTTTTTTTTTTTAAAGACAGAGTCTCACTATGTTGCCCAGGCTGGTCTTAAACTCTTGGGCTCAAGAAATCCTCCTGCCTTGGCCTCCCAAAATGCTGACATTAGACAATTTATGGGCCTGTGCCTGGCCTATAAATGGCTAACATTATGTTTATAATTTTTATATCAGTGTTAATGAGAGATGGGTCTATTTTTATTGGGTGTTGACATCAAAGGTTTGCTGACCTCATACAAACTACAAAGTCTTTCTAGTCTCTGAACAATTTGTGTGTGAATGGTGTTGTTTTTCCTTAAATATTAGAATAATTCACCACTAATGCCATCTGGGCCTGGGGTTAACTTAGTGGTAAAGGTTTTCAACTAAAATTGAGGTATAACCAGCTGGGAGCAGTGGCTCACATCTGTAATCCTAGCACTCTGGGAGGCCAAGGCTCAAACAGCCCAGGAGTTCAAAACCATCCTGGAGACATCATCTCCAGTTTAAAAAAAAAAAAAAAAAAAAAAAAGCCAGGCGCCGTGGCTCACGACTATAATCCCAGCACTTTAGGAGGCCAAGGCAGGTGGATCACCTGAGGTCAGTAGTTCAAGATCAGCCTGACCAACATGGCGAAACCCCGTCTCTACTAAGAAGTACAAAAATTAGCTGGGCATGGTGGCAGGTGCTACTTGGGAGGCTGAGGCAAGAGAATCACTTGAACCTTGGTGGTGAGGGTTGCAGTGAGCTGAGATCTTGCCACTTCACTCCAGCCTGGGGAAAAGAGTGAAAATCCGTCAAAAAAAAAAAAAAAGATAATACAACCATTCATACTTTTTATATCTTTTGGCCTCAATTTTACCTATTTTTCCATTTCAACACAATTTAAAATTTGTCAATACAAAGTTCTTATAGTATTCTCTAATTGTATGTGTAATACCTGTAGTGCTGTCCCTCTTTTCTTTTTATTTTTTTTTAAACAGAATCTCGCCCTGTCACCCAGGCTGAAAGGCAGTGGCACGATCTCAGCTCACTGCAACCTCCACCTCCCCGGTTCAAGCAATTCTCCTGCTTCAGCCTCTCCAGCAGCTGGGACTACAAGCGTGCACCACCACGCCCAGCTAATTTTTGTATTTTAGTAGAGATGGCGTTTCACCGTGTTGACTAGGCTGGACTTTAACTCCTGACCTCAGGTGATCCACCTGCCCTGGCCTCCTAAAGGGCTGAGATTACAGGCGTGAGCCACTGCACCTGGCCTCATTCTTGATATTAGTGATGTGTTTTCCTCTTTTCTCTTGATCAATTTTATTAAACATGTATCAAGATTGTCAAAGTAAACAAAAATACAAAAAAAAAAGACAAAAAGAGATTGTCAAAGTACTTAAAGTTTGCTAGCTTGCTATTATACAGTGTTCCATTTAATAATTTCCTGCCATATTCCTCTTATTTTATTTGACATGGAGTTTCACTCTTGTTGCCCAGGCTGGAGTGCAAAGCACGATCTCGGCTCACCGCAACCTCTGCCTCCTGGGTTCAAGTGATTCTCCCACCTCAGCCTCCTGAGTAGCTGGGAGCCACAGTGCCTGGTCTTTTTAAAATTTTTTATTGCCCAGGCTGGTCTTGAACTTCTGGGCTCCAGCAAGCCACCCACCTCAGCCTCCCAAAGTACTGGGATTACAGGTGTGAGCCACCATACCCAGCACATTTTTTTTTTTTTTTTTTTTTTGAGACACGGTCTCTCTCTCTGGCCCAGGCTGGAATGCAATGGCACGATCATAGCTCACTGTAACCTTGAACTCTTGGGCTCAGCAATTCTCCCATCTCATTCTCCAGACTAGCTAGGACTACCGGTGCATGCTACTGCACCCAGCTAATTTTTTTTCATAGTGATGGGGTCTCATTATGCTGCCCAGGCTGGGTTCAAATTCCTGGGCTTAAGTAATCCTCCGATCTTGGCCTCCCAAACCATTGGGATTACAAATGTGAGCTACCATGCCCTACCCTCCTTCTGCTTTCTTCGCGTTTGCTTTGCTGTTCTTGTTCCAGCTTCAGCTTCAGGTAAAAACTCAGATATTTTTCAGTCTCTCTTTTTCCTTTTCTTAGAGTCTCACTTTGTCACCCAGGTGGAGTGCAGTGGCATGAACATAGCTCACTGCAACCTCAAAATCCTAGGCTCAAGTAATCCTACTGCCTCAGCCTCCCAAGTAGCTAGGACTACAAGTGTGTCCCTCCATGGCTGGCTAATTTTACAAAACATTTTTTTGTAGAGACAGGGTCCTGTGTAATGTTACCCACGTGGGTCTCAAACTCCTGACCTCAAGTTATCCTCTACCTCGGCCTCGCAAAGTGGTGGGATTACAGGCATGAGTCAGCACACCCAGCCTATTACCTTTTTTTCTAAATTCTCACTTAAAGCTGTAAGTTTTCCTCTAAGCCCTACTTTAGTTGAGCCCACAAGTTTTGAAAAACTCTACCTTATAATTTGATATTTATCCAATATTCTCTAAGATGCATTGTAATTTCTTAACCTGCAGATTATTCAGAAGTATGTTACTTTCCAAGCAATAGCATATTTCCTGTATCTTTGTGGTTAAAAGTTAGCTTCATCTTTTTTCCTTTTATAGTTCGAAGTTATGGGTACGTGCTGATTTAGTTTTGTTTCTTCCTGCTTCATTGGGTTTCTCCATTATAAAACATCTCTGTTCTCCAATGATGTTCTCCAGGGTAGTATCTTAACACATTATAAACACTTTAATAAGAGCAATTCTCATTAAATTAAAAAAAAAAATCTACTGAACTGAATTTTTACTGTTACTCTTTTTAAAAAGTAAAAATTAAAAAAAAAAACCCATTTAACTAAACTTGTTCAAAGTCAGATACTTCAGCCAATATTTGAACGGAGGGTCTTAAGACTCAAAGAAATCTATCACAAACACAAAACAGGTAAGTTATTATGAAGCAATAGGGCGCTTTAACAGTTATATAGTGGTTAACAAAATGACAAAACTCAGGCCAGGTGGCAGTTAATCTCATAATGAGCATGAAGTAATGCCAAGTGTGGTTCATAGACCAGCAGCATCCGCATCACCTGAATGCTAATAGAATTCTGACATTACTTTTTTCAAGTTTTATCAATGTAACAGTATAAAATGCTCACTATGAAATAAAGCAGTTGCTTGCCAGCACTCCCGAATATCTAATGGCAATCACTTTAACAACTTGTTTTTAAAATCTCAGTATTTTAAAATATTTTCATACTATTTCTTGAGTTACAAATTTTAGCCATGTCGATTTCCTGTAATTGCAGATGAAGATTTAGCTCACTTAAGTATTTTTTTGGAGGTGGGGAGGAAACATTTTAATTGGATGGTAGGGGATGGTAACACTGGACAGGGAGCACTCACAGTTCCAAGAGTTTCCCTCCAAATTATAAAGACGTTATTCTAATTAGCTAGATATTCTATAGCCAGGTCTTATGCCCAAGGGAAGGAGGGGAGGATGTGAAAAGCATTGTGGTCTGCTCTCCTGTCATTCATAGATCAAGTTCTGTAGCTCACACGTCTCTTACAGCTCATTGTATTTTCAGTTAAATCAATATTTAAATTGTTATAAATATTCTCTATATAGCCAGATAGACTACCATGACTACATTATCTTTCTTTCACAGTAGTTTGTCTTTTCCTGGAGATATCAACTGAACCTTCTTATAAACCTAACCTTCACTTTCCAAATTGACCAGAACTGTCGTATTATTAACCTTCCCTCCTAGTCTATGCTCTTTCAAGATCAAGCTTAAAGATCACCCCTCAAAAAAACAGCCCCAAGAGAACTACTACTTCTTTATCTAAATTTCCCACTAAAAATTTTTTTTTTTTTTTTTTTTTTTTTTTGAGATGGAGTCTTGCTCTGTCGCCCAGGCTGGAGTGCAGTGGTGCAATCTCGGCTCACTGCAAGCTCCGCCTCCTGGCTTCACGCCATTCTCCTGCCTCAGCCTCCCGAGAAGCTGGGACTACAGGCGCCCACCACCACGCCCGGCTAATTTTTTTGTATTTTTTAGTGGAGACGGGGTTTCACCATGTTAGCCAGGATGGTCTCGAGCTCCTGACCTCGTGATCCACCTGCTTCGGCCTCCCAAAGTGCTGGGATTACAGGTGTGAGCCACTGTGCCGGCCTACAAATATTTTTTATATCTTCAATGACATGCCTTTCTTACAGTAGTTTTAATGCTGTTTAATGAATATTCACTTAAAAAACAAACCTCTGGAAAGCCACCCAAAGTTATTCTCTCCTTAATAACAAGTACTGAAAAGCCTCCCAAAGTCACTGTCTCCTTAATAAAGAGTACTAAAAAGGCCTCGGCAACTTTTGCCATGCCTATCTGATAAGCTATTTCACATAAGCATACTGTACACACTAGAGCCTCAGAGGTATACTAATGGAAACTACCACCACATTTAGTAGACACATACAATGCCTCTAAATAATTCATGGCTAACTTCAGTAACACCTCTCTGAACATTTCATGGCTTAATCAGAAGTTTAAAAAAATCCAATATATTATCTCCCTTTCCTCCAAAAAGTCATGGTTATTTCTCTCTAGATACTGGCTGACTCCAATCTGTCCCATCACTGGTAAAAATGAAGATAAAAAACTATCCTAGTCTACTGTAATGCAAAATAATTATCTAAATGATATAAGAATATGAGATAGGCCGGGCGCTAAGACTAGTGTGCCTGTCATCCTAGCACTTTGGGAGGCAGAGGCGGGCGGATCACCTGAGGTCAGGAATTCGAGACCAGCCTGGCCAACAAGGTGAAACCCCATCTCTACTAAAAATACAAAAACTAGGCGGGCGCCTATAATCCCAGCTACTTGCCAGGCTGAGGCAGGAGAATCACTCGAACCCGGAGGGCGGAGGTTGCAGTGAGCCGAGATCGCGCCACTTCACTCCAGCCTGAGCCAGAGTAAATCTCTGCCTCAAAAAAAAATAAGATAAAATAAAATAAATGAGATAGATAAGTCACCGCAGTGTGTGTGTGGGGTGGGGGTGGGGGGGGGAAGTAAAATAGACTATGACATAGAATGAGAGAATACGATTTTTTGGTATTTCATATTATCTCGCTCAACAATGAGAACTAATACTCTTGCGCATTTAAAGTTGTATTTTATTTTTAACTATCCAATATATTATTTAAACTTTGATTACATCAAATGAAATAGATTGTGCACGCTCACTATAAGAGAGCTATGATATATGCAGAAGCAAAGGTGCAGGGATCATGCAGTAGTTTCGTACCAGATTTCAAGATATCAAGTAGCAAGGAAACACAATGGAATTGAAGGCTGAGGTGAAGTACAGGCATAAGGCAAGGAAAGCAGAACATTCAAGATGTACCTATATACACCAGTTCTTAAAACGCGCAAATCATTTCCAGTAAGGCACCGGCTCATGTATTTCTGTTGAGGCAGAAGTCAATCTTAGGATGTGGTCTGTACATATCTGCAGATAAGACTGAGAGTGAAGTAAATTTGATTAAGATCGGAGTCAACACTTCTACAAATGTATTGCAGAATAAAGAAGCTAAGAAGAAAGGCATACTTCACAAAAGCTGAATTCAGTGTTATTAGTCCTTCATTCAGATGATTCATTTTTGCATTTTCAATTGCTTTCCTGTGATATAACTTATCTTGGTCTTCCCCATTTGTTTTGCAAATAGTTATGTCGCAGGTCATTTACTGGCTACAATAAATATGACAAGATCATAATAAAAACAGTATTAAGTCGCAATCTAGAATAACAATTTAAGTGAATATGACATAATTTTTCTAATGTGGACTATTCAGTACAACTGTCCTCTTCTATACATATTAACCATATACAAGTCTTCAGAGCAGAAAAAGCCGTTGTGTCTTAAAGGAAGGAACACGTGGTTAGAAACTTCATTTTCAACACAGAAACATGGAAACGTAGAAGCCCGTTTCCTTAAGTGCGGTAAGGTTTTAACAGAAATAAAGCAAAAATAATTACTGCGTCCTCTCTTTCTCAAACTTGCTTGCCAAACTTGGAGAAAATTGGTTAGAGAAGGGCGATAAGATGGAACTTTCTTAAAAACATATTCATAAAAACGAACTTCTACCTTAAGGAAATCGTCTTCCTTAAATCCTACCATCCCTACACCGGCAAGCTCTGAGGTACGGGATTTCAGCATTTTACTCAGAATTTTGTATGTTTCCTGATGCTCTGGTCCCTACTTTTTAACAAACTTCAAGGCCGCCTGTCGAGATCCGGTTGCCTTCTGGCACCTGGCTTCATTAGATGATTAAAACGACTCAAGAAAATTTGGCAATGGGACACTAAAGTTGGTGGAGGTGGAGATTTATCCGTTAATTTCTGAAAGCATTCCGGACAAGAGCGAGCTTTCACTTACCCCTCAGGACAAAAAACACGGACCACTTCCCTCCGCAGTCCCCAACCCCAGGGCCGCCCGGACCTAGGGCCGCACACCACTCCCGTTTCACCAGCACCCCTCTGCGAAAACGGTGCAGACGCGCCCGTCTGCCCCTCAGGGGCCTATTCCCGGCCCGGTCAGACGGCCCCGCGGGCGCTTTTCAGTCAGGGCAGCCTCGCCGCAAACGTCCGGTCGGCCCGGCGCTCCGAGGCCGGCCCACAGAGAGGCGACCGACGCTCCCAGAGCCGCCACCCCGCCAATCGCCGCTCTCGCAGGACACTCGCCCGGCCCCAACGTACCTAGAGCGGCGCCGCGCCAGCCGCAGCAATCCCCACAGCCACTTCCAACCGCAGCCGTTAACAATGGTGGGCCAGCCAGGACCTGCTGAAGTAGGTCTCCCTACGCCCACCCCCAGCTGACTATGGACCAATGGCAGCGCGAATGTGCGGCAGCCCAGCCAATCAGGCACAGCCAGCTAGAGTGGGCGGGGCGAAGGGTCGTGAGGGAAAATGGAAGTAGGCTGAGGGGCGCCTGGGGTTCGCCTCCGTGGGTGCTTCTTCCGGTCAGCCACCGGGGCTTACCCGCCATAATGCAGATGCAGGCTCCTGAGCTGGGCCTTTCTTTTGAGTGACTCGTGTGAAGATTTAGACTTTCGAAACTTATTAGGAATAAGACCTTATTTACAAAAACAATGCCTCACCCCGATCGGTAGTTTCTGATTTGAATTTTTTAATATTGTTTGAAAATATTTATCTTATTTTTTTGACGACTCCTTAAATTTTGCGACGCAGGAGATTGGTCCGAGCACCGTAGTCTTTTTTTTTTTTTTTTTTTGAGACGGAGTTTCACTCTTGTCGCCCAGGCTGGAGTTCAGTGGCGTGATCTCAGCTCACTGCAACCCCCATTTCCCATCTCATAGGTTCAAGCGATTCTCCTGCCTTAGCCTCCCGAGTAGCTGGGACCACAGGTGTGCACCACCATGCCCGGCTAATTTTTGTACTTTTAATAGACATGGGGTTTCACTATGTTGGCCAGGCTGGTCTTGAACTTCTGACCTCAGGTGATCCGCCCACCTCTGCCTCCCCAAATGTTGGGATTACAGGCAAGAGCCACTGCACCCACCCGCACCATAGCCTTGAGTTTGCTAAATTGTCCTGGGAACCTGCCAGCCTTGGCTGCTTGTGATTTCATGAGGCCCAATGCCTTAGGTGGCTGTGCACTTGGATGCCATGAACTCACTCAACAGCTGGTCACTGAATGCCCACTATGTAGAAAGTACAGGAAATACAACAGCGGGTTAGATCCATAATGCCCTCTTTTTAATTAATTAATTAATTAATTAATTTATTTATTTATTTATTTGACAGAGTTTCGCTCTTGTTGCCTAGGCTGGAGTGCAATGGCGCAATCCCGGCTCACCACAACCTCCGCCTCCCGGGTTCAAGCACTTCTCCTACCTCAGCCCCTCCTCAAGTAGCTGTGATTATAGGCATTCGCCACCGTGCCTGGCTAAGTTTTTTTTGTATTTTTAGTAGAGACCGGAGTTTCTCAATGTTGGTCAGGCTGGTCATGAACTCCCGACCTCAGGTAATCCACCTGCCTCGGCCTCCCAAAGTGCTGGGATTACAGGCGTGAGCCACCACGCTTGTCATGAGGCTAGAGCTGCCTGCCTTGTCACTTCCAGTTAGGAGAAAAATAAGGCGAGTCTGGACAATCTAGGTTAGGTCATCAACGGAATAACATACTCCAACCAGCCAGTTCCCCAAATATGCTCCAGGGATCTAGGGGTAATCTTTAATGTCAATCCTATTTTTATAATTGTACTATTTTTATAATAATATAAAGATGATTTTGCTTTTTTCATTCTCTGAGTCAGGAGAGTCAAGGGAATTTTCTAGAAGCCTCTGGAAAATTGACGTGTGATATTGCTACAGATTGAATACAGAAGCAGACATGAGAATCTAACTACCAACCTGGGCAACAAAGTGAGACCCCCACTTTTCTAGAAAAGTAAAAATAAAAAGTTAGCGGCATCCTTCCAGCTACACGGAAGGCTGAGAGGATGGGAGGATCGCTTAAGCTCAGGAGTTAGGGACTGCAGTGAGCTGTGATAGTGTCACTGCACTCCACCCTGGGTGATAGAGCAAGAGACTGTCTTAGATAAGAGAGAGAGAGGCCAAGCGCAGTGGCTCACATCTGTAATCCCAGCACTTTGGGAGGCCGAGGCAGCCAGATCATGAGGTCAGTAGTTCGAGACCAGCCTGGCCAACATAATGAAACCCCATCTCTACTAAAAATACAAAAATTAGCCAGGCATGGAGGCGCGTGCCTGTAATCCCAGCTACTCAGGAAGCTGAAGCACGAGAATCGACTGAACCTGGGAGGTGGAGTTTGTGGTAAGCCGAGATCGCACTACTGCACCCCAGCATGGGCAACAGAGTGAGACTCCGTCTCAAAAAAAAAAAAAAAAAAAGAAAGATAGAGTCTTACTGTATTAAGTTAGACATTAAGGAAATTAGCAAAAATGTAAAACAATCCTAATCTTTGCACATTTTTTGTTGTTCTAGAACATGATTTTGAAAATAATTATAGGGTTGCTAAGAGAGATAGTGTGGGAGGGAGTGGGAGGTAGTAAGTTGCAGTCAGATAAGGAATTTGGACTTAATTCAGTTAACAGTGAGTAACTAGCCTTTAGAAATGTTATGTCTATTTAAGGTACTAGGATATCTTGTATGTCATTTTAACAATAGTATATAATAGGCCAGGCGCATGCCTGTAATCCTAGCATTTTGTTATGTCTATTTAAGATACTAGGATATCTTGTATTTCATTTTAACAATAGTAATATAATAGGCCAGGTGGACACCTGTAATCCTAGCATTTTAGGAGGCCAAGACTGACAGATAGCTAGAGCCCAGGAGTTTGAGACCAGCCTGGGCAATATAGCGAGACCCCATCTCTATAAAAAAATTATAATAATTGATATTTACTGGACATTATGTTAATAACGTTTATCGTTGGCTGGGTGCGGTGGCTCATGCCTGTAATCCCAGCACTTTGGGAGGCCAAGGTGGGCAGATCACTTAAGATCAAGAGATCGAGACCATCCTGGCCAACATGGTGAAACCCCGTCTCTACCAAAAATACAAAAATTAGCTGGGCGTGATGGTGCGCACCTGTAGTCCCAGCTACTTGGGAGGCTGAGGCAGGAGAATTGCTTGAACCTGAAAGAAGGAGGTTGCAATGAGCCAAGATCATGCCACTGCACTCCAGACTGGTGACAGAGTGAGGCTCCGTCTCAACAAATAAATAAATAAATTCATTCACATAATGTGCTATATGAAGTACTATGAAGTCTCTCAATTTGCTGTTTGACTTTTTAAAATAAATAATGCTTAACATAATAACAGATACAGTTGCTTGTACATTTCTTGACTTATAGTAGACACTTGATGTACAGTAACTATTATTATTAAAATTAATAAAGCTGAGAATATCAATGATCTTGAGTAAATTCTTTAGATTTTTGTGTTGGAATGCTTTCTTGTTTGTTAGTTTTCTTCCATTGAGGATTGTGGTGGGCAGAATTTGTATTCCCATGATCTTTGTCTCCTAGTGTGTGTCTTATGGTTATAAGTCACCTTACATGGCAAAAGGGACTTTGCAAATATGATTAAGGTTATAATCAGCTGACCTTAAGATGGAGGACTTAACCTGGATTTTCCTGGTGAGTACAGTGCAATCACGTGAATCCCTAAAGGCAAAAGACAAGTCACACAGATGCAGCAGAAAGGAAAGTCATAGATTTTCAAATCACAGGCAGAACTCAGCCCATGGTTCCTGACTTGAAGATGAGAGGGACCACAAGCAAACCTTGAGAATGAAAGTAGTACTGCCAACGACCTGAATGAACCCAGAAGCAGATTCTTCTGCAGAGCCTTAGCTGGCTGACAGCCTATTGAGACCCTAAGCAGAGTTCCCAGCTGAGTCCACTGTACTTCTGACTTCTATATAGAACTGTGAGATAAGTGGGTAGCGTTTTAAGCCATTATGTTTGTGGTAACATTTTATGGCAACAATAGAAAACAAATGCAAACGTTCATTCCACACGCTTCTCAGCACTCCTAAGGCGAGGTGGAAACCCTATGAGCTACATTTCCCAGGAGCCCTTGCCTCCTGTATTCTGGATTCACATGTGTTTTACCCAGTGGAATGCACTTCCTGAAATTTGAAAAGTGGCAGAGATACATGTTACTGTGGGTTTTTTCCTTAGGCTTTGGCTTTGTTTCACACCAGTCCCTGTCTAAGTTATTTATTTTTTTTATTTATTTTTTTTTTTAGCTTCTTTTTTTTTTATTTTTTATTTTTTTATTTTTTTATTTTTTTTAAATTTATTTTATTATTATTATTATTATTATTATACTTTAGGTTTTATGGTACATGTGCACAATGTGCAGGTAAGTTACATATGTATACATGTGCCATGCTGGTGCGCTGCACCCACCAACTCGTCATCTAGCATTAGGTATATCTCCCAATGCTATCCTTCCCCCCTCCCCCCACCCCACAACAGTCCCCGAAGTGTGATGTTCCCCTTCCTGTGTCCATGTGTTCTCATTGTTCAATTCCCACCTATGAGTGAGAATATGCGGTGTTTAAAGGCAGCTGTGACAACAGTGGTTTCCTGAACTTTTCTGCCCTTTGGGCAGCAGAAGCAGCACCCTTCTTATTCTCTGGACCACAGAGGCAGCAGCACAAATGAAAACCAATGTGAGGCTGGGCGTGGTGGCTCACGCTTGTAATTCCAGCAGTTTGGGAGGCCAAGGCAGGTGGATCACCTGAGGTCAGGAGTTCGAGGCCAGCCTGACCAATATGATGAAACCTTGTCTCTACTAAAAATACAAAAATTAGCTAAGCGTGGTGGCGGGCACCTGTAATCCCAGCTACTAAGGAGGCTGAGGTAGGATAATTGCTTGAACCCAGAGGCAGAGGTTGCGGTGAGCCGAGATCGCACCATTGCACTCCAGCCTAGGTGACAAGAATGAAACTCCATCTAAAAAAAAAAAAGAAAGAAAACCAATGTGACAGTAGCTCCTCCAGACCTTACAAACTTATGAGTATCTAATTCTCTGTACTAAATACCATTATGTTTGAAATATCTGGAGTAGTTTCGTTTTTCCATGACTGAACCCTAATTAATAGACTTCTCCATGCCTGAGTTTCCTGACATATAAAATGAAATTACTAACAATACATAACACATAGTAAAAATGTAACCATTTAGAATTATTGCATGAATTAAATTACATTGACTCAATTCATGTAAAGTGCTCAATAGAGTACTTAACCAATAGTAAGTGTTCGATAAACATTTGTTACTATTTTATTTTCTAAGGGGCTATTAGTGTGATTACCATATTGGCACTACAAAATGCCAGTTTATTCTACCTTTTCTCTAACCTATCATGAACATTCCTAGCTTGAAAACAAACATACACCAGCCTTAGCAACATAGAGAGACCCTGTCTCTACAGTTATTGTGTGTGTTTTTTTTTTTTTTTTTGGTTAGCCAGGTGTCGTGGTGTGTGTCTATATTCCTAGCTACTCAGGAGGCTGAAGTGGGAGGACTACTTCAGCCCAGGAGTTCCAGGCTGCACTCCAGCCTGGGTGACAGAGCAACACCAAAGAGAAAAAAAAAAGAAGAAGAAAGTAAAAGAAAAGGGGCCAGGCATAGTGGCTCATGCCTGTAATCCCAGTGCTTTAGGAGGCCAAGGCAGGCAGATCACAAGGTCAGGAGTTCGAGACCAGCCTGGCCAACATGGTGAAACCCTGTCTCCACTAAAAATACAAAAAATTATCTGGTCGAGTGGCAGGCACCTGTAATCCCAGATGCTCGGGAGGCTGAGGCCCGAGAATTACTTGAACCTGGGAGGCAGAGGATGCAGTGAGCTGAGACCGTGCCACTGCACTGCAGCCTGGGCAACAAAGCGAGCCTCTGTCTCAAAAAAAGAGAAAAACGAAAAGAAAAGAAAAGAAAACACACATGCATTGTGAGGACTAAACTCTGATTTTTAAAAATCTTGGCCAATTTCCTATCTAAGGGACCTGGGGAGTCATGCCCTACAAACCATAAATTCTCATCAGTTGGGTATAAAACCTGTATATCATGACTTACTTTCCGACCTGACAAGAAAGTAAAAATATTTCACCCCAAAATATGTTTCTTTGCCATATTTTGAAATGATCCTGCAAAGCTGTCCTTTGTGGAGCAAAATGTGCATCTGTAAAGAATCTCTATTAACACAGCTAGATATTTTTCTTCCAGGCCCTCCCAATCCTGAAGAGATTAAGTAAAACTCTAGCATCCTTTAAAGGTATGAATAGGAAACATGTGTCATCTGTTGTCTCTAAGGGCAGCCACTATAAGACTTCAAAAGAACCTTGGTCTCCATAGTCTTTTATCTTAATCTGAACATTTCTTGATCCCACGTCTTTTTTCTTTTAGATGGAGTTTCACTCTTGTTGCACAGCCCAGGCTGGAGTGCAGTGGCGCGATCTTGACTCACTGCAACCTCCACCTCCTGGGTTCAAGTGATGCTCCTGCCTCAGCCTACAGAGTAGCTGGGATTACAGGTGTGCACCACCATGTCCGGCTAACTTTTTTTGTATTTTTAATAGAGACGGGGTTTCACCAGGTTGGCCAGGCTGGTCTCGAACTCCTGACCTCAGATGAACCACCTGCCTCAGCCTCCCAAAGTGCTGGAATTACAGGCATGAGCCACTGCGCCCAGCCTGATCCCAGGTCTTTAGACAAACTCAACCAATCGTCAATCAGAATGTTTAAATTTTCCTATAGCCTGGAAGCCCCCACCACTCCTGCCTTTCTGGACCAAACCAATGTATTTCTTCAATGTGTTTGATTGATGTCTTATACCTTCCTAAAATGTATAAAACCAAGTTGCACCCCAACCACTTTGGGTACATGTTCTCAGGACCTCCTGCGGGCTGTGTCATAGGCCATGGTCACTCATATTTGGATTAGAATAAATGTCTTCACATATTTTACAGAGGGTGACTCTTTTCATAGACAATTGCCACCTCTTTATCTATTGGAGGGCTTTAGCAGCCACAAAATAACATAAGAAGTCAGAATTATATGTAGTTTTCAGACTGTCACGTATAAAAAAACAACTCTGAGGTTAGACTATTTTGTATTGGTCTTTACTGGATTTTTTTTTTTTTTTTGAGAAGGAGTTTTGCTCTTGTTGCCCAGGCTGGAATGCAATGGCTCGATCTCGGCTGACTGCAACCTCCGCCTCCCAGGTTCAAGCGAGTCTCCTGCCTCAGCCTCCCGAGTAGCTGGGATTACAGGCATGTGCCACCACACCCAGCTAATTTTGTAGTTTTAGTAGAGATGGGGTTTCTCCATGTTGGTCAGGGTGGTCTCGAACTCCGGACCTCAGGTGATCCACCCCCTGTGGCCTGCCAAAGTGCTGGGATTACAGGCCTGAGACACTGAGCCGATCTCTTTTTTTTTTTTTTAGATGGAGTCTCACACTGTCACCAGGCTGCAGTGCAGTGGCACGATCTCAGCTCACCATAACTTCTGCCTCCTGGGTTGAACTGATTCTCCTGCCTCAGCCTCCGGAGTAGCTGGGACTAATGGCGCGTGCCACCATGCCCGGCTAATCTTTTGTATTTTTAGTAGAGACGGGGTTTCACTGTGTTAGCCAGGATGATCTCCATCTCCCAACTTCGTCATCCACCTGCCTCGGCCTCCCAAAGTGATGGGATTATAGGTGTGAGCCACCGTGCCTGGCCCAGATTGATTCCCTTTCAAAAGCCATATAAAGCCAGGCATGGTGGCTCACGCCTGTAATCCCAGCACTTTGGAAGGCCAAGGCAGGCAGATCACCTGAGGTCAGGAGTTTGAGATCAGCCTGGCCAAGTGGTGAAACCCCGTCTCTACTAAAAATACAAAAATTAGCTGGGTATGGTGGTGGGCGCCTGTAATCCCAGCTACTTGGGACGCTGAGGCATGAGAATTGCTTGAACCCAGAAGACAGAGGTTGCAGTGAGCCGAGATCACGCCGCTACACTCCAGCCTATGCAACAGAGCGAGACTCCATCTCAAAAAAAAAGTCTGGAAATACGGCCATCACAGTAGGCAAAAACACTTTTATGGTGACTATGGAATAGTAACTCCTGTCTACCTTACAATTGTCATTTCTAGCCTCTTGATCTACAGCCTCTCTAGAAGACACTGTATTATTTTAAGACTTCAGGAATTTGCATTTGTTGCTTCAACTATTTGGAAAATCCTTTTCCCCCTTCCTCAAATGGTTAATGTCTACTCATTCTTCACCTTTGGTGACAAGGTTGAGTAATTGCAACAGAGACTATAAGTTCCACAAAGCCTTTTTTTTTTTTTTTTTTTTTTTGAGATAGAGACTCACTGTGTCCCTAGGCTGGCGTGCAGTGGTGCCATCTTGGGTCACCGCAATCTCTGCCTCCCAGGATGAAGCGATGCCCTGCCTCAGCCTCCTGAGTAGCTGGGGTTGCAGGCACCCACCACCACCACACCTGGCTAATTTTTGTATTTTCAGTAGAGACGGGGTTTCACCATTCTGACCATGCTGGTTTTGAACTCCTGACCTCATGATCCACCTGCCTCGGCCTCTCAAAGTGCTGGGATTACAGGCATCAGCCACTGTGCCCAGGCCACAAAGTCTTTTAAAGAAAAGTGGGACAACCCCTTCGAGAGATCATAGTAGGCCAATCCTTCCATTGACAACTACGTCTACTCATTCTTCAAATCACTTCACCTTTACCTGCAGCATAATGTTTATTATATTGTTTTTTCTCTTTTCTCATTTGTCTCTTCTTACTATTTATGAGCATTTTGAGGTAGTGGCTCATCTTTCAGGTAACATGTAAAATAATGCGGGTAAAGAACTTTAAAAAGTACCTGCCCTATAGTAAGTGCTTAGTAAAACTTTACAACAACTATTACAAATATAATCATCACCATCCTCTCATTATCATTGTATCTCCTTGTTTCCATTATATGACTATATAATAGATGCTCAATAAAAGAAGCTCATAAAATGAAAGACAATGAATAAATTCATTCAGAATTAGTTTTTCAACATATCTTTATAATATCATTTTGACAAGCATACATCAAAATAGAACAATTGAAATTTATTTAAGGCAAAATTATAGATAGCAACATAATTGCTGATTATGAATGCAATATTGGATTATAGGATAGAAATACTGTTATCGTGAATATATTTCTTAAAGTATGATTACTGTGATGGTTAAATTTTATGTGGTAACTTAGCAAGACTATGATACCCAGTTGTTTGAAACATAAGTCTAGATATCGTTGTGAAAATATTCTGTAGATGTGATTCACATCTATAATCAACTGACTTTAAGTAAATTACTTTAAATAATATGTGTGAGCCTAATCCAATTAGTCCAAGATGTTAAGAGAAAAAACAGGCTTCCCAGAGAAGGAATTATGCCACAAAACTAACATAGAAATCCTGCCTCAGACCAGGCACAATGGCTCATGCCTATAATCTCAATACTTTGGGAGGCCGAGATAGGAGGATGGCTTCAGTCCAGGCATTTGAGACCAGCCTGGGCTGAACTGAGACCCCATCTCTACAAAAATAAAAATAAAAAAATTATCTGGACATGGTGGCTTACACCTGTAATCCCAGCTACTTGGAAAGCTGAGGTGGGAGGATCCTTTGAGCCCACGAAGTTGAAGCTATAGTGAGCCATTGTAGCACCGCTGTACTCCAGCCTGGGCAACAAAGCAAGACAAAGAAATCCTGCCTGAGTTTCTAGCTTGCAATCCTGCCCAACAAATTTCCTACTCAAGACTACAGCATCAGGCCAGGCATGGTGGCCCACACCTATAATTCCAGCGTTTTGGGAGGCTGAGGTAGGTGGATAATTTGAGGTCAGGAGTTAGAGACCAGTTGGCCAACATGGTGAAACCCCATCTCTACTAAAAACATGAAAATGAGCCGGGCATGGTGGCGCATGCTTGTAATCCCAGCTACTCAGGAAGCTGGGGCAGGAGGATCGCTTGAACCAAGGAGGCAGGGGTTGCAGTGAGCCAAGAACATGCCACTGCACTCCAGCCTGGGAGACAGAACGAGACTCCATCTTAAAAAAAGAAAAACAAAAAACAACTCAAACAACTCTCAGGGCAGAAACATGGCTATTTGGAAGACATTCCTTATAAACACTGAAAGACAAATGAACAACCTGCTGCCACATGAGGCAAAATACTATAGTTAAGCAAAAAAAAAAAAAAAAAAAAAAGATACACTAAATGCCTTGGAAGAAAAGCTCATGATTGGGATTCACCGAATAATTAGGGCAGTAAACACCAACAATGAATCCTAGGGAATATTGAAAGCCATGCCCTTGCCCACAGCATGATTAATATTCATAAAAGACCTGAGAAGATCCTACCCTATGATTTTAACTCTGGCTGATTGGTAGAGAAAAAAGGAACTGAATGCTAAAGCAGAGACAAAGAGCTCCAAGAAAGGTAAATGCAAAGGACTCCACACTAACATGTTATATCATCAAACTGTCAAATACCAAAGATACAGAGAGAATCTTGAAAGCAGCAAGAGAGAGGCCGTCTGTCATGTAAAGGGGATCCTCCAAAAGATCAACAGCCAATTTCTCAGCAGAAACCAAGGAGGTCAGAAGACAGTGGGATGACAAATTTAAAGTGCTGAAAGAAAAAACAAAACAAAACAAAAACAAAGGGAAAAAAAAACAAAAAACAACCACACTGTCAACCAGGAATTTGATAGGCAAAACTAGCCTTCAAAAATGAAGAAGAAAATAGGACATTGCCAGATAAACAAAAGCTGAAGAAATACAGAACTAGCAAACCTGCCCTACAAAAAATGCTAAAAAGACTCCTTCGGGCTGGGCGCGATGGCTCACGCCTATAATCCCAGCACTTTGGGAGGCCGAGGTGGGCGGATCACGAGGTCAGGAGTTCAAGACCAGCTTGGCCAATATGGTGAAACCTTGTCTCTACTAAAAATACAAAAATTATCAAGGCATGGTAGCAGATGCCTGTAGTCCTAGCTACTCGGAAGGCTGAGGCAGGAGAATTGCTTGAACCTGGGAGGCGGAGGTTGCAGTGAGCCAAGATTGTGCCACTGCACTCTAGCCTGGGTGACAGAGCAAGACTCTGTCTCAAAAAAAAAAAAAAAAAAAGACTCCTTCAAGAAATCCTGAAAGAAAATAAAAGGACACTGAACAGTAACACAAAGCTATATGAAGAAATAAAAAACATTGGTAAAAATAACTACCAAGAAAAATACAAACACCAGCATTATTTTATTTTTGGTTGATTACCCCTTATTTTATTTCTGTGTGATTTTAAACATTCAAAAATAAGTCTATGTTAATAGGCACACAATGTATAAAGATAAAATTTGTGATAAGGCTGAGTGCGGTGGCTCATGCCTGTAATCCGAGCACTTTGGGAGGCCAAGACAGGCAGATCACCTGAGGTCAGGAGTTTGAGACCAGCCTGGCTAACATGGCAAAACCCTGTCTCTACTAAAACTACAAAAATTAGTTGGGCATGGTGGCAGGCGCCTGTAATCTCAGCTACTTGGGAGGCTGAGACAGGAGAATCACTTGAACCTAGGAGGCAGAAATTGCAGTGAGCCAAGATCATGCCACTGTACTCCAGCCTGGGTAAAAGAGCAAGACCATGTCTCAAAAAACAAACAAACAAAAAATTGTGACAGCAATAACATATGGGGAGGTAAGGAACTGTATAAGAGCAGGAATTCTGTGTGCTATTGAATTTAGGTGATAATAATACAGTACCTTAAGAGTCTAGTTGTAATCTTCAGGTAACAACTAAGAAAATAAATTTTTAAAAATTAACATGCTGGGCATGGTGGCTCACACCTGTAATCCCAGCACTTTGGGAGCCCGAGGCAGGTGGATCACGTGAGGTCAGTAGTTCGAGACCAGCCTGGCCAAGATAGTGAAACCCCATCTCTACTAAAAATACAAAAATTAGCTAGGTGTGGTGGTGGGTGCCTGTAATCCCAGCTACTCGGGAGGCTGAAGCAGGAGAATCACTTGAACCCAGGAGGCGGAGGTTGCAGTGAGCCGAGATCATGCCATTGCACTCCAGCCTGTGTGACCGAGCGAGACTCCATCGCAAAAAAAAAAAAAAAAAGAAAAAGAAATTCACAGAAAAGGAAATGAAAAATAAATAAAAATGGTACGCTACAAAAAAATCACTTAAACCCAAAAGAAAAAGGTAATGGAAGAATTGAGAAACAACATCAAAAAAAGACATGGAGAGGCCAGGCGTGGTGGCTCATACCTGTAATCCCAGCAGTTTGGGAGTCCAAGGCAGGCAGATCAGTTGAAGTCAGGAGTTCGAGGCCACCATGGCCAACATGGTGAAACGCTGTTTCTACTAAAAATACAAAAATTAGCTGGGCATGTTTGTGGATGCCTGTAATCCCAGCTACTCAGGAGGCTGAGGCCAGAGAATCACTTGAACCTGGGAGATAGAGGTTGAAGTGAGCCCAGATTGCGCCACTGCACTTGAGTCTGGGCACCAGAGTGAGACTTCATCTCCAATTAAAACAAAAAAAGACAGAAAAACCAAACAGAAAAATGACAAGTCCTTCCATATCAGCAATTACTTTAAATGTGAATAGAATAAAGTCTCCAATTAAAAGCAGAGTTGGATTGACAGAATGGATTTAAAAAATAAACACAATCCTACTATGTATCTTCTATAAGAGATTTACTTTAAATGCAAAGATATAAGTAGGTTGACAGTGAAAAGATAAAAATAGATATTCTATGTAAATAGTAACAAAAAGACAGAGTGGCTATCTTAATATCAGACAAAGTAGATTTTGCACGAGTCAAAGATTGGCATTATATATCGATAAAAGGGTCAACTCATAAAGAAAATATAGCAGTTATAAACATATATGCACCTAACAACTGAGTTCAAAAATGTATGAGGCAAAACCTGACAGAAATGAAGGAAAAACTAGACAATTCTAAAATTATCATGGAGACTTCAATACCCCACTTTCAATAATGCATAGAACCACTAGGCATAAGACCAAATAGAAGGTAGAAAACTTAAACAATAGTATACAGTAACCAGACCCAATAGATAAATGGAGAACATTCTACCTGAAAACAGGAAAACATACAATTCTCCCATATACATGGAACATTGTAATATACCATATGGTAGGCATGGTAGCCCACACCTGTAATCCTAGCACTTTGGGAGGCTAAGGCAGGAGGATCACTTGAGGAACAGGAGTTTGAGACCAGCCTGGGCAGTATAGTGAGATCCTACCTCCACAAAACTAGCCAAAAAAAAAAAAAAAAAAAAAAAAAGCTGGGCATGCTTGTATGTGCCTGTAGTCCTAGATACTTGAAAGGCTGAAGTGGGAGGATCACTTGAGCCCAGGAGGCCAAGGCTGCAGTGAGCCATCATTTCACTACTGCACTCCAGCCTGGGCAACAGAGCAA
This sequence comes from Pongo abelii, assembly GCF_028885655.2. Classification (NCBI taxonomy): domain Eukaryota; kingdom Metazoa; phylum Chordata; class Mammalia; order Primates; family Hominidae; genus Pongo; species Pongo abelii. The sequence continues at coordinate 11,682,805 of NC_072003.2, read as the reverse complement.
GACAGTGTCTCAAAACAAAGAAACAAAAGCCTGATTTTTTGCAAATGGCAAAATTGTGTATGTTAAAATCCCCCCAAAAATCCACTGACACATTATTAATAAATGAATTTAATAAGATTGCCAGATACAAAGCCAATATACAAAAATCAATTGTGTTTGTATATATCACAATTAATAAATGAAAATGTTAAAGTAGTACTATTTCCAAAAGCATGAAAATATATCATACCTAAGTGTAACTCTAAGGAAAAAATGTGCAATACTTCCATACGGAAAATGACAAAGCATTATTAAGAGATATTAAAGAAGACAGTAGATAACATGCTATATCCCTAAATAAGTGATATTGCAATCCTATAGGGAAACAGTTTTTTTAAAATACTAAGTGATGCTGGGTCAAGTGGCCATTCATTTGGAAAAAAAAAAAAAAATCCTATTTTGCCCTCTGTCTCATGTTATACACACACACACACACACACACACACACACACACACTCAATTCCTGATAATTCCAGTTTGTTTCAACTGTTAAAGGTAAGATAATAAATTTTTTATAAGAAAATATTAAGGCCGGGCACGGTGGCTCACGCCTGTAATCCCAGCACTTTGGGAGGCCGAGACGGGCGGATCACGAGGTCAGGAGATCGAGACCATCCTGGCTAACACGGTGAAACCCCGTCTCTACTAAAAATACAAAAAATTAGCTGGGCGTGGTGGCGGGCGCCTGTAGTCCCAGCTACTAGGGAGGCTGAGGCAGGAGAATGGCGTGAACCTGGGAGGCGGAGTTTGCAGTGAGCCGAGATCGTGCCACTGCAGTCCAGCCTGGGCAACAGTGTGAGACTCCGTCTCAAAAAAAAAAAAAAAAAAAAAAAGAAAATATTAAGAGCATTTTTATAACCAAATTAGGCAAACACTTCTTAAACAGGACACAAAAAGCGCTCACTGGGAAAAATGGATAATTTGGACAACCTTAAAAATAAGCACAGCCAGGCCGGGCATGGTGGCTCACGCCTATAATCCCTGCACTTTGGGAGGCCGAGGCGGGCGGATCACGAGGTCAGGAAATCGAGACCATCCTCGCTAACGTGGTGAAACCCCGCCTCTACTAAAAAATACAAAAAATTGGCTGGGTGTGATGGCGGGTGCGTGTAGTCCCAGCTACTTGGGAGGCTGAGTCAGGAGAATGGCATGAACCCGGGAGGCGGAGCTTGTAGTGAGCCAAGATCGCGCCACTGCACTCCAGCCTGGGCGACAGAGCGAGACTCTGTCACAAAAATAAATAAATAAATAAATAAAATTAAAAAAAATAATAATAATTAAGCACAGCCGGGTGCAGTGGCTCATGCCTGTAATCCCAGCACTTTGGGAGATGGAGGCGGGCAGATCACGAGGTCAGGAGTGCAAGACCAGCCTGGCCAACATGGTGAAACCCCGTCTTTACTAAAAATACAAAAATTAGCTCGACATGGGGTCGTGTACCTGTAATCCCAGCTACTTCAGAGGCTGAGGCAGGAGAATCACTTGAATCTGGGAGGCAGAGGTTGCAGTGAGCCGAGATCATGCCACTGCACTCCAGCCTGGGCAACAGAGTGAGGCTCCCTCAAAAAGGAAGGAAGGAAGGAAGAAGGAAGGAAGGAAGGAAGAAGGAAGGAAGGAAGGCAGGCAGGCAGGCAGGCAGGCAGGCAGGCAGGTGGGAGGGAAGGAAGGAAAGGAAAATAAGCCCCTTTTCTTTTCTTTTATTTTTTTCAAGATGCAACCTTGCTCTGTCACTCGGGCTGGAGTGCAGTAGCGTGATCTCGGCTCACTGCAACCTCCGCCTCCCAGGTTCAAGTGATTCTCCTGCGTCAGCCTCCCAGGTAGCCAGGATTACGGGCATGCACCACCACGCCCAGCTAATTTTTGTATGTTTAGTTGAGATGGGGTTTCACCATGTTGGCCAGGCTGGTCTCAAACTCCTGACCTTGTGATCTGCCCACCTTTGACTCCCAAAGTGCTGGGATTACAGGCATGAGCCACTGTGCCCGGTGAAAATAAGCACTTCTGCTTATCAAAATACTCCACTAGGAGAATAAAAAAGTAATCCATGGAAGGGGAGTAAATATTCACAATTTATATATCCCAAAGTAGATTTATATCCACAATATATAAAGAACACCTACAAATCACTAAAAGTGATAGGCAACCCAACCAAAAAAAAAAAAAAAAAAAATGAGCACACATATTTTGAACAGACACTTTACAAATGAGGATATCAAAATGGCCAATAAACAACAGAAAAATGTTCAACCATATGAATTAGGAAAATGCAAACTGCAACCATAGTGTGATCCACCACATACCTACTAGATAGGCTAAAATGACAAGGTCAAAAATATCAAGTGTTGGAGAGAATATGCAACACCAAGGACTCTCATGTGCTGCTGATGGGAGTGCAATTGGTACAATTTGTGCCAATACTACAAAGTCCAGGTGTATTGTACAGTTTGTATTGTCAAAACTTTGACAATATCTACTAAATCTGAATACAGCAATGCCTCATGCCTCACCAGTTCTACTCCCAGTTTTTTGTTTTACTTTGTTGTTGTTGTTTTTGAGATGGAGTCTCGCTCTGTCACCCAGGCCGGAGAGCAGCGTTGCGATCTCAGCTCACTGCAACCTCCACCTCCCGGGTTCAAACAATTCTCCTGCCTCAGTCTCCTGAGTAGCTGGAACTACAGGTGCCCGCCACCACGCCCAGCTAATTTTTTTTTGTATTTTTAGTAGAGACGGGGTTTCACCATATTGGCCAGGCTGGTCTCAAACTCCTAACTTTGTGATCTGCCCGCCTTGGCCTCCCAAAGTGTTGGGATTACAAGCGTGAGCCACCGCGCCTGGCCATTCTACTCCTAAGTTTGTAACAACAGAAATGCATACGTGTGTTTAATAACCAAATGACATATACCAGAATGTGCATAGCAGCACTATCTGTAATAACCAAAAACTGAATGTGTCCCAAATGCCCATCAATAATAGAGTATAATCAGAATATGGGCCAGACACTGTGGCTCACACCTGTAATTTCAGCACTTTGGAAGGCTGAGGCAAGAAGATAGTTTGAGCCCAGGAATTCAAGACCAGCCTGGGCAACATAGTGAGACTCTCTCTCTACAAAAATATATTACAAATTTGGTCAGGTACAGTGGCTCATGCTTGTAATGCCAGCACTTTGGGAGGCTGAGGAGGGAGGATCATTTGAACCCAGGATTTTGAGACCAGCCTAGGCAACAATGAAACCCCATTTCTACAAAAAAAAGAGAAAAAAATATTAGTGGTACATGGCTGTAGTCCCGGCTACTCAGGAGGCTGAGGCGGGAGAATCACTGAAGCCTTGGAAGTTGTGGCTGTAGTGAGCTATGATCTCATCACTGCACTCCACCCTGGACTTGAGCAAGACCCTGTCTCAAATAAATAAAAAAGGTATTTTCCTTTCTCTCTGACCTTTTCCTCCTCCATTCATGATTGCCTGCACATAGTCATTTCGATACGTGGTAGTCACTAATAATTATCTTCCTGTCCTAGCCCCAAGGCAGGCTGACCAAAAGTTTAATCAACTTTCTTTTTTATTAAACAACAATTCTTAAATCACGCAGACCTCCTAGATGGCTTCTAGATGTTAGACTTGTCAAGGGAGCTGCCAGGTGGCTTTGACCACCAGAAATCTCACTTCCCACAAACTTTTCTGCTAAGCTATTGGCATAGTTAAGTGATAACTTGCCATTGTTTCTCAGCTTGCTTTCCATAGTAACTGGCAGTCACAAACACTATTGTAAAACTTTGGTCTTTGGGATATTTTTCAGGCTTTACCTGCAAGTGGACCAGCTGACACCATCTGGATCAGTGGCCCATGTCCCCAGCCAAGGAACTGACTTGACTGGTCATGTGACTCCCCTATTTTGCAGGGACTGACTCAGCTCATGAAGACAGCTTAGACACTGCTATAATTTCATCCCTAATCAATCAGCTGAACCCATTCTCTGGACCCCTGCTGATATGGTTTGGCTCTGTATCCCCATGCAAATCTCACCTCTAATTGTAATTCCCATGTGTCAAGGGAGGGAAGTGATTAGATTATGGGGGGCAGTTTCTCCATGCTGTTCTTGTACTAGTGAGTGAATTCTCATGAGATCTGATGGTTTTATACATGCTAGTTTTTCCTGTGCTCTTACATACTCTCTTGCCTGCTGCCATGTAAGACGTGCCTGCTTTTCCTTCTGCTATAATTGTATGTTCTAAGGGCTCCCCAGCCATGTGGAATTGTGAGTCAATTAAACCTCTTTTCTTTATAAATTACCCAGTCTTGAGCAGTTCTTTATAGCAGTGTGTAAACGGACCAATACACCTGCCCACCAAACTATCCTTTAAAAATCCTAGCCACTGGCTGGGTTCAGTGCCCATGCCTGTAATCCTAGTACTTTGGGAGGCCAAGGTGGATGGATCACTTGAGGTTAGAAGTTTGAGACCAGTGTGGCCCACATGGTGAAATCCTGTCTCTACTAAAAATACAAAATTAGCTGGGCATGGTGATGGGCACCTGTAATCCCAGTTACTTGGGAGGCTGAGGCAGGAGAATCACTTGAATCCAGGAGGCAGAGGTTGCAGTGAGCCAAGATTGTACCACTACACTCCAGCATGGGCAAAGGAGCAAGACTCCATCTCAAAAAACAAAAACAAAAACAAACAAACAAACAAAAACCAACAAAAAGCAAAAAATCCTAACCTCTGAATTCTCAGGGAGGTGGCTTTGAGAAATATCTCTTGTTCTCCCACTCAGTTGTCTCACAATAATTAAACTCTTTCCTTACAGCAACAACTGTTGTCTCAGTGTTGGCTCTATGGGCAGTGGGCAAGAACCCACTCAGGTGGTAACAATATAACAGGTCCCTGAAAGATGCTTCTGCAGTGGGACTTGTTCTCTTTTGCCATTCTTGGGAGTTCCGCCACCATGTGGACAAGTCCAGGCTAGCTTGCTGGAGAAAGAGAGACCATGTGGAGAGAAGCTTCAATTATCCCAGCCATTTCACCCTGCCCAGCCAAGTGTCCTGGTATTTGAACATGTGCAACGAAGAATAAATAATTAAGCCCATGCTCAACACAGCTGAGTCCTTCCCAGATTGCTAGCCTAACTTTGAGCTAATAAATTTTCGTAGTTTCAAACCAGTCAGTTTTGGGCTGGCTTGTTACATGGGGCAAAAGCTAATCAATAAAATATTGTATTTCAATGAAAACTGATTTTTAGGGGTAAAAAGTAAATAATGGAAGGGGGGAACCTTCCTGAATTGAAAGTAAGTCTGCATCTTCTTCAACCCTACCTCGTGCAATTAAACATTCTCCATATGATAGAGTCACCTAGAAGCTGTACCTGAGAAGTTGTGATGTCTCATGAGATAACTATTAACCTGTAACCTTAAGCTATGTAAACTGGTGTCAGACACGTCTTAAGAGTCTTTTTGTCAACACTGAAGTAAGGACCAAATGATAATTGAGCCAGTGATTGGATAGATAGTGCTAGTCAGTGGGAGGTCTGCAGACTTGCACCAATCTGCAAAGTGTTACTGGTTTGCTTTGAGATAAGTATAGAAAGGGACAATAAGAGTTTGGCATCTAAGTAGCAATTTAACATTGCTAAGAAAATGTTACTGTATTTTACAAAAGTAGTGTGTTTGCAAAGGGTTGGGGGAAAAAAAACAACCGATCTTTCACAGAAGATAGTTTGAGAAGCACTGTTTAACTCCCTCTATTATATTATGATTACATCTCAAATAGATTTTGTTCTGTTCCTTATTGTTTCTGTTTTCCTTTATCTTCTTTTCACCTTTTATCACTTTTCCAAGATTCTGTTATCATATGGATGGAATGAAAGACAAATCATAACAATAATAGGATAACTTGTTTGTCTTTTTCTGCTTCAAGATCAGAGGTTTTCTATTCAGACTGCAGATTAAAATTACGTAATTCCAAAACAGCAAAAACAAGAATAAAAGATCATCAAATCCAGTTTAATGTATGTCAGTTATACCTCAACAAAGCTGTTTAATTCTTTGTAATCACCTAATCTGTTCTATATTTTAGATATTCAGATTTTATTGGTCCAGGTGGGGATTTGGGTATTGGGAATTTTTAGAGATGGGGTCACACTACATTGTCCAGGCTTTTCTTAAACTCCTGGCCTCAAGCAATCCTCCTTCCTTGGCCTCCTAAAGTGCTGGGATTATGAGCATGAGCCACTGCATGCAGTTGGGATTTTTATTTATTTTTTAATTTAAATTTTTTTTTTTTTTGGAGACACGGTCTCGCGATGTGACCCAGGCTGGAATGCAGTTGTGCAATCATAGCTCACTGTAGCCTCAAACTCCTGGGCTGAAGTGGTCTTCTGGCCTCAGCTTCATGAGTAGCTGGGACTATAGGCACATGCCACCACCCTCAGCTAATTTTTATTTTTTGTAGAGATGGAGTCTTGCTATGTTGCTTAGGATGATCTCAAACTCCTGGCCTCAAGTAATCCTCTCTTCTTGGCCTCCTAAACTGTTGGGATTACAGGCGTGAGCTACTGTGCCCAGCCAGGATTTTTTTAAGAAGCTCTTCAGCTAGATCTAATATGCAGCCAGCATTTAGAACTATTGCTCAGTTTCTTTTCTTTTCTTTTTTTTTTTTGATATGGAGTCTCGCTCTGTCACCCAGGCTGGAGTCCAGTGGCACGATCTCGGTTCACTGCAAGCTCTGCCTCCCGGGTTCACGCCATTCTCCTGCCTCAGCCTCCCGAGTAGCTGGGACTACAGGCACCCGCCACCACGCCCAGCTAATCTTTTGTATTTTTAGTAAAGACAGGGTTTCACCATGTTAGCCAGGAGGGTCTTGATCTCCTGACCTCGTGATCTGCCCGCCTCCGTCTCCCAAAGTGCTGGGATTACAGGTGTGAGCCACCGTGCCCGGCCTATTGCTCAGTTTCTTAGTCTCTGCCAGAATAAAGATTGGATGTTGAGATGCCTTTTTTACTCATGTAAACTGGGCTTCTCAAACTGGAATATGTAGGAATATGCAGTAATATGCAGTGCTAGGTCAAGGGAAATTCCTAGCCAAACCACAAACACATTTCATTTTTATGGAAGGTTAACTTTACTTGAAGACTTTGGGGGTAATGTCCATATCTTCTAAGATGACCCCCAGTGATCCCCACCTGGGAATCATACCTTTTTAATTCCCCTCTTGCTGAGTATGGGTTGAACTTGAACTGCCTTTTTTTTTTTTTTTTTTTTCGAGATGGAGTTTCGCTCTTGTTGCTCAGGCTGGAGTGCAATGTTGCAATCTCAGCTCACTGCAACCTCCGCCTCCAAGGTTCAAGCGATTCTCCCGCCTTAGCCTCCTGAGTAGCTGAGATTACAGTCATTAGCTGGCTAATTTTGTGTTTTTAGTAGAGACAGGGTTTCTCCATGTTGGTCAGGCTGGTCTCAAACTTCTAACCTCAGGTGATCCACCTGCCTTGGCCTCCCAAAGGGCTGGGATTACAGGTGTGAGCCACCACACCCGGCCTTGAACTGCTTTTAACAAATAGAATATGGCAGGAATGATCAGATGTCATTTCTGAGATTAGGTTACAGCAAGTCTGTGACTTCTGTCTTGGGAACCTTCCCTGGTTCTCTCGGAAACATGTTTCCAAATTGTAAGCATCCCTATAAAAACGCTCACATGATGTGGCAAGGAAGAGCCCATGAGAAATTGCTGCCCACCAACAACCATGTGAGTGATCTTGGAGGTGGATCCTCAGCCCCAGTAGAGTCTTTTTATTTACTTATTTATTTATTTATTTATCTATCTATTTATTTATTTATTTATTTTCAGGCAGAGTCTTGCTCTCTCACCCAGTCTGGAGTGCAGTGGCGCAATCATGGCTCACTGCAGCCTCCACCTCCCGGGTTCAAGCGATGCTCCTGCCTTAGCCTCCCCAGTAGCTGGGATTACAGGCATGCGCCACCACACTCAGCTAATTTTTGTATTTTTAGTAGAGACGGGGTTTTGCCATGTTGGCCAGCTGGTCTGGAACTCCTGACCTCAGGTGATACCACCACCTTGGTCTCCAAAAGTGCTGGGATTACAGGAGCGAGCCATTGTGCCTGGCCCAGTAGTCTTGAGCTGACTACAGTTGACAGCTCGACTGGAACCCCCTGCACAATCTTGAGAAGCACCCAGCTAAGCTGTATCTGGATTCCTGATATACAGAAACTGTGAGACGCTAAGTGCTTTTTGTTTGAAGTTTTGGGGTTGTTGCATAGCAATGGATAACTAATTCAGAAAAGAAAATACGTAATTTGACTCTTACATAATAAAATATTTTTCACATAAAACAAGCATATATAGGGCCAGGTATGGTGGCTCATGCCTGTAATCCCAGCACTTTGGGAAGTTGAGGGCAAGAATTCCTTGAAGCATGGAGGTCAAGATCAGCCTGGGCAACATAGCAAGACCTTGTCCTTGTCCTGCAAATTTTTTTTTTTAATTCGACAGTTATGGTGGCACATGCCTGTGGTCCTAGCTACTTGGGAGGCTGAGGTGGGCGGATCGCTTGACCCCAGAAGTTTGAGGCTGCAGTGAGCTATGATCAAGCCACTGTACTCCAGTCTGGGTGACAGAGCAAGACTCACCTCTTTTTTTTTTTCCTGAGGCAGAGTCTTGCTCTGTAGCCCAGGCTGGAGTGCAGTGGCACGATCTCAGCTCACCGCAACCTCCACCTCCCGGGTTCAAGGAATTCTCCTGCCTCAGCCTCCCGAGAAGCTGGGATCACAGGCATGTGCCACAATACCCGACTAATTTTTGTATTTTTAGTAGAGATGGGTTTCACCATGTCGGCCAAGCTGGTCTCAAACTCTTGACCTTGTGATTTGCCCACATCAGCCTCCCAAAGTGCTGAGATCACACTGTGCCTGGCCTGCAAGACCTATGTCTAAAAAAAAAAAAAAAAAATTTAAATAAATAAACAAACAAGCTGTCGGGTGCAGTGGCTCATGCCTGTAATCCCAGCACTTTGGGAGGCCGTGGCAGGCAGATCACCTGAGGTCAGGAGTTTGAGACCAGCCTGGCCAACATGGTGAAAGCCCATCTCTACTAAAAATACAAGAATCATCTGGACGTTGTGGTAGGCACCTGTAATCCCAGCTACTTGGGAGGCTGAGGCAGGAGCATTGCTTAAACCCGGAAGGCAGAGCTTGCAGTGAGCTGAGATCATGCCATTGCACTCCAGACTGGGCGACAATAGAGAAACTCCATCTCAATAAATAAATAAATTGGAAAGGAAATGAACACCAGCTGTAAGAAAACAAACCCTACGGTCAAGAATACAAACTGTAGTGGCCAGGCGTGGTGGCTCATGCCTGTAATCCCAGCACTTTGGGAAGCTGAGGCAGGCAGATCACCTGGGGTCGGGAGTTGGAGACCAGCCTGACCAACATGGAGAAACCCCGTCTCTACTAAAAATACAAAAATTAGATGGGTGTGGTGGCGCATGCCTGTAATCCCAGCTACTTGGTAGGCTGAGGCAGGAGAATCACTTGAACTCGGGAGATGGAGGTTGCAGTGAGCCGAGATTACGCCATTGCACTCCAGCCTAGGCAACAAGAGTGAAACTTCGTCTCAAAAAAAAAAAAAAAAAAAAGGAATACAATCTGTAACAGATTAAATTATTAAATTAGTCTTGTATAGAAAACGTTATAATCCTTAGGCCAGGCTTGGTGGCTCATGCCTGTAATCCCAGCACTTTGGGAGGCCGAGGCAGGCGGATCATGATGTCAGGAGTTCAAGGCCAGCCTGGCCAACATGGTGAAACCCCGTCTCTACTAAAAATACAAAAATTAGCCAGGTGTGGTGGTGGGCACCTGTAATCCCAGCTACTCCTTGAATCTGGCAGGTGAAGGTTGCAGTGAGCTGAGATCACGCCACTGCACTCCAGCCTAGCCAAGAAGAGCAAAAAACTCCATCTCAAAAAAAAAAAAAAAAAAAAGAAAAGAAAACATAATCCTGTTAATTTCCTTTGTTTTCTGTGTATGTGAGCAAGAACTTAGCTTTTAACTTGAGTACACTGATTCCATGTTCTCTAGTGCTCATGTCTCCAGACAAGAAAATGACTGCCCTGTTGGGCTTAAGACTTTCATGGGGCCTGTAGACCTTTTATTTTGGCCAATTTCTCCCATTTGGAATGGGAACAATTAACGAATGCCTGTACCCTCACTGCATCTTGGAAAGAACTAACTTGCTTTTTATTTTACAGGCTCCTAGGCAGAAGGGACTTGCCTTGTCTCTGATGAGACTGTGGAGTCACACTTTTGGGCTAATGCTAGAATGAGGTAAGACTTTGGGGGACTGTTTCCTTTCCAAGTTTTTTTTTTTTTTTTCTCAAGATGTTGCCCAGGGTAGAGTGCAGTGGCGGGATCTCGGCTCACTGCAACCTCTGCCTCCCAGGTTCAAGCAATTCTCCTGTCTCAGCCTCCTGAGTAGTTGGGATTACAGGGGCATGCTACCACGTTTGGCTAATTTTTATATTTTTAGTAGAGACGGGGTTTCACCATATTGGTCAAGCTTGTCTTGAACTCCTGACCTCAGGTGATCCACCCGCCTTGGCCTCCCAAAGTGCTGGGATTACAGGCATGAGCCACCATACCTGGCCTCCTTTCCAATTTAAAAGAGTATATTTAACATTCCATCTTAGACATTGTGATAGCTGTGAAGTCTTTCAGTGAGAAAGGTTTATTCAGGTGAAAAGCCATTCCCAGCTTTTCACCTGAATAAACTCTTTAAAACTGGATTTTGAGACTTTCAATTATTTCAGGTTGACATAACTAAAATAGAACGAGCTTATATACTCTTAGAATGCACTCAGCCTGTGAACTATAAAATTATTCTATTCTTGTTAAAGCTTTAGTTTTGGGGAATTCACATCAATGGGTATCAGAGCTAGGCACAGTGATGTGGTTAAAAGAAAGGTGCCTCGGCCGGGCACAGTGGCTCATGCCTGTAATCCCAGCACTTTGGGAGGCTGAGGTGGGCAGATCACCTGAGGTAAGAAGTTTGAGACCAGCCTAGCCAATGTGGTGAAACCCCGTCTCTACTAAAAATACAAAAATTAGTCGGGCATGGTGATGGGAGCCTATACTACCAGCTACTCGAGAGGCTGAGGCAGGAGAATCGCTTAAACCTGGGGTGTGGGGCAGAGGTTGCAGTGAGCTGAGATCGAGCCATTGCACTCCAGTCTGGGTGACAGAGGGAGACTATGTCCCAAAAAAAAACCAAAAAAAACCAGAAAAATGAAAATAAAAAAAAAGAAAGGTGCCTCACCACAGATAGTGTTGCAGACTATGTCTTTGATAACATAGTTTATGGAAATATTTACAGAGTGAAAATTATGCAAATGGGTAAAGGTACAGGGTTCCTAGCTCCCTGGACTCCCCACATGACTGTGAGAGAGGAGACAGGGGCTGGTTAGGCAGATAGACGGGGAGGACCTCAGAAGAAAGATAATGCCTACAGGAATGCACCCGCACCACCCCTGTTATGCAGCTAGCAGATGGAAATGTGGTCAAGAACTTCCTCTTTTACCAGAATTTTTGCTTAAAAGGATGTTTGTCCCAACTTAGACACAGGCACAATAAATCAACTAAATGTCCTTAACCTGACCCAAGCTCATTATAATATCATTAATATGACATCTGCAATGCAGTTTTACCCCCCCTCAGTGGGCTTTTCTGTGGTGCTTATGGCTAATAACTAAGATGGACTCACTATAGACAAGAACGCACCTGCGCACTAACAACTGGGACCAGGAAGCAGCCAGGAAGCAGGGGTTTGAGTATGATGCAAATGAGAAAAACATCCCTAGAAAGGAAGGATACAAGCCCCTGGGGAGGCTAGGCATGGTGGCTCACACCTGTAATTCCAGCAATTTGTGAGGCCGAGGCAGGCAGATCGCTTGAGGTCAGGAGTTCAAGACCAGCCTGGCCAACATGGTGAAATCCCGTCTGTACCAAAAATACAAAAATTAGCTGGGCGTGGTGGCGCATGTCTGTAATCCCAGCTACTCGGGAGGCTGAGGCAGGAGAATCGCTTGAACCTGGGAGACGGAGGTTGCAATGAGCCGAGATAGTGACATTGCACTCCAGCCTGGGCAACAGAGCAAGACTCCATCTCAAAAAACAAAACAAAACAAAAAACTCTGGGGCTGACCTTGTTGGTGGCAACCCACTTCCAGGACCCCCGTCTTTACTGAGAACTTTCTGTCGCTTAATAAAACTCTACTCTGGGCCAGGCACAGTGGCTTATGCCTATAATCCTAGCAATTTGGGAGGCCAAGGCGGGTGGATCACCTGAAGTCAGGAGTTCGAGTCCAGCCTGGCCAACATGGTGAAACATGTCTCTACTAAAAACACAAAAATTAGCTGGGCATGGTGGCAGGTGCCTGTAATCCCAGCTACTCGGAAGGCTGAGGCAGGAGAATCGTTTGAACTCGGGAAGCAGAGGTTGCAGTGAGCCGAAATCGTGTCATTGCACTCCAGCCTGGGTGACAAGAGTAAAACTGTCTCAAAAAAAAAACAAAAACAAAAAACAAAAAACTCTACTCTGCCTTACCTACCCTCCTGTGTCCGATAAGGAAACTGTGACAATTGTGTCAGTATCGAACATAAGGCCCAAGCAGAGTGATGAGTCCAGCAGGAGACCACTGCTTTTCCCCCTTGTATTAGTCCATTATCACACTGCTATGAAGATACTACCTGCGACTGGGTAATTTGTAAAGAAAGGAGGTTTAATTGACTTATAGTTCAGCACGTCTGCAAGGGCTCAGGAAACGTACAATCGTGGCAGAAGGTGAAGGGGAAGCAAGGCACGTCTTACATGGTGTCAGCAAAGAGAGAGAGTGCAGGGGAAACTGCCACATTTTTTTTGTTTTTTTTTTGAGATGGAGTCTCGCTCTGTCACCCAGGCTGCAGTGCAGTGGTGCTATCTTGGTTCACTGCAACCTCCGCCTCCTGGGTTCAAAGGATTCTCTTGCCTTAGCTTCCCGAGTAGCTGGGACTACAAGCACGTGCCACCACTCCCAGCTGATTTTTTGTATTTTTAGTAGAGACGGTGTTTCACCTTGTTAGCCAGGACGGTCTCGATCTCCTGACCTTGTGATCTGCCCACCTCAGCCTCCCAAAGTGCTGGGATTACAGGCGTGAGCCACTGCGCCTGGCCGAAACTGCCACTTTTAAAGCATCAGATCTCATGAGAATTCTCTATCATAAGAACAGCATGGGGGAAACTGTCCCCACAATCCAATCACCTCCCACCAGATCCCTCTCTTGACACATGGGGATTACAATTTGAGAAGAGATTTGAGTGGGGACACAGAGGCAAACCATATCACCCATCCATGTTTTGGAGAGTTTTTGTACATTTATGGTCCCTCCCTGGAGGGCATAGACTTAGGTTATCTGTCTGCCTGTTTACTATATGCTTGTTATCAGTCTCCCATCTGCAGTGTGTTGATGGGAAACGTTGACATGACTTGATGCTCATCAGTCTAGTAGCCAGCACAAACAAACCCAGCATATTCCTGGCCATTTACTTAAAGGGATCAAAGGCTAGTCTCCAAGATGCTTACATCAGAAGTAGGCTCTGCATCTGAGGTCCATTTCTGCATAGCTTATTTCAAATATTTTACTAAAGTGAGACTTTGCTTCGATATTTGTTTCCATCATATGAGTTCAAGTTTGAGTCATTCCAAAATTTTTTTCTTTTTTAATGAAGTCAACTTTATGGATGTAAAAATTACATAAAGCAAAAGGGACATATTTTAAGTATACAATGAGTTTGGAGAAGTATAGACATTGTCATACCAAAGATGAACTTCCATCACCACCCCAAATTCCCTTATGCCCTTTGCAATCATCCCCCAACCACTGATCCCCAACCCCATAAAACTCCTCATCTTCTTTCAATTAAAATGTATTAGTTGCACTTGTTTTAGAATTTATTCTAAGTGGGATTACGCAGTACTGTATTTTAAAATTATTATTCTTTTCTTCAGCATAACTTCTTTTTTTTTTTTAAGAGTTGGGATCTCACTCTGTCATCCAGAGCACAGTGGTGCAATCATAGTTCACTGCAGTCTCCAATTCTGGGGCTCAAGCGATTCTCCCTCAGCCTCCCATGTAGCTGGGATTACAGGCGTTCCCCACTGTGCCTGGCTTCTTTTTTACTTTTTGGTATTAAAAATATTAAAAATATTTAGCTAAACCCAAAAAAGATACCAATTTTGGTCATGCAACAGCTCGATTTAGTTTGAATAATTCAGAAATAAGCAACTATATTAGAAAAAGAGAAGATAATTATTTTTCCCTTTTCAACTAACACAGAAAATTCATTACCAAAAGAAAACATTGGATGGTGTGTTGACAACTAAACTTTCTAAAGGAAATTGAGAAAAGGAGAATAGGGAACCTCACAATCATCTACATCAGGAAAGCGCCTTTATCCAAATAACTCTTTCATACACTGAACTCATGATCTATGTACTCTCTCGAAAGCAAAAGCAATATGTATTTCCTAGCTTTCCATGCTGAAAAACCCAGGAACAATGACCAACCTAATGGCTATGAACTCCCCCAGTGTTCAGTTAAAATGTTATTTCCCACTCCATGAAACCAGGGCTTCCTGAAGAAATAGTTGATTGCAGGTCTCAGACAGGAAAGTACAATTTAACCTGGAACATCCCACATTCAAAGGGTTGGGGAATTGAATTTTATCACTTAAATGGAGGAGTATCTTAGAATTTATGAGCATATTTTGAAACCACCAGAAATTCATTAAATGATTTTGATTTTTTAAAAGATATTCCATCTGTAGACATCCTTATAAAACTCAAACAATATAAAGGCATATTCCATACAGCAGAAATTGAAATGACCTCTTCACAACAAAACACACTCATACCCCCACTCCAATCTTCCTTGCACAACTTCACAGACTTCCCTAAATAGATACACACACACACAAGAGAGAGAGAGAGAGATTTGGGATTTTGATTATTATATGAATGGGCTTGTCCTGCTATGCCATTTATCAATCAAAACATCATGTCTTGACCGGGCGCGGTGGCTCATGCCTGTAATCCCAGGACTTTGAGAGGCTGAGGCAGGCAGATCACCTGAGGTTAGGAGTTCAAGACCAGCCTGGCCAACATGGTGAAAACTCATTTCTATTAAAACTACAAAAAAATTAGCCGGTGGTGATGGTGGGCACCTGTAATCCCAGCTACTCGAGAGGCTGAGGCAGAAGAATCACTTGAACCCAGGAGGCAGAGGTTGCAGTGAGCTGATTTCACAGCACTATACTCCAGCCTGGGCGACACAGCAAGATTCTGTCTCAAAAACAAACAAACAAACAAACAATCACACACACACACAAAAAATCATGTCTTGAAGATCTTTCCATGTGAGCATAGAGCTAAGTCATTCTTCTTAAAAACTGCACCACATTTCATTGTGTTGATGCACAGTAATGTACTTAATCAATTCCCAGTAGGCAGGCATAGATGATGTACCATTTTGCCTTTTTTTCTATTGTACACATTGTTGCAGCGAAATCTTTTCAGTCTTGCCCTTCTAGTCCTAGAAATTATAAGACCTTGGAATGAAAAAACTGCTGCATTAAAGGGTATGTGTATATTAAAGTTTAACAGTAATTGTCAAATGTTGAGTTGGGGAAAATTCTCTGAAATTGTTTCAGGAAAAAGGACAGAATCTTTACTAGTTAGCCTGTTGGCAAGTAACAAAAAACAACCCAAAGTGGCTCACAGGAAAGGAAAAGATATTTATTAAAAGACTGAGGAATGCAGCTAGGCTTTGATAGCATAAGGGAATGTAGAATTGATAAGCCATCCAGACTCTCTGTCTCTCATCTGTGCTTCTTTCCCTAGTCCAATTTTCTTGCCTTCTCCATCCATAAAATAGATAGAATATTGCAATCTCAAAGCTTCCATATTTACATCCCTGTCCAAGAGACCCATCTAGACTAACTGGAACCCCAGATTCCAGGAGAGGGCTTCTTGGTCAGACTGGGCCCGTTAAGTTGAAGATGGTCAAGTGTCCTGCACTGTAAACACGGGACATCCTACTACCAGGACACATCCTTCCACTCTTAATAAAACACCAGGGTTGAGGGTAAACTGCTTCCAGAGTAGAGACAACATTGTGATCTCATGGGAAAAGAGACAGCATACATATGTTAAATATACTGCTCTAGGCTGACTCTGGGTGCACTGCCTATGAGTTCTTGAACTCTTGGGCTAAAGCAATCCTCTTGCCTCAGCCTCTCAAAGTGCTGGGAGTACAGGTGTGAGCCACCTTGCCTAGCCAGTACCATTTATAAAAATACTTAAAAAACAAAAAACATTTACTGCTCTAAGAACTAGTGAGAGAAAAAGTTAAGCAGTTAGGGTGGGTCCTTGGTAAAGCTCCTTTAAACAGAGAAACGGCCTGAAAAATCAGGCTGAAGGCACAGATAAGGAAACTTGCACAAATCTACGGCCCACTCAGATAAAGGAAGAAGGCCCAACATAGAAACGCCTTTGTCCTTTGTGTCTAAGACATGCCCACAGCTACACTGATATGGAACAAGACCCAACATAGAAATGCCTTTGTCCTTTGTATAATCAGCAGGCTTGCAGGAAACAGCCTCTTCTCCTTTTGGGGGCATGTATGCGGCGGGCTCCAGTGGGTTCCGGTGGGCACTTTCCTTTCCTTTTTTGGACATGCTTTGGACTGTGAGCCAAGCCTCTATGAATCATCACTTCAGCCCCTGATTGGTCCCAGGCAAGCTGAGTAGGTCTTTCTCCAAGACCAGTCAGCACATTTCTTCCCTTCCCAGTCCATAAAACCCCCTGGACCCAGCTTTATACTTGGCAACCCATTCACCCGTCTCTGCTGTGGAGAGCTTTCTTCTTTCGCATATTAAACTTTTGCTCCAACCTCTTACCCTTTGTGTCCATGGTCCTTAATTCTCTTGGTCATGAAACAAAGGACTCCAGGTGATACTTCGCAAGGAGAGACTGTGGTGCATTGGCGAGGACTCTAACGCTAAGACAGAACCCGACTTAATGATTTAAAAAAAATTATACTACTTCTGTAGTTAGTGATTGCGAAGTATCGTTTCCTGTCACCTCCTCAGTGCAGGGACTAAGATCCTGTGGATTCAGAGTAACTGAAAATGAGGGGCTGGCACGGTGGCTCGTGTCTTTAATCCCAGCACTTTGGGAAGCCTAGGTGAGAGGATCACTTGAGCCTAGGAAGTTGAGACTAGCCTGGGTAACATGGCGAAACCCATCTCTGTACAAAAAATACAAAAATTAGCTGGACATGATGGCACACACTCGCACCTGTGGTCCCAGGTACTCGAGAAGCTGAAGTGGGAGGATCACTTGAGCCCAGTGTCAGAGGCAGCAGTGAGCTGAGATTGTGCCACTGCACTCCAGCCTGAGCTCAAAAATGTGGAGTAGAAACACAGGGTTATGCCAGGCACGGTGGCTCATGCCTGTAATCCCAGCACTTTGGGAGACCAAGGCAGGTGGATCACGAGGTCAAGAGATCGAGACGATCCTGGCCAACATGGTGAAACCCTGTCTCTAAAATACAAAAATTAGCTGGGCATGGTGGCTCATGCTTGTAGTCCCAGCTACTTGGGAGGCTGAGGCAGGAGAATCGCTTGAATTCCGGAGGCAGAGGTTGCAGTGAGCCGAGATTGCACCACTGCACTCCAGCCTGGCAAAAGAGCAAGACTCCGTCTCAAAAAAAAAAAAAAAAAAAAAAGAAAAAAAAAAAGAAACGCAGGGTTATATAATGCTAGTAACTTAAGCCTGATTGTGTTATTTTTGCTGTCGTTCATTTATTTTTTTTGTTTTTGAGACAGAGTCTTGCTCCGTCACCCAGGCTGGAGTGCAGTGGTGCGATACTGGCTCACTGCAAGCTCTGCCTCCCGGGTTCACGTCATTCTCCTGCCTCAGCCTCCCGACTAGCTGGGACTACAGTCGCTTGCCACCACGCCCGGCTAATTTTTTGTATTTTTAGTAGAGACTGGGTTTCACCATGTTAGCCAGGATGGTCTCGATCTCCTGACCTTGTGATCCGCCCGCCTCGGCCTCCTAAAGTGCTGGGATTACAGGCGTGAGCCACCGCTGTCGTTTATTAAAAACAAGAAAAAATGACAAAATTGCTGCAGAGAGCTCCAGAGCGGGCAAGGCCTGTGCCCCAGGAACCTGTGTCAGCTGAGGTCCAGGGATGGCTGCACCCACTGGCCCGGTCCAGGCCTAGAAGCAACAGACCCCGCAGGCTCCACGACCTGATGGCCCCAGTCGCCTCCCCGAGTCTGGACTCTTCGACTCATATGGGTTGGACGGCAGCAAACACCCACCAGACCACCTAGGATGTGGAATCTTTGAGTGGTGGGCAAGGCAGGGCGACAAAAATGGCGGTGCTGGAAGGCCCCATTGAGACCTCCGGCCCACAAGGCAAAGCTGTGTGGAGCAGTGACTGGCCAACGAGCCGCATGGATCCGGGACCTGGGGTGGCCACTCAGTGCCCCTGAGATGGAACAATAACGACAAAGGCCTTCCAGGCCGGGAAATGAGCGGCCCAGCGACAGTTAGAACCGTTAAAACCGTTAGCAACCATCCGCGCATGGTCCTGGCGGTGCAAGCCAGAAACGGTAGAAAAACTTAACAGCACCAGGCCAAGAGAAAGAAGTGCCCAGCATCCTTCCGGGAGATTTAGGAGGCAGTGTAGAAGACCTGTGCATATGAGAAGAACAAGTTGATCTCCACTCTCCACATCCCACATTTTTTTCTTCTTTTTCTGAGACAGGGTCTCCCTCTGTCACCCAGGCCTCAGTGCAGTGGTACAATCACTGCGGAGGTTCACAGCAGCCTCAAATTCCTAGATTCAAGTGATCTTCCCATCTCAGCCTCCCGATTAGGTGGGGCAATAAGTGCGCCCCACCACCCCAGGCTTTTTTGTTTTTGAGACGGAGTCTTGCTTTTGTCGCCCAGGCTGGAGTGCAGTGGCGCGATCTCGGCTCACTGCAAGCTCCGCCTCCTGCTTTCACGCCATTCTCCTGCCTCAGCCTCCCAAGTAGCTGGGACTACAGGCGCCCGCCACCAAGCCCAGCTAATTTTTTTGTATTTTTAGTAGAGACGGGGTTTCACTGTGTTAGCCAGGATGGTCTCAGTCTCCTGACCTTGTGATTCACCTGCCTCAGCCTTCCAAAGTGCTGGGATTACAGCCATGAGCCACCGCGCCCGGCATTTTTTTTTTGTTTAAATAGAGACAGCATCCTCCTGTGTTTATCAGGCTGGTCTCCAATTCCTGGGCTCAAGCAGTCCTCCCACTTTGGCCTCCCAAAGTGCTGGGATTACAGGCTCGACCCACCACGCCCTCGCCTACATTTATCTTTTTCTAGAGACATGGTCTCACTCTGTCACCTAGGCTAGTGTGCAGTGGTGTGATTAATATTTTATTTTTTGTAGAGATGAGGGTCTTGCTATGTTGCCCAGGGTGGTCTCAAACTCCTATCCAAAAGCAATCCTCCCGCTTCACCCCCAGAATAGCTTGGATTACAGGAGTAATCCACCACGGCCGCCTCTCACACCTTTTAAAAGAAAACTTTTTTTCTCCCTGACAGGGGCTCACTTTGTTACTCAGGCTGGAGTGCTGTGGTGTGAACATGGCTCACTGCAGCCTTGATCTCCCAGGCTCGGGTGATCCTCCCACCTCAGCCTCCTGAGTAGCTGGGACTGTAGGCACGTGCCACCATGCCCAGATAATTTTTGTATTTTTTTTGTAGAGATAGGATTTCACAATGTTGCCCAGGCTGGTCTTGAACTCCTGAGCTCAGTTGATCCCCCTGCCTGGGCCTCCCAAAGTGCTGGATTACAGGTGTGAGGCACTGTGCCTGGCCTAAAACTTTTTTATTTGTAAAATTTTTTTTGTACAATAGAAAAAAAAATTTGCTGAAGTGGGAGGATCGGATCGCTCGAGGCCAGAAGTTTGAGACCAACCTGGGCAATAAGTGACATCCCTGTCTCTATAAAAATATAAATAAATAAAATGCTTGCTACATCTAGGCCTTCTAGATAGAAGGGTTGCTGACATGACATGATAAAGTAGACCTGGAAAATCACATAACTTGTAAATGGCCATTTTTTTTTAACTGTAGAAAAGAAATGTCTTTTGGAAATAACTTTTTGAAATGGAATTGTTAGACCACCAGTAGAAGAAACACACGTCCATTTTTGTTCAATGATTTAGAAGACATGGGACAGGGTGGCTCATGCCTGTAATCCCACCTTTCTGTGAGGCCAAGGCGGGTGGATCACCTGAGGTTGCAAGTTTGAAACCAGCCTGGCCAACATGGTAAAAGCCCGTCTGTACTAAAAATACAAAAATTAGCTGGGAGTGGTGGCACGTGCTTATAGGCCTATAGTCCCAGCTACTGGGGAAGCTGAGGTAGGAGAATCGCTTGAACCCGGGTGGTGGAGGTTGCAAAATGCTGAGATCACGCCACTGCACTCCAGCCTGGACGACAGCACAAGACTCTGTCTCAAAAAAAAAAAAAAAAAAAAAAAAGGCCTGAAGAGGAAGAGAAGAAGCTTCTATGCCAGTCTGGTCATATTTAGAAGTCATCTTCATATTATAACTATGCTCTCTGTGTGAATTTTATTTCTCCCTGTATGTACAATTGATAAGTATTTTTTGAAATATCTGTGCCAAAATATTCATATTTAGAAGATACCTTATTATAACTATTGCTATGTGTGTGCAGTTTTATTTAGTAGTATTATATATCTAGTGGACAGGTAAGTAAGCTCTTACTTGAAATATCTAGTCTTCCTGGATATTTTCAAGTATTTGATGTATCTAAAATTAGAGATATCCATTAGGCTGATAGGTCCCTAAATTTTTTTTAAAAAAGAAATTAGAGGGCCGGGTGCAGTGGCTCAAGCCTGTAATCGTAGCACTTTGGGAGGCCAAGGCTGGTGGATCACGAGGTCAGGAAATCGAGACCATTCTGGCTAACACGGTGAAACCCTATCTCTACTAAAAACATAAAAAATTAGCTGGGCGTGGTGGCAGGCGCCTGTAGTACCAGCTACTCGGGAGGCTGAGGCAGGAGAAAGGCGTGAACCCAGGAGGCAGAGCTTGCAGTGAGCTGAGATTGCGCCACTGCACTCCAGCCTGGACGACAGAGCAAGACTCCGACTCAAAAACAAAAACAAACGAACAAAAAAAGAAATTAGAGGTAGTAGTAAAACACTTTGTAGATAGTTTTTAAAAATTGATGGGCCTGGCTGGGCATGGTGGCTCACGCCTGTAATCTTACACCAGCACTTTGGGAGGCCAAGGTGGGTGGATCACCTGAGGTCAGGAGTTTGAGACCAACCTGGCCAACGTGGCAAAATCTCATCTCTACTAAACATACAAAAATTAGCCAGTGTCCTCGTGGACACGTAATCCCAGGTACTGGGGAGGCTGAAGCAGGAGAATCACTTGAACCCGGGAGAGGGAGACTGCAGTGAACCAAGATCGTACCACCACACTTCAGCCTGGGTGACAGAGCGAGACTCTGTCTGAAGAAAAAGAAAATTGATGTGACTACTGTATGATTCCACTTATACGAGGTACTTAGAATAGTTAGATTCACAGAGACAGAAAGTAGAACAGTGGTTATCAGAGACCAAGGGGATGGAGGAGCTGCTCACGGCGAGTTATTGCTTAAAGGGTACAGAGTTTCAGTTTGGGATGATAAAAAATTCTGGAGCTGGTTGGGAGTGATTATTGCACAACAGTGTGAATATACTTAATGCCACTGAACTGTACACCTAAAATGGTTAAACAGTAAATTTTATGTCAAATATATTTTACCATAATAACATTTTTAAAAACTGATGGGAAATATTGTCTTTGTAACGGAATAGTTGCAAATAGTTTGTTAATTGTTCAAACCACCTTGGTACTTGCTCATTTGGTTGAGGGAGATTGGAGGGAAGACATTGCAAAAGGTGTTTTGCTAGTTTGTACTACAAGATTTCAGATTACTTGTTGCCTGGTATAGTAGCTGCACTTCTTTAAACTTTGCTATACTGTATATAAAGCCAGGAATGTTTTTCTCAAGGACATGGCAGCTACCTCTTTGAAATATAATCTTCAAGGGAGATAGTTTTCCTAACTCTTACTTTTGTGGGAGGGTAGGAGTCTAACTTCAGTGGCTGACTTGCTCCAAGCTGCAAAACTGCCTCCTGTCTTAGAGATATGAAACATCTGTTTCTTCTTTGGATAAAGCCAACTAGCAAACAAAGACAACCCCCAATTAACAGATACATTTAAGATGGACTATATGTGATGAATGATGCTGTCAACTCCTCTTACTTGGGGACAAGTTATCATTTATCATGAGAATATGTATATCATAGGTTGTACCTGCTTGACATCACAAAATACGCCACGAAAAAAGGGTAAAATGTATCCCTTTCTTGGTTGGGTGCAATGTCTCACGCCTGTAATCCCAGCACTTTGGGAGGCAAAGGTGGGTGGATCACCTGAGCCCAGGAGTTCCAGACCAGCCTGGGCAACATGGTGAGACCCCCGTCTCTACAAAAAATACAAAAATTAGCTGGGTGTGATGGTACGCCCCCTGCACTCCCAACTACTTGGGAGGCTGAGGTAGGAGGATGGATTGAGCCCAAGAGGTCAAGACTGCAGTGAGCTGTGATTGTACCACTGCATTCCAACCTGGGTGACAGAGTGAGACCCTTTCTCAAAAACAAAAAAACAAAACAAAACAAAAACAAAAACAAAAACAAAAAAACAAAAAAAGGTCGGGTGCGGTGGCTCATGCTTGTAATCCCAGCATGTTGGGAAGCCAAGGCGGATGGATCACCTGAGGTCAGGAGTTCAAGACAAGCCTCGCCAACATGGTGAAACCCCATCTCTACTAAAAATACATAAATTAGCCGGGCATGGTGGCGCACGCCAGTAGTCCCAGCTACTCGGAGGCTGTGGCACGAGAATCACTTGAACCCAGGAGGCAGAGGTTGCAGTGAGCCGAGATCATGCCACCACACTCCAGCCTGGGCCAGAGTATGACTCCATTTCGAAAACAAAAAGATTTCTTTCTATCTTTGCAATCTCTTTGTGGATTGCCAGCGACACATATAATGTCCTTTCTTAATGCATATTCAATAATAATACTAATAAAACTATTTTTCTTTCTCTACTACTTTTGTGAAGAGGATTTCTGGGAGATTACTTTTGTGGGAGAAGATTTTGTTTTTAATTCTGTTTCCCCAATAATGACAAAAATAGTGGTAGTAGACTACCACATTTTGTTTATTTTGCATTAAAGTACTTAGGTTGTCTTTTGATAGTGACTTTTGGAAATGAAATTGTAAAAACACATCTCATTCATGGATTCGTTTCAGAAAGAAGGAATTGGGAGAAATGAATTATAGACCAGACTGTTCCTGATTAGAAGCCACTTTCAGATATAACCACTGTTATATGTGAAGTTGATTCAATAGTACTGTATATATAGTAGGCAAAATTAAGTCGTTTTTTGAAACATCAAGCCTTTCTAGATTTTTTTTTTTTTCTGAGACAGGGTGTCATTCTGTTGCCCAGTGGCTTGATCAGAGATCACTGCAGCCTCAAACTACTGGTCTCAAGGGATCCTCCTGTCTTAGCCTCTCAAGTAGCTGGGACCACAGGCGTATATCACTACACTTGGCTAATTTTAAAATTTCTCTGGAGATGGGGTCTCACTGTGTTGCCCAGGCTGGTTTCCAATTCCTGGGCTCAAGCAATCCTCCTGCCTCGACCTCCCAAAATGCTGGCATTACAGGTGTGGGCCACCGCACCCAGCCTCTAGATCTTTAGAAGTACACGAAGTGTGTTAAAAGTAGAGGTAGTAAAATAATACTGTATTAGTGCATTTTCACACTGCTGTAAAGAACTACCTGAGACTGGGTAAGTTATAAACAAAAGAAGTCTAATTGACTCACAGTTCCACATGTCTGGGAGGCCTCAGGAAACTTAACAGTTATGGTGGAAGGAGAAGCGGACGCAGGCACAGTCTTCAAATGTCAGGACTCGAGGTGCATGCCACTATGCCCAGCTAGTTTTGGTATTTTTAGTAGAGACAGGGTTTTGCAATGTTGGCCAGGCTCGTCTCGAACTCCTAAAATCAAGCAATCTGCCTGCCTTAGCCTCCCAAAGTGCTGGGATTACAGGCATGACACCCAGCCCTGCCTATTTTAAGTCCCACCAACTGGGAGGCTTAAAACAACAGAAATGTATTGTCTCACAGTTTTGGAAGTTAGGAGTTGAAATTGAGTTTTCAGCAGGGCAGGTTCTTTCGGGATGCTCTAAGGGAGGATCTGTTCCTTGCCTCTCTGCTAGCTTCTGCTGGTTTCCGCAGTCTTTGGAGTTCTTAGCTACATCACTCTAGTCTCTGCCTCCCAGTGGAGGCACATGGCCTTCTTGACTATGTGTCTTCATGTGTTCTCTCTTCTTGTAAGGTCACCAGTCATATGAGATTTAAAACCTACCTTAATCCAGTATGACTTCATATTCTAACTTAATTATAACTGCAAATACCTTATCTTCAAACAAGGTCACATTCACAGGTAGTGGGGACTAGGAATTGAATGTACCTTTTTTAGGGGACACAGTGCAACCCACAACAGTTGCGGGTCAGTGATTGCTCTTCTTCTGCCAGACGCTTCTTTCCATTGCTGGATGTAGCTGGACATAGACTGACAAAGTGGCCCCTACTTATCATGTGCTATTCCTGTGATAGAACAAACTATAGCTCTTAAAACATCCATTCAGATGAGTCATGTATCAAGTTCTACTGCATAACAGTTTTCATCACATGTCGTAACTCACTCTGTGTTAGAGATTTCTGCTTCAGGGTCACGTTTGTACAAAACCTGCATTGCCTCACGATGACAGAATTCCTGTTAAGAATCAATCTGGGGCTGGGCGCGGTGGCTCACTCTTGTAATCCCAGCACTTTGGGAGGCCAAGGCGGGCGGATCACCTGAGGTCAGGAGTTTGAGAGCAGCCTGACCAACATGGAGAAACCCCATCTCTACTAAAAATACAAAATTAGCTGGGTGTGGTGGCACATGCCTGTAATCCCCGCTACTTGGGAGGCTGAGGCAGGACAATCGCTTGAATCCGGGAGGCAGAGATTGCGGTGAGCTGAGATCGCACCATTGTACTCCAGCCTGGGCAACGAGAGCAAAATTCCGTCTCAAAAAAAAAAAAAAAAATTAATCTGGGCTGGGCACAGTGGTTCACGCCTGTAATCCCAGCACTTTGGAAGGCTGAGGTGGGTGGATCACTTGAGGTCAGGAGTTTGAGACCAGGCCAGCCTTTTTAGTAGAGATGAACGCCCGTCTCTACGGTGGAGGTTGCAGTGAGCCGAGATTGAGCCACTGCACTCCAGCCTGGGCAACAGAGGAAGACTCTATCTCAAAAAAAAAAAAAAAATCAATCAATCTGGCTGGGCATGGTGGCTCATGCCTGTAATGCCAGCACTTTGGAAGGCTTGGACGGGTGGATCACCTGAAGTTGGCAGTTTGAGACCAGCCTGGCCAGAATGGTGAAACCCTGTCTCTACTAAAAATACAAAAATTAGCCATGTGTGGTGGCACATGCCTGTAATCCCAGCTACTCAGGAATCTGAGACAGGAGAATCATTTGAACCTGGCAGGCAGAGGCTGCAGTGAGTTGCGATTGTGCCACTGCACTCCAAACTGGGCAATGGAGTAAGACTCTGTCTCAAATAAAAAAGTAAATTAAAAAAGTAATCTGTTTCTAAGAGAAAATATGTGCATGTCATATATTGCATAAGCGACTCATATATAAAATATACAAGGAACTCAAACTACTCAATAACAAGAAAACAAGAAATCCAATTTAAAAATAGGCAAAAGACTTGAATAGACATTTCTCAAAAGAAGAAATACAGAGGCTGGGCGTGGTGGCTCATGCCTGTAATCCCAGCACTTTGGAAGGTCGAGGTGGGCAGATCACTTGAGGTCAGGAGTTCAAGAATAGCCTGGGCAACATGGCAAAACCCTGTCTCAACCAAAAATACAAAAAATTAGCCAGGCATGGTGGCGTGCACTTGTGGCCCCAGCTACTCAGGAGGCTGAGGTGGAGGATCACTTGAGCCCAGGAGGTAGAGGTTGCAGTGAGCTGAGATCTCACCACTGCACTCCAGCCTGGACAACCTAGCAAGACCCCATTTCAAAATATATATATATATATACACATACATATATAATATAAACAGATACACATTCACGCACACATATATATGCACACGCATACATATATATAATGGCCAACAGATATATGAAAAAAATGCTCAACATCTCTAATCACCAGAGAAATGCAAATTAAAAACACAATGAGATATCACCTCACACCTGTTAGATTGGCTATTGTTAAAAAGATTGAAGACAAGTTTTGTCAAGGATGTGGAGAAAAGCAAACCAATATATACTATTAGTGGTATTATAAATCAGTAAAGGCATTTTGGAAAACAGGATGGAGGTGCCTCCAAAAACTAAAGCTAGAATTACCATATGATTCAGCAATCTTACTGCTGGATATATACCCAAAAGAAATGATAACAGTATGCCAAAGAGATGTCTGCACTCTCATGTTTCTTGGGAGCATTATTCACAATAGCTGATATACAGAGAAAACCTAAATGTCTAAAAGTACATGGATGGATTTTTTCTTTTTCTTTTTTGAGGTGGAGTCTCACCCTGTCTCCCAGGCTGGAGTGCAGTGGCACAATCTTGGCTCACTGCAACCTCTGCCTCCTGGGTTCAAGCAATTCTCCTGCCTCAGCCTCCTGAGTAGCTGGGACAACAGGGGCCTGCCACCACGCCCAGCTAATTTTTGTATTTTTAGTAGAGACAGGGTTTCACTATGTTGGCCAGGCTGGTCTCGAACTCCTGAGCTTTTGATCTGCCCTCCTCGGCCTCCCAAAGTGCTGGGATTACAGGCGTGAGCCACTGTGCCCAGCCTGTATAGTCTTTTCTACAAACTGAGGATGCTAGGAGAGGCTTCACCACACGTCTGGACATCAGGAAGTAGACAAAACTATCCAGTAGAGGGATGCATCCTTTAATCCATTGCCTAGAGATTCTGGGGCACAAGTTGGAAGCTTGTGAGCTTTTCAAAATTTGGTTACTGACATGGTTTGGATTTGTGTCCCTGCCCAAATATCATGTCAAATTGTAATTCCCAATGTTGGAGGACGGGTATGGTGGGAGGTGATTGGATCACAGGGGCAAACTTCCCCTTTGCTGTTCTCATGATAGTGAGTGAGTTCTCACAAGATCTGGTTGTTTAAAAGTGGGTGGCACCTCTTCCTTCTCTCTCTTCCTCCTTCTCCAGCCATGTAAGATGTACCTGCTTCCCCTTTGCCTTCTACCATGACTGTAAGTTTCCTGAGGCCTCCCCAGCCATGTTTCTTGTACAGACTGCAGAACCATGAGCCAATTAAATCTCTTTTCTTTATGAATTATCCAGTCTCAGGTAGTGCTTTATAGCAATGCAAGAACAGACTAATAAAGTTGTTTTTTGCCTTTGTATTTAAGTTAACTTATTCCACTTTACCTAGAAATGACTTATAATGACATGAAAAGGTCCTCAGCATAGTCCTCACAGTCATCAGAGAAATTCCACATAAAACCATGATATGATGACATTATACATCCTCTAGAAAGGCAACAATTAAAACGACTGGCAGTACCAAGTGTTGGGGAAGATGTACAGCACCCGGATTCTCATGCACTGCTGGTGGAGACATAAAATGGTGCAACCGCTTTGGAAAACAGTTTGGCAGCTTTTCTGTTTTGTTTTTAAATAAAATTAAACATAAATTTACCATACCACTCAGTCATTTCTTTTTTTCTTTCTTTTTAAAATACTTTCAACTTTTGTTTTAGATTCAGGGGTACACGAGCAGGTTTGTTACCTGGGCATATTGTGTGATGTTGAGGTTTGGGGTCCGATTGATTCCTTCACCCAGGTACTGAGCATAATACACAATAGAGAGTTTTTCAGCCCTTGCCTCCTCTCCTCCCTCCCCTGTCTAGGAGTCTCCAGTGTCTACTGTTGGCATCTTTATGTCCGTGAGTAACCATTGTTTAGCTCCCACTCAAAAGTGAGAACACACGATATTTGGTTTTCTGTTCCTGCATTAATTCCCTTAGGATAATGGCCTCCAACTGCATCCATGTTGCTGCAAAGAACATGATTTTGTTCTTCTTTATGACTGCATACTCAGCATCTTCATATCTAGGTATCTATCCCAGAGAGCTACACTCACAAAAAATGTTTGAGATGAATATTATTAGCAGATTTATTCTGGAAACAATTTTAATATCCACAACACAAAATTGGATAAATTTATACACATTCTTGAATGGAATCCTACTGAGCAACGAACAGGAGCAATATAAAAACACAGATGAATCTCAAAGACATTACATAGGCCAGGTGTGGTGGTTTGTGCCTGTAATCCCAGCATTTTGGGAGGCTGAGGTCAGCAGATCACCAGGTCAGGAGATTGAGACCATCCTGGCTAACATGACAAAACCCTGTCTCTACTAAAAATATAAAAAATTAGCTGGGTGTGGTGGCACATGCCTGTAGTCCCAGCTACTTGGGAGGCTGAGGCAGGTGAATCCTTTGAACCTGGGAGGCGGGGTTTGCAGTAAGCAGAGATTGCGCCACTGCACTCCAGCCTGGGCGACAGAGCGAGACTCCATTTCAAAAAAAAAAAAAAAGAAAGGTTTACTAAACAGATCCAGGACTTAACAAACCCGAGAAATGTCCCAGTGCCCTGATATCTTAAAGACAAAAGCATTCTTTTCGAGAATAAGTTTCATTTTAAAGATAAGATTTCAGTCTGGGCACAGCGGCTCATGCCTGTTATCCCAGTACTTTGGGAAGCCACGGCAGGCAGATCACTTGAGCTCGGGAATTTGAGACCAGCCTGGCCAACATAGTGAAACCCTGACTCTACTAAAAACACAAAAATTAGCCAGGTGTGGTGGTGCTCGCCTGTAGTCCCAGCTACTGGGGAGGCTGAGACATGAGAATCACTTGATCTTGGGAGGTGGAAGTTGCAGTGAACTGAGATTGCACCACTGCACTCCAGCCTGGGTGACAAAGCAAGAATGTGTCTAAAAGAAATAAATAAATAAATAGATTATTGCAAAAGTCTGTAGTTACACAAAGGTTAACAATTCTTTGTCACAAGAGCTTGCATTAGAGAAAATCTCCCCCTTGATTTTTTGGCTTGTTATCTTGTATATAAAAAGGCATTGTACCTAAGGTGGGCACCTTCCTTCTCTTGCTTTTGGGAACACCCTGTTCTGTCTAGGGAGTAGTTATCCTTATATTCTTTCACTTTTTTTTTTGAGACAAGGTCTCACTCGATCACCCACGCTGGAGTGCAGTGGCACAATTTCAGTTCACTGCAAACTCTGCCTCCCGAGTTCAAGTGATTCTACTGCCTCAGCCACAGAGTAGCTGTAATTACAGGCTCCCGCTACCATGCCTGGCTAACTTTTGTGTTTTAGTAGAGATAGGGTTTCACCATGTTGGCCAGGCTGGTCTCAAACTCCTGAACTCAAGCAATCCACCTGCCTCGGCCTCCCATAATGCTGGGATTACAGCATGAACCACTGCACTGGGCCTGTTCCTTTACTTTCACTTTACTCTGTGGACTCACCCCAAATTCTTTCTTGCTCAAGATCCATGAAGCCTCCCTTGGGGTCTGGATCAGGACCTCTTTCTGGTAACATATTCATTTCCTAGGGAAACCATAAATTACTACAAACAGGGTGACCTGAAAAAACAAAAATGTATTCTCTTACAGTTTAGAAGGCTTGGAGTCTGCATTCAAGGTGTTCGTCTGGCCATGCTTGCTCTGAAGGCCTCAGGGGAGGATCCTTCCTCACCTCTTCTAGAAAGGTGGCTCCAGGTGTTCCTTGGCATGCCTTGATCTGCAGCTGTATCACTCCAAGGCCAAGGCACTTGGCCCCTTAAAGGTTTGCTGAAAAATCTTTGACATGAGGTAGTTTGATAAGTGGGAGAAAAGGCATATACATTTATTTAACACATACACAAAGGAGTCTTCTTGTTTTGTTTTTTGTTTTTTGTTTTTTTTTAAATGAGATTTCACTCTTGTTACTCAGGTTGGAGTGCAGTGGTACAATCTCAGCTCACTGCAACCTTCATCTCCTGGGTTCAAAGGATTGTCCTGCCTCAGCCTCCTGAGTAGTTGTAATTACAGGTGCATACCACCATGCCGGTCTAATTTTTGTATTTTTAGTAGAGACAGGGTTTCACCATGTTGTCCAGGCTGGTCTCAAACTCCTGGCCTCAGGTGATCCACCTGCCTTGGCCTCCCAAGGTGCTGGGATTACAGGCATGAGCCACTGTGCCTAGCCTTGTTGCAGGAATCAGGAGACCAGAGAGACAAATGGGTGGGACAGGAGGATTTTATTAAGGTGCGCACCAGCTCAGTGGATTCGCATCCAAAAGACTGAGCTGCGAACAAAGATGGCTTGACTTTTGTACATACATCTGAAGGGTGGTTGGCTAGTTTGAAATAAGCTTACAGTGGCGCAAAATGCAGTGGTATGAAAACAAGTTTACAGAAACAGAACAAAGACAGTTTATCAACAGTAACAGGCTTGCAACTCAGGTTCACTTAGGCATGTCATCTGACCCTTGCTGTATGGCCCATATGACTGTAATTTAGGTTTGCTCAAGCTTATCTTGGGACCTTCACTGTAGTGCCCAGATGGCTGCAATCTAGGCTTGCTCAAGCTTATCTTGTGACCTTTGCTGTGCTGCCTTGATGGAGAACAGGTACTTACAGAAACCAGCTACGGAGCACAGGAATTTACAAGCCTACAGAACTTACAGAACAGGGTGCAATAGCATGGAGTGGGTGGGGAGCTGC
Source organism: Pongo abelii (assembly GCF_028885655.2). Lineage (NCBI taxonomy): Eukaryota > Metazoa > Chordata > Mammalia > Primates > Hominidae > Pongo > Pongo abelii. The sequence goes on along the minus strand of NC_072003.2, from coordinate 11,651,692 downwards.
CTAAAGGAAAAATTCACGTTTTCTTTTTATATCTCCTGCTTCAGCCTTACATGAGACCTTTCAAAATGAAGATCTGACATCCCAGTGAAGTAAAAAGTCTTCTATTTAGTCTTCAGGTTACAGAGAGAATGGGAGCTTGGATCCTGGTAAAACAGGTGATGGGAGGGAGGATAGGAGGAATTTGGTGGAGTGGTTACTAGGAAGAATGAGTGGAGCAGAGATTAACTTGTAAACAATTCTCTTTATGATTTAAATGATCCTTGCAGACAGTAATTATACTGTTCAGGTGTGGTTAAATTATTAGCCTTAATGGGAGAGAAAGAAAAAACAATTGTTCTCTGTGGTGGGTCTAGATCTTAGGCAGATGGAGGAACTTCAGTTTCTATGGAAAAGACTGTGTGGCAGTGGGGGTGTTACAGGACAGGGGTCCCAATTCAGACCCCAAGAAAGGGTTTTTGGATCTCACGCAAGAATGAATTCAGGGCGAGTCCACGGTGCAAAGTAAAAGCAAATTTATTAAGAAAGTGAAGGAATAAAAGAATGGCTACTCCACAGTCAGAACAGCTGTGAAAGCTGCTGGTTGTCCATTTTTATGGTTATTTCTTAATAATATGCTACACAAGGGGTGGATTATTCATGCCTCCCCTTTTTAGACCATATAAGGCAACCTCCTGACATTACCATGACATTTGTAAACTGTCATGGTGCTAGTGGGACTGTAGCAATGAGGATGACCAGAGGTCACTCTTGTCACCATTTTGGTTTTGCTGGGTTTTGGCCAGCTCCTTTATTGCAACCTGTTTTATCAGCAAAGTCTTTATGACCTGTATTTTGTATTGAGCTCCTATCTCATCCTGTGACTTAGAATGCCTTAACCATCTGGGAATGCAGCCCAGAGATTATGAGTCAAATCAGCCTTCCTGAGAACTCAGAGGTTGGGTTTTAATGGATAATTTGGTGGGCAGTGGGGCTAGGGAATGGGTGTTGTTGATTGGTGGGGGATGAAATCATAGCAGTATGAAAAACGGTCCTCATGCACTCAATCTGCCTCTGGCTGAGGGCCACAGGACTGGTTGAGTCATGAGTCACAGGTCCAGGTAGGGTCAATTGGTTGCCAGAATGCAAAAGTATGAAAAACATTTACAATCTTAGGCACTATAATAGTGATGTTATCTCTGGGTGTGGTGCTCATGCCTATAATCCCAGCACTTTGGGAGGCCAAGGTAGGCAGATCACCTGAGGTCAGGAGTTTGAGACCAGCCTGGCCAACATGGAGAAACCCCATCGCTACTAAAAATACAAATATTAGCTGGGCGTGGTGGTGGATGACTGTAATCCCAGCTACTCAGTACGCTGAGACAGGAGAATCGCTTGAACCCAGGAGGCGGAGGTTGCAGTGAGCCGAGATTGCTTCATTGCACTCCAGCCTGGGCAACAGAGCTAAAAATAATTAGCTGGGTGTGGTGGCACATGTCTGTAATCCTAGCTACTTGGGAGGCTGAGGCAGATCCCTTGAACCTGGGAGGTGGAGGTTTCGGTGAGTCAAATTTGAGCCACTGCACTCCAGCCTGGGCAACAAGAGTGAAAAAAAGAATTAAAAAAAAAAGAATTTTTTAAAAAAGACATACAACATTTCCTATACAGACTGAGATAACTTTCTGGGGTAATAGAAATAGTCTGTATGTTGATTGTAGTGGCTATTACACAGGTGTACACATTTGTCAAACCCATGAAACAGTACACTTTTGTTTTGAGACAGAGTCTCATTCTGTTGCCCAGGCTGGAGTGCAGTGGTGTGATCTCAGCTCACAGAAACCTCTACCTCCCAGGTTCAAGCAATTCTCCTGCCTCAGCCTCCCAAGTAGCTGGGACTACAAGCACGCACCACCATGCCTGGCTAATTTTTTTTGGTAATTTTTAGTAGAGATGGGGTTTCACCATGTGGGCCAGTCTGGTCTTGAACTCCTGACCTCAAGTGATCCACCTGCCTTGGCATCCCAAAGTGCTGGGATTCCAGGTGTAAGCCACCACACCTGACCTGTATACTTTTTAAAATAGGGATTTTTTTTTTTTTTTTTTTTTTTTTGGTGACAGAGTCTTGCTCTGTTGCCCAGTCTGGAGTGTAGTGGCATGATCTTGGCTCACTGTAACTTCTGCCTCCCAGGTTCAAATGATTCTTGTGCCTTAGCCTCCCAAGTAGCTGGGATTACAGGTGCCTGCCACCACACTTGGCTAATTTTTGTATGTTAGCAGACATGGGGTTTCACCATGTTGGCCAGGCTGGTTTCAAACTCCTGACCTTAGGTGACCTACCCACCTCAGCCTCCCAAAGGGCTGGGATTACAGGCATGAGCCACTGTGCCCAGCCAAAATAAGGGAATTTTATTATAAGCTATACTGTTGCAGGAATCAAGGGACAGGAGAGACCAATGGGTGGGACATGAGGATTTTATTAGGTGAGCACCAGCCCAGCGGATTAACATCCAAAGGCTGAGCCCTGAACAAAGACAGGGCTTGACTTTTATACATGCATCTGAAATGGGGCTGGCCAGTTTGATGGCACGAAACCTGTAGAGCAGGCAAGCGAGCTTACAGAAGCAGAACAAAGGCAGTTTGTCAAACAGTGACAGGTTTTAGAACTCAAACTTATCTTGTGACCTTGCCGTGCTGCACAGAAGGGAAAAACAGGAACTTACAAGACTTGCAAAAATTATTATAAGAACAGAACAAGGAATAATGGTAAGGGGGAAGAATCCAAAGGGGGAAGCTGAAAGAGAAAAACTTGTTTTCTTCATCCCCGCTCTGGGATGGGAGAGAGAGGCTCTGGAGCCCATCTCTTCTAGGTCCTGGCTCTGTAGGTAGTGCTATCAAAGTCCCGACAGAGCCCTGCCCATTGCTGGGCCTTGGAGTGAGTCAGCCTAGTACAGAAAAACTTGTTTTTCTTTTTATGTCTTCTGCTTCAATACCTCCTTAAAGTTAATTCTTAAAAAAGTAAGTTTCTCTACATGTAAGGTCCTCTGAATGGGCTACACCATGGTCGAGCCATTGTGACCCCTGTGACCCATACATACAGGCCTCCTGGAGTCACGAAGCCTGGAGCAACAAGAGAACCACTAAACAAGAAGAAACAGCTAGTTCCTGCCTTAACTGATTAACCGACCTTGCAACATTCCACCACTGTGATATGTTCCTACCCTACCCTAACTAATCAATCGACCTTGTGATATTGTGCCTTGTGACCTCCCCCGACCGCCTGACTATGCATCTTATGACATTCTTCCCCTGCCTGAAAAAACTGCCCCTAACTGTAACTTTCCTCTACCTACTCCAAACCTATAAAACCAGTTCCACTCCCACTACCCTTCGCTGACTCCTTTCTCGGACTCAGCCCACTTGCACCCAAGTGAATAAACAGCCTTGTTGCTCACACTAATCCTGCTCAGGTGGTCTCTTATACAGACGTGTGTAACACTATGCACTGCAGGTAAACACAAAGGACGAGCACTTTGCACTTTTTTAGAAGATTTTTTTTTTTTTTTTTTTTTTTTAAGGGACAAGGTCTCACTCTACCACCCAGGCTGGAGTATGATCATAGCACACTGCAGCCTCAAACTCCTGGGCTCAAGCAATCCTCTCACTTCAGCCTCCTGAGTAGCTAGGACTAGAGGCGTACAAAATTAGCCTAATTTTTACTTTTCATTTTTTGTAGAGACAGGGTCTTGCCATGTTTCCTAGGCTGGTGTCAAACTCCCGGCCTCAAGCAATCCACCTACCTCAGCCTCCCTAAGTGCTGCGATTACAGTTATGAGCCACTGTGCTCAGTCCCATGCACTCTTTCAAGAGTGTAGGAAACTTCTTGGAAGGGATGGTATTGGAACTTCTGCTTGAAGAATGAGTAGGACAGTATGGCAATTTAAAACCAGATCCTGAAATTCTACGGGCCTGCCCCCATCAAGATCTGTGACTGCTGATCTTTTTTTTTTTTTTGAGACAGAGTCTCGGTCTGTCACCCAGGCTAGAGTGCAGTGGCCCAATCTCAGCTCACCACAACCTCCGCCTCCCAGGTTCAAGCAATTCTGCCTCAGCCTCCCGAGTAGCTAGGACTACAGGTGTATGCCACCATGCCCAGCTAATTTTTGTATTTTTGGTAGAGACGGGGTTTCACCATGTTGGCCAGATGGTCTTGATCTCTTGACCTCATGATCTGCCTGCCTCAGCCTCCCAAAGTGTTGGGATTACAGGCGTGAGCCACCGTGCCAGGCCTGTGGATACTCGTATTTAATGACTCAACCACTAGAATGAAGTAGAACTGATGCTGTGCTAGCTTCTGGGCCCACCTTTAGACAGGCTCAGCTTTTGCTTCTTGTCCCTTGGACTCTCTAGGAACCCAGCCACCATACTGTGAGGAAGCCCATATAGCCTGCAGAGAGTTGGTGTGGAAAGGAACTGAACCCCCTCCCTTCCAGCCCTGGCTGGGTTCCCAGCTGACAGCCAGCCCTAGCTTGCTTATTATTTTAAGCTGAAGACATTTGAGATTCAACAGATGTGGAAAGAAGCCTTCTGGGAGCTGCCTTCATTTGACTAAAAGCAGCATCTTCTGGGAAATAAGGCTACCATAAATCCTCTCTCTTTGAGAGCATCATAGCCAAGAACAAGAAAGACACTTGCACCTGCATAAACAAACATTACTGCAGACTTTACTTCTCATTTTTTCTCCTAAAATCCTGTTTATCTTTCCTAAAGAAACCTATTTGTTCTTCTCATAAGAGCCTTTTCTCTCCCCTCCATTTTCCCTGAGGTGTATAAGCCTTTAACTCTAATCATTTAATGAACAAGCTACTTTTTGTTTTTTTGAGACATTCTCACTCTGTCATCCAGAGTGGAGTGCAGTGGTACGATCACGGCTCACTGCAGCCTTGACCTCCCAGGCTCAAGCAATCCTTTCACCCCTCAGCCTCCCCAGTAGTTGATGCAGGTGTATGCCACCAAACCCAGCTAATTTTTTTTTTTTTTTTTTTACTTTTTGTAAAGACGGAGTCTCGCCATACTGCCTGGGCTGGTCTCAAACTTCTGAGCTCAAGCAATTCCCCGCTTCAGCCTCCCAAATTTCTAGATTGTAGGCTTGAGTCACTGCACCCGGTCAGCAAGCTACTCTTTTTTTTTTTTTGTCTGACGGAATCTCACTCTGTCGCCTAGGCTGGAGTGCAGTGGTGTGATCCTGACTCGCTGCAACCTCTGCCTCCTGAGTTGGAGCAGTCTTCCTGCCACGGTCTCCTGAGTAGGTGGGATTACAGATGTGCGCCACCACACCCAGCTAATTTTTGTATTTTTAGTAGAGATGGGGTTTCACCATGTTGGCCAGGCTGGCCTTGAACTCCTGACCTCAGGTGATTCACCCACCTCAGCCTCCAAAAGTGCCGGGATTACAGGCGTGAGCCACCGCGCCCAGCCTGCAAGCTACTTCTTTTGTTGGCTCCTGTATGCATACATATAAGCCTTTTTTCTCTTGTTCATCTAGCTTTCTTCACCTTAATTCCCAGCCCGCCACACCCCCCACCACCAAAAAGAACCTAAAAGGGTAGGGGAAAAGTTTTTCCTCCTCCACACCATAAATAGTCACAAGTCAGGCTTTGCTACCAAATGAGTTCACTGGAAAAAAAAATCAATTTAGTTTTAAAACTATTTTGGATGTGAATTTTGGAAGTGCACTTAAGAGGAAGTGCACTTAAAAGATAATGAACTTGGGACAGGTGCAGTGGCTCAGACCTGTAATCCCAGCCCTTTGGGAGGCTGAGGTGGGCAGATCACTTGAGGTCAGGAGTTTGAGACCAGCGTGGCCAACATGGTGAAACCCCACCTCTACCAAAAATATAAAAAGTTAGCTGGGTGTGGTGGTGCATGCCTGTAATCCCAGCTACTGGGGAAGCCGAGGCAGGAGAATCACTTGAACCCAGGAGGCAGAGGTTGCAGTGAGCCTAGATCGTGCCACTGCACTGTAGCCCAGATGACAGAACAAGACTGTCTCAAAAACAAACAAACAAACAAACAAAACAAAAAACGCTGGGCACAGTGGCTCATGCTTGAAATCTCAGCACTTTGGGAGGCTGAGGCGGGCGGATCATGAGATCAGGAGATCGAGACCACGGTGAAACCCTGTCTCTACTAAAAATGCAAAAAAATAAAAAATAAAATTAGCCGGGCGTGGTGGCGGGTGCCTGTAGTCCCATCTACTTGGAAAGGGTGAGGCAGGAGGATGGTGTGAACCCAGGAGGCGGAGGTTGCAGTGAGCCAAGATCGCGCCACTGCACTCCAGCCTGGGTGACAGAGCGGGACTTCATCTCAAAAAAAAAAAAAAAAGAATAGCAGGGGTGGAGGGTTGGCTGTGGGTGGGGAAGTTTTGAAAAATGTTACCGGAATATACTTACCCATTGCTTCTGTGAATATATAAAGATGTATGGCATATAAGATCTTCTGGTGCCGGGCATGGTGGCTCACACTTCTAATCTCAGCACTTTGGGAGGTTAGCTTGAGCCCAGGAGTTTGAGACCAGCCTGAACAACATGGCAAAATCCTGTGTCTATGAAAAATACAAAAATTCGCAAGACCTGGTGGTGCTCACCTGTAGTCCCAGCTACTCAGGAGGCTAAGGTGGAAAGATCACTTGAGCTTGGGAGGTCAAGGCTACAGGGAACCCTGATCATGCCACTGCACTGCAGCCTCGGAGACAAAGTGAGACCCTGTCTCAAAAAAAAAAAAAAAGAAAAAAAAGATGTTCTTGGAGTTTTCTTATGATTTGCTCTACAGTGTGATTAATAACAGTTGCTGTTGCGATAATTCCTGCCATATTTTGACACACAGTGCTGTGAAAAGAAATCCAACATGGAGGCCAGGTGCGGTGGCTCACGCCTGCAATCCCAGCACTTTGGGAGGCCGAGGTGGGCGGATCACCTGAGGTTGGGAGCTCGAGACCAGCCTGGCCAACATGGGGACACCCCGTCTCTACTAAAAACAAAATAAACCGGGCGTTGTGGCACATGCCTGTAATCCCGGCTACTCAGGAGTCTGAGGCAGGAGAATCGCTTGAACCTGGGAGGCGGATGTTGCGGTGAGCCGAGATTCTTGAACCTGGGAGGTGGATGTTGCGGTGAGCCGAGATTGCGCCATTGCACTCCAGTCTAGGAAACGAGCAAAACTCCGCCTCAAAAAAAAAAAAAAAGAAAGCCAACATGGACATGATTTGTCGGAGGTCTCTGTCAAGGAGCCAGGAGGGCAAAAGTTGGCCCTCAGTCATATATAGATCCAGAGGAATCTGACCTGTTTGAACTGCGCCTAATTGCAGACGTTCTGGAGAAGCAGCTTCATTGGGTGTGAACTGCTCACACCGGGGCAGATGACGAACCTCTTGAAGACACAGCTGTGCTGAATTAAGCTGATCATGGCCTAAAGACTTTCTAAGCTGTCAGCTGGCCTATAGGGGGAGGAAAAAACAAACAAACAAAAAAACAAGAAGAAATGTTTTATTCAAGGAATACAGGCCCCTTTAAGCCATCAGGCCAAAGAGGCATTGAAATGAAACAGCAGTTAGGTTACTTCCCTTTGAATTAATAATCACCTTATTTTTTATTTTTATTTTCAGAGACAGGGTCCGCCTCTGTGGCCCAGGCTGGAGTGCAGTGGTACCGTCACAGCTCACTGCAGCCTCGCCCTCCTGGGCTCAAGTGATCCTCCCATCTCAGCCTCCTGAGTAGCTGGGACTGCAAGCACACATCACCATGCATGGCTAATTTTTAAATTTTTTGTAGAGACAGGGTCTCACTGTGTTGTCTAGGCTGGTCTCAAACTCTTAGGCCCAAGCAATCCTCCGGCTTTCACCTCTGAGTATCTGGGGCTACAGGTGTGCACCACCATGCCCGGCTAAATTTTTAAAAAGTTTTCAGTAGAGATATAGTCCCCCTATGTTGCCCAGGCTGGTCTCACACTCCTGGGCTCAAGTTATCCTCCCACTTCAACTTCCCAAAGTGCTGGGATTACAGTCGTGAGTCACTGCACCCAGCCAAATAATAATCACCTCTTGAAGCCACTTGCTATGTGGCTTCTACACTTAACTAAGGCCACGTACCCCTAAAATGCCAAATGCCCTACAGTTCACCAATGTATATTCAATCACTAGCCAATGCTATTTCTGTAAACCCATGAGAATTCCTAACAATGTTTGTAATCACCCTCTCTCCTGATTGATTATTTTTTCTCTAAAAACTTCAGCCTCTCTAATGTCCTCTGGAGCACGCCCCACAGCAAGTTGGAAGTGTGTCCTGGACTGCTGCCCTCAACCTTGACCCAAATAAACTTTATATTAATATTGTCTCAGCTTCTCCCTTTGAGGTTGACAGGTCATGTGTCAATCACAGACTGTGCTACTGTCTTCCGCTTAGGTAAACTTGCAGTAAACCTTTAGAAACCCCTGCCTAGTCTTGCCTGGATGAAACATGTTTTAGCTACTTGCTAGATTTGTTTCTCCCGAATTGCAATGCATAAAAGCCCTGATTAAAATGCCTTCCCGGGCCAGGTGCAGTGACTCACGCCTGTAATTCCAGCACTTTGGGAGGCCAAGGATGGTGGATCACCTGAGGTCAGGAATGCCAGACCAGCCTGGTCAACACGAGGAAACCCCATCTCTACAAAAATACAAAAATTAGCTGGGCAGGATGGTGGGTGCCTGTAGTCCCAGCTACTCAGGAGGCTGAGGCGGGAGAATCATTTGAACCTGGGAGGTGGAGATTGCATGGAGCTGAGATCACGCCACTGCACTCCAGCCTGGGTGACAGATCGAGACTCTGTCTCAAAAATAAAATAAAGTGGGCAGGGCACGGTGGCTCACGCCTGTAATCCCAGCACTTTGGGAAGCCGACATGGGCAGATCACAGGGTCAGGAGTTCGACACCAGCCTGACCAACATCGTGAAACCCCGTCTCCACTAAAAATACAAAATTAGCCGGGTGTGGTGGCGCATGCCTGTAATTCCAGCTACTCGGGAGGCTGAGGCAGGAGAATCACTTGAGCCCAGGAGGCAGAGCTTTCAGTAAGCTGAGATCATGCCACTGGACTCTACCCTGGGTGACAAAGCGAGACTCTGTGTCAAAAAAATAAAAATAAAATAAAATAAAATAAAAAGTCCCTCCCTTTGTTTGTGGCTCCCCAGTGTTGGTTGACAGCGCACGGATGAAATGTATAATCCCTCCTGAGTTCTCCTGCCCTTCAGGAAGGTTTCTTACACATATAGTGGCCTCAGATGCATTTCTTGATTTGGAGTTGAGGGTGGAACCTTGGCAGAATTGACAGAAGAGACACCAGTGGGACAGGGGAGGGACAAGGGGGATCAACCTTTTTTTTGTTTAATAATGAGGGGGGAGGTGATGGCCTTCTCCCCCTTCCTCCCAGGGTGTCTCCTTGAAAACATAACAGGCCCCACAAAAAGTTGAAGGAGAGAAAAATGTGCCATCCCAAAATATGCTAGATTGGCATATTGATTATTTCGAGTTGAAAACATTGATGAAATTGTGGTTGGTATGTTTGCTTGTTTATTTGTTTTGAGATAGAGTCTCATTCTGTTGCCCAGGCTGGAGTGCAATGGCGCAATCACAGCTCACTGCAGCCTTCACCTCCTGGGCTCAAGCATTTGTCCTACTTCAGCTTCCTGAGTAGCTGGGTCTATAGGTGTGCATCACCACACCCACGCAAGAGGAAATATACACTTTTTTTTTTTTTTTTTGAGACAGGGTCTCGCTCTGTCGCCAGACTGGAGTGCAGTGGTGTGATCTCGGCTCACTGCAACCTCCGCCTCCCGGGTTCAAGCGATTCTCCTACATTAGCCTCCCAAGTAGCTGGGACTATAGGTGTGCATCATCACGCCCAGCTAATTTTTGTATTTTTAGTAGAGACGGGGTTTCACCATGTTGGCCAGGATGATCTTGATCTCTTGACCTTGTGATCTGCCCACCTCAGCCTCCCAAAGTGCTGGAATTACAGGCATGAGCCACCCCACCCAGCCCACATTTTATTAGTTTTACATGTACATGGGGATCTTCACAAGAAACAAGAAAATGATTCTTTTTTTTAGATGGAGTCTGGCTCTATTGCCCAGGCTGGAGTGTAGTGGCGTGATCTCAGCTCACTGAAACTTCTTCCTCCTAGATGCAAGCAGTTCTCCTGTCTCAGCCTCCTGAGTAGCTGGGATTACAGGCACATACCACTACGTCCAGCTAATTTTTGTATTTTTAGTACAGAAGGGGTTTCATCATGTTGGCCAGGCTGATCTTGAAGTCCTGAGCCCAAGTGATGTGCCTGCCTTGGCCTCCCATAGTGCTGGGATTACAGGTGTCAGTCACTGCGCTCGGCCCCAAGAAAGTGATTCTTCACGAGCAGGAAGATCGGTCGAGCCCAAGAGTTTGAGACCAGCTAGGCAACATAGCAAGACCCTATCTCTACAAAAACAAAAATGAAATAATTAGCTGCGCTTGGTGGAGCATGCCTGTAATCACAGCTACTTGAGTGGAGGCAAGAGGATGGTTTGAGCCCAGGAGTTTGAGGCTGCAGTGAGCTATGATTATGCCACTGCACTCCAGCCTGGTGACAGAGCAAGAGCAAGACCTTGTCTCTGAAAAAAAAAACAAATTAAATAGGGCTAACTGACCTCTCTCTTTGTGCATGTAGTAGGCCATAAAAATTCCTCTGGGAGGAGGGCTGTCACATACCAGGGTGAGAAAATAGCCCTTATCACCAGAGACTTGGAATTGGGGACTGTGATGGACCTGAATAAACATACTTAATGAAACAACCTTTATCTTCCACTGTTTGCCACCCCCATATGCCTCCTAGCAACTCCCCTAGAAAACTTATTGCCCTAGCCAGGTTTTCCTGTCATTTATTCTCAAATGTATCTAAATAGTATACAAATAGTATACAAGCATCCATCTTTAGCCACTTGTTTGAACTTCACGCTATTGTGAAGACCCCCATGTACAGGTAAAACTAATAAAATGTGTATACTTTTGTTAATCTGCATGGTGTCAATTTGGTGTCTAGATCCAGCCAAAGAGCCCACATAGGAACTAAAGGGGAGCTGGAGGTGACCACTAGCTCCTTTACAAGGTCCAGTCTTTTGATTTCATAGCACAAAATCATGGGCTTTCTGAGGCCAGGCACGGTGGCTCATGCCTGTAATCCCAGCACTTAGGGAGGCTGAGGAGTTGGGTGGATCATAAGGTCAGGAGTTTGAGACCAGCCTGACCAACATGGTGAAACCCTGTCTCTACTAAAAATACAAAAATTAGCTGGGCGTGGTGGCGTGCACCTGTAATCCCAGCTACTCAGGAGGCTGAGGCAGGAGAATCGCTTGAACCTGGGAGGTGGAGGTTGCAGTGAGCCAAGATCACACCACTGCCTTCCAGCCTGGGCGACACAGAGCGAGACTCCATCTCAAAAAAAAAAAAAAAAAAAAAAAAAAAAGAAATTATGGGCTTTCTGATCCTTGGAACTGTAAACACGCACTTCCAAGGCTGCCATAGAAGGAGGAGTACAGGAGGCAGATCAGAGATAAGATTTTCTTTCACATTTTTATTTTTTTGGAGACAAGTCTCACTCTGTTGCCCATGCTGGAGTGCAGTCATTCCATCATAGCTTACTGCAGCCTCAGGCTCCTGGGCTCAAGTGCTCCTTCTGCCTCAGCTTCCTGAGTAGCTGGGTTATAGACGCGCACAACAAGCCTGGCTAATTTATTGTTTACTTTTTGTAGAGGTGGGGTCTTGCTCTGTTGTCCAGGCTGGTCTTGAACTTCTGGGTTCAAGTGATACTCTTGCCTCAGTCTCCTAAAGTTCTGGGAATACAGGAGTGAGCCATTGCACCTGACCCAACAAAAGATGCTTCAATTATTCTCTTCTACTTTTCTGTAAATTCTGTTCAGATTTTGTCCAGACTATTACAAAAAAAAAAAAGAAAGAAAGAAAGAAAAGGAATCAACAGGTCAGAGGCAAATAAGAATTTACTCAGGAATGGGGGTTGCAACCAGGCCCCAGAGACCACCATCCAAGAGGGGCAAGAAAGGCTTATAGGAAAATTTTTAGGTGACATAAATTACCAGGTTATTTTATTGATGGATTAAACAAAGAAGTCGTTAGTCATTAGTGGAAGGTTACATTTGGGTCAGTTAGGAAAAAACTATACAGAGTGTCCCTAAAGATTAGGACCAGTTTCCTTGTATTGTATATTGTCGAGAGCATAATTGTTTGTGTGAGAACTGTTTTTCACAGTTCTTTGTGGGTCTCAAAGTTCACCACCTGATCTAGGCACAGTGGCTCACACCTAAAATCCTAGTACTTTGGGAGGCTGAGGCGGGCAGATTAGCCCAGGAGTTCAAGACCAGCCTGGGCAACATGGTGAAACTCTGTCTCTACAAAAAATACAAAAAAATTAGCTGGGTGTGGTGGTGCACACCTGTCGTTCAGCTACTCAGGAGTTTGAGACAGGAGGATGGCATAAGCCTGGGAGATCGAGGGTGCAGTGAGCCACAGAGCCATAATCGTGCCACTGCACTCCAGCGTGGGAGACGGAGACTCTGTCTCAAAAAAAAAAAAAAAAAAAAAGTTCATCGTTAGTTCAATATGGCGTCGGTAGCCCAAGATAGAGTCCCTGATGTCAAGCCTGGAACAATGCTCTATTCAAACACTCAATGACCTGTGACAGAGATTCTCTTCTTCACCAAACTCTACTCAGGTTCTCCTAAACTCTTTGTCCAGTAGGTTTCAACTTTTGGAGTTCTGTGTTGATAAAAAAAAAAAAAAATTTCCGGCCGGTCGTGGTGGCTCACACCTGTAATCCCAGTACTTTGGGAGGTTGAGGCAGGTGGATCAACTGAAGTCAGGAGTTCGAGACCAGCCTGGCCAACATGGTGAAATCCCATCTGTACAGAAAATAAAAAAAAATTAGCTGGGCATGGTGGTGGGCACCTGTAATCCCAGCTACTTGGGAGGCTGAGGCAGGAGAATTGCTTGAACCCACGAGACAGAGATTGCAGTGAGGCGAGATTGTGCCAGTGCACTCCAGCCTGGGTGACAGAGCAAAACTCTGTCAAAAAAAAAAAAAAAAGAAAAGAAGAAGGAGAGCACATGCTCAAAGCACCTTATCCCTGAGGGTATGGTGAAGGAGGGTTTTTAAGGTCTCTTAAAACATGTAGATGGAGACTGGAGGTTGGTGATTTGTGGAAAAAGATGGGACCTTCCAGGGAGAACTGGAGAATGCACAGTCTCCTTCTTTCTTTTCCACTGGCACTATGTATGCCTAGCAAAGCGCATTTCTCCCCATCCCAGGCGAAGATTTTAATACAGTGAAGAAGCGAGGATTCAGGTCCGGGTAGCAGGATGGTAGTGTTTACTAAACAGACTCAGACTTGGGAGCCACAGTTCTTATCTGGTGGCTCGTTTGTGGTTACTGACATCCGGCCTTCATTTCTGTAAGCAAGCACAGCTGTAAGCACAGGTTAATGTCACAAGTTCTGGGGCTTTTTTTTTTTTTTTATTTCTTTGGATGGAGTTGCACTCTGTCACCCAGGCTGGAGTGCAATGGTGCAATCTCGGTTCACTGCAACCTCCACATCCCAGGTTCAAGCGATTCTCCTGCCTCAGCCTCCCAAGTAGCTGGGATTACAGGCATGCACCACCACGCCTGGCTAATTTTGTATTTTTAGTAGAGATGGGGTTTCTCCATGTTGGTCAGGCTAGTCTCAAACTCCAGGCCTCAGGTGATCTGCCCAGCTCCGCCTCCTAAAGTGCTGGGATTACAGGCGTGAGCCACCACACCCGGACTATTTTTATTATTTTCTTTTTGAGATAAGAGTCTTGCGGCTGGGCGCAGTGGCTCATGCTTGTAATCCCAGCACTTTGGGAGGCCAAGGCAGGAGGATCACGAGGTCAGGAGATCAAGATCATCCAGCCTAACACGGTGAAACCCCGTTTCTACTAAAAATACAAAAAATTAGCTGGGTGTGGTGGTGGGCACCTGTAGTCCCAGCTACTCGGGAGGCTGAGGCAGGAGAATGGCATGAACCTGGGAGGTGGAGCCGAGATGGGGCCACTGCACTCCAGCGTGGGCAACAGAGTGAGACTCTGTCTCAAAAAAAAAAAAAAAAAAGAATCTTGCTCTGTCACCCAAGCTGGATTGCAGTGGTGCTATCTCACCTCACTGCAATCTCTGCCTCCCAGATTCAAGCGATTCTCCTGCCTCGGCCTCCCGAGTAACTGGGAGTACAGGTGTGTACCACCATACCCAGCTAATTTTTGTATTTTCAGTAGAGACGGGGTTTCGCCATGTTGGCCATGCTGGTCTGGAACTCCTGACCTCAGGTGATCTGCCCACCTCAGCCTCCCAAAGTGCTGGGATTACAGGTGTTTACCACCATGCCCGGCTAATTTTTGTATTTTCAATAGAGATGGAGTTTCACCATGTTGGCCAGGCTGGTCTGGAACTCCTGACCTCAGGTGATCTGCCCACCTCAGCCTCCCAAAGTGCTGGGATTACAGGTATGAGCCACCATGCCAGGCCTATTATCTTTAAACCAAAATTAGGAATGCCTTTGTTCTCCAGATATCGGGATATCTGGACACTCCCAAGTCTGAGTCTGTTCGGTAAACACTATCAATCTGTTCCCTTAACTGTAAACATCTAGAGGCTAGGAATACCTTTCTGGGAATGCAGCCCCGTAAGTCCCAGCCTCATTTTCCTAGCCCTTACTCAAGATGGAGGCACGCTGGTTTGAAGGCCTCTGACAAAAGGAATGGTTAGAATCTGGGCTCTAGGCCAGGTTGAGGCTGCAGTGAGTCATGATTGCACCACTGCACTCTATCCTGGGTGACAGAATGAGACCCTGTCTCAAAAAAATAATAATAGGCCGGGCATGGTGGCTCATGCCTGTAATGCTAGCTCTTTGGGAGGCCGAGGCGGGTGGATCACCTGAGGTCAGGAGTTTGAGACCAGCCTGGCCAACATGGTGAAACCCCGTCTCTACTAAAAGTACAAAAATTAGCAGGGCCTAGTGGCAGGCGCCTGTAATCCCAGCTACTCGGGAGGCTGAGGCAAGAGAATCACTTGAACTCAGGAGGCAGAGGTTGCAAAAACCTGAGATCACGCCATTGCACTCCAGCCTGGGAAACAAGAGCGAAACTCCGCCTCAAAAATATAATAATAATAACTAATACATAAAAATTGGAGGCTCTGTAATACCTAACTTAGCAGAGGAAAGGTGGGAGGAGGCAGTGAAAGGGCATTTATGGAAAAGCAAATGACTTTTTGGAAAGATGAATGGGCCCTTATGAGAACAGATAGGAGATATGATGGTCTTGTGACAACGTGTGCTTGGGTGCGCTGGCGACTCCTCTCTGAGAAGAGTAGAGTTGTTCCTGGGGAGGGGATTTATGACAATTGAGTTTCTTTGACTTATTTTAGGGATTTTAGAAAATGAAATGCCTTCAGCTCAAAATAATTCTTATGTCAAAGTGGCATATTTTAGGGTAGCATGTCCTGATGCTCTTCACTTGGAATACAGGCAAAGAAGAATATGTGGGTTCTGGCTGGGCATGGTGGTTCACACCTATAATCCTAGCACTTTGGGAGGCCAAGGAAGGAGGATCCTTAAGCCCAGGAATTCGAGACTAGCTTGGGCAACATAGCAAGGCCTTGTCTCTACAAAAAAATTAAAAATTAGCTGGGTGGCCAGGTGTGGTGGCTCATGCCTGTAATCCCAGCACTTTGGGAGGCTGAGGCAGGTGGATCACTCGAGGTCGGAAGTTTGAGACCAGCCTGGCCCACATGCTGAAACCCCATCTCTACTAAAAGTAAAAAAATCAGCTGGGTGAAGTGGTGCATGCCTGTAGTCCCAGCTACTTGGGAGGCTGAGGCAGAAGAACTGCTTGAACCCAGGAGGCAGAGGCTGCAGTGAGCCGATATTGCACCACTGCACTCTAGCCTGAGTGACAGAGTGAGAGTCTATCTCAAAAAATAAAAATAAAAATAATAAAAATTAGCTGGGTATGGTGGCACATGCCTGTAGTTTCAGCTACTTGGGAGGCTGAGATGGGAGGATCGATTGAGCCCAGGAGTTGGAGGCTGCAGTGAGCTATAATCATGCCACTGCACTCCAGTCTGGGTGACAGAGCGAGACCCTGTCTCAAAACAAAGCAAACAATATGGGAGTTTCACTTTGGGAGGCCTTGAAGGTTGCTCCTGTTGGGTCTCAGAACATGATACTCCAATATGTGGCATCTTGGCAACTGAAAAAGCCTCAGAAGCAAGAAAGCCGCTCTGACCCTCCCCTACCTTTCAGTGTGAAAGCCAGTCATAAAGGAAATCTCTGGCCGATTGCAAGTGCCTTTGCAAAAATTATAACTGAGAACATTATAACAGTGAAAGAGATCTGACCCAACTGACTCCATCTTGCTTCTAACCTCCAAGCTGTCCTTGTTCATTCCTGGGCATAGGCTAAACTATGGGAGAAACTTAATTTATAGTTTAACTTAGAAACAAAGATGATAACAGCCTTTTCCCAAAACCCCCTTCCGGCCTGGGGACTAGACTGCCTTTGCAGGACCAACAAACTAGCCACAAGATTAGAAATTATGGTGTAGGGGTCATGCAGCTAGAGGGTGCAAGATTCTGAACCTCTCCAAATTGCTCCTGGGGGTAACATCACTATCATAAAACGTAAGATCAGTGTTTGAGATATTTTGCAGACCCTGTACCTGATGGATCAGCTGGTACCGCCCAGATCGACAGACTGGCTCATCTGGTCTAGTGGCCCCCACCCAGTAACTGACTCAGCGCAAAAGGACAGCTTCCACTCCCTACAACTTCATCTCTGAGCTAACCAATCAGCACTCTCCACCTTCCAAATGTCCACCCACCCAATTATCCTTAAAAACCCCAATCCCTGAGTTTCTGCGCAGACTGATTTGAGTAATAATAAAACTCTGGTCTCTTGTACAGCTGGCTCTGTGTGAATTAAACTCTTTCTCTATTGCAGTTCCCCTGTCTTAATGCATCAGTTTAAATTGGCTCTGTCGAGACTGGCTCATCTGGTCTAGTGGCCCCCACCCAGTAACTGACTCAGCGCAAAAGGACAGCTTCCACTCCCTACAACTTCATCTCTGAGCTAACCAATCAGCACTCTCCACCTTCCAAATGTCCACCCACCCAATTATCCTTAAAAACCCCAATCCCTGAGTTTCTGCGCAGACTGATTTGAGTAATAATAAAACTCTGGTCTCTTGTACAGCTGGCTCTGTGTGAATTAAACTCTTTCTCTATTGCAGTTCCCCTGTCTTAATGCATCAGTTTAAATTGGCTCTGTCGAGGCAGTGGGCAAGGAGAATCTGTTACACAGTTACATTACCTTGCCTGAAAGTAGATCCTAAGATCCTCATTCTGTCAGAGACACTTGAACCAGAGCAAATGCATCTTAAATAGGAACTGGGTAAAATGAGGCTGAGACTTACTGGGAGGCTTTCGTGGGAGGCTTTCGCAGGAGGCTGAGGCATTCTTAGTTACAGGATGAGATAGGAGGTTGGCACCAGATACAGGTCATAAACACCTTGCTGATGAAATAGCTTCCAGTAAAGAAGCTGGCTAAAACCCAAAACCAAGATGGCGATGAGAGTGACCTCTGGGTGTCCTCACCGCTATGCTCCCACCGGCACCATGACAGTTTATAAATGCCATGGCAACATCAGGAAGTTACCCTATATGGTCTAAAAAGGGGAAGCATGAATAATCCACCCTTTGTTTAGCATATCATCAAGAAATAACTATAAAAATGGGCAAGCGGCAGCCCTTGGGGCTGCTCTGCTTATGGAATAGCTATTCTTTTCTTTTCTTTTTTATTTTTTGAGATGGAGTCTTGCTCTGTCGCCCAAGCTGGAATGCAATGGTGTGATCTCGACTCACCACAACCTCCGCCTCCTGGGTTCAAGTGATTCTCCTGCCTCAGCCTCCTGAGTAGCTGGGATTATGGGCACCCAGAGCCACACCTGGCTAATTTTTGTATTTTTAATAGAGATGGGGTTTCTCCATGTTGGTCAGGCTGGTCTCGAACTCCCAACCTCAGGTGATCCACCTGCCTTGGCCTCCCAAAGTGCTGGGATTACAGGCATGAAGCACCGCGCCTGGACCATTCATTTATTTTTTTTACTTTCCCAATAAACTTGCTTTCACTTTACTCTGTGGACTCGCCCTAAATTCTTTCTTGCATGAAATCCAAGAACCCTCTCTTGGGGTCTCGATAGGGACCCCTTTCTGGTGACAATTTCAGAGAGATCCTGCTCTATGCCCAGAGGCCCTGCACCACCCCCAGTTTATTAACAGTAGATCATACTCTTCTTGTCCAATCATCTTTGTACACACCCGTTCATTTTCCAGTGAATCTCAGCATAAAAATACAGTTTCCTCTGGGTCTTTGTTTCTGAAGGCTCTTGTGTCATGCAAAATTTTGTTAAATTCATTTGTTATGTTTTTCTCTTATTAATCTGTCTTTTGTTGTAGGAGTGTTGGCAATGACCTTGTGATGGGTGGGGATAACTTATTATCTTTTCACTCCTACAGTAGTTAATTATCCTCTAAATGAAGTTGAGGTATAAGGAGAGGATTAAGTGACCATTGATTGGGAAGAAGTGGCTGCATGTATGGCAGATTGACCTACACCCACCATTCCAGGAGATTTTATAATCTTCTGGCTAAGCATGGTATACTGAATGCCACAGCTAGTAGCCCTCTGTATGCCTCAATGTTCTCATTTATAAAAGAGAATAACACTTTTATATCCAGCTAACTTTTGTATTTTTAGTAGAGATGTGGTTTCACCATGTTGGCCAGGCTGGTCTCAAACCACTGACCTCAAACGATCCACCCGCCTTGACCTCCCAAAGTGCTGGGATTACAGGCATGAGCCACTGTGGTTGGCTAGAGTAGTTGTTTTAAGGATTGACAAAGAGCCTCTCCTTGACCAAGCTTTAGGAAGATTCATCGAAATCCACTTTCCAGTTAGGTCTGAACTCTTGGACTTTCACGTGTTTTTTTTTTTTTTTGTATCGCCCAATTTTAGCAAGAATCCTGCTAAGTCAGTTTAGCCAGAATCCTCAACCCTGGATATCTGATCACATTCCAGATCACCCTAACTTACCTGCAGCAAGAATCCTGTTAGGTCCATTTAGCCAGAATCCTCTTCTCTTACCACTGATGTTTCTTTTTGGTAATTTTCCACTCATGGATCCCTACCCTGTTTCTGGGCTATAAATTTCCACTTGTCTTTGTTGTATTTGGAATTTAGCCTTTTTTTTTTTTGAGATGGAGTTTCATTCTTGTTGCCCAGGCTGGAGTGCAAATGGAATGATCTTGGCTCACTGCAAGTTCCACCTCCTGGGTTCAAGCAATTCTTCTGCCTCAGCCTCCCAAGTAGCTGGGATTACAGGCGCACGCCACCATGCCTGGCTAATTTTTGTATTTTCAGTAGAGATGGAATTTCACCATGTTGGCTAGGCTGGTCTCGAACTCCTGACCTCAGGTGATCCTCCTGCCTCGGCCTCCCACAGTGCTGGGATTACAGGCGTGAGCCACCTCACCTGGCCGAGCTGTTTTTTTTTTTTTTTTTTTTGCTAGTGTATTTGTTTTCATTTTAACATCTTTCTGTAAACTTTGCTTTTGAAATGGCCACTACTGAATTCCTATGCACAGGCTAATATTTTTGTCTGATCATAGGGAGTTTCCACAGAAACTTTCTGAAACTGGGTATTGATAATGGTCATAACTGTAGATTTTTGTTAGTTCTGGTTTCTCTGTGCAAATATACCTGCAGGTAAAAAAAGATGAGTGGACTAGGGGAAGAGCTTTGGAGAGGAGAGAAAAAAATCTGCGACCCTGCCAACCAAAAAGTGAAATTACAAGCGCTAGAACTCAGAGAAATCATGGTTAGATTTACTCTGAGCCAAGTTGGAGGACTGAAGCCTGGGAACACATACTCAATATAGAGCAAGAATGTGTCCCAAAGTAGGTTGCACAAGGCACAGTATATACACATTTTCAAACAGGAGGATGTGTGTGGCACAGAAGGTAGGAGAAGAGGGGAGAGAAGCAAGGGTTACATTTTTGTGATTCTGATTGGTGCTCAGTGACTGTATACATAAGATAAGGTAAAAGAGTAGTTGAGAGGTTCAGGAGAAAGGTTACGAATCTTAGGGCCTGGTGGAGGGTGGCTGATTCCAGCCCGTCTTTGTTCTACCTCAGATAAACAAGTTTATACCCAGTACCTGTCAGTGAAATGTTTAACAAGTTCCAGTTACACAGGCACACAGGCAAGAGGTCAGC
Organism: Pongo abelii; assembly: GCF_028885655.2. Classification (NCBI taxonomy): domain Eukaryota; kingdom Metazoa; phylum Chordata; class Mammalia; order Primates; family Hominidae; genus Pongo; species Pongo abelii. Next base: position 11,631,295 of record NC_072003.2, on the reverse strand, counting down.
TTTAGTTTATAGGCATAGGTTTTTTTTTTTTTTTTTTGGTGACGGAGTCTTGCTTGGTTGCCCAGGCTGCAATGCAGTGGCATGATCTTGGCTCACTGCAACCTTCTCCTCCCAGGTGCAGGCAATTCTCCTGCTTCAGCCACTGCAGTAGCTGGGATTACAGGCACCCACTACCTCGCCCAGCTAATTTTTCTATTTTTTAGTAGAGACAGGGTTTCACCATGTTGGGCACGTTGGCCTTGGACTCCTGACCTCAAGTGATGCACCCACCTTGGCCTCCCAAAGTGCTGGGATGACAGGCATGAGCCACTGCACCCGGCCATATAGTCATAGGTTTATAAACCATGTGCCTAACTGTAGCTATTGTGGGTCACTGTTAACAGTTTCTTTTGAATTTTCCTTTTTCTGACAACCCCATGAGCCATAAAAACATGAAAAGGAATACGGATTTTTTTTTTTTTTTTTTTAAGGACACGGTTGGCTGGTAGTGGTGGCTTATGCCTGTAATCCCAGCACTTTGGGAGGCCGAGGCGGGTGGACCACTTGAGGTCAGGAGTTTGAGACCAGCCTGGCCAACATGGCGAAAACCCATGTCTACTAAAAATACAAAAATTAGCTGGGTGTGGTGGTGCGTGCCTATAGTCCCATCTACTCGGGAGGCTGAGACAGGAGAATTGCTTGAATCTAGCAGGCGGAGGCTGCAGTCAGCTGAGATCAGGCCATTGCGTTCTGGTGACAGAGTGAGACTTCATCTCAGAAAAAAAAAAAAAGTCCTTGGCTTTCCATGCGACCCCTGCTTTCGAAGCCTTATTAGAAGGGGTGCCCAACTTTATACCTTCTTGGTTCCCCCTTCTTTCAAGTTTCTTTCCTTAAAGCTGCTGAGAATGTAGCTCATTTATGTAGGGGCCAGCTGCTCTGCACAGGGTAAAATGGATAGCAAGCATGTCTCTGAGGATAACAAATGTGGCTGGCCTTGGTGAGACGGGAGTGGAGCAGATAAAGGCACTTGAAAAAAGAATAAGGAGCTGAAAAATGTCACATGTCTCTGGGAAAGAGAGAAATCATTATAGAACAAGAGAAGTAAACACTTGGAGCCTGGCTTAAAATAGAAAACAGCCAAGACCCCAGCCCTTGGGCAGAGAGAAGAGGACGTGGGGGTAGGGGGCAGGTATGGTCCAAGGAACAGCAACTGAGAAAGGAAGGAAGGGGGGCTGGGGCTCTGTAAGCCACGTCTGTGGCTGCTTCTTAGACCTATATAGCAAGGGCATGTCTTTACTCCCATCAGTTGGGAAACAGATGTAAAAGCCTTCCAAACTAATAACGAAGCTAAGGCTGAGCGTAGTGGCTCAGTCTTGTAATCCCAGAACTTTGGGAGGCCAAGGTGGGAGGATCACTTGGGGCCAGGAATTTGAGATCAGCCTAGGCAACATAGTGAGACCCTGTCTCTACAAAAAATGAACAAAATTAGCCAGGCATGATGGTGCGTTGCCTATAGTCCCAGCTACTCAGGAGGCTAAGGTGAGAGGATCACTTGAGCCCAGGTGGTTGAGGCTGCACTTAGTCAAGCTCATGCCACTTTGCACTCCAGCCTGGGCAATAGAGCGAGACCCTGTCTCAAATATATATATATATATATATAGAAAGTAACTTTTCTTTTCTTGTTTTTTTTGAGATGGAGTCTTGCTTTGTTGCCCAGGCTGGAGTATAGTGGTGTGATCTTGGCTCACTGCAACCTCGGCCTCCCGGGTTCAAGCGATTCTCCTGCCTCAGCCTCCTGAGTAGCTGGAATTACAGGCATGTGCCACCATGCCCGGCTTTTTTTTTTTTTTTTTTTTTTTAAGTAGAGAGGAACTTTCACCATGTTGGCCAGGCTGGTTTAGAACTCCTGACCTTGGCCGGGCGCGGTGGCTCACGCCTGTAATCCCAGCACTTTGGGAGGCTGAGGCGGGTGGATCACGAGGCCAGGAGATTGAGACCATCCTGGCTAACACGGTGAAACCCTGTCTCTACTAAAAATACAAAAAATTAGCTGGGCGTGGTGGCACACGCCTGTACTCCCAGCTACTTGGGAGGCTGAGGCAGAAGAATCACTTGAACCCGGGAGGCAGAGGTTGCAGTGGGCCAAGATTGCACCACTGCACTCCAGTCTGGGTAACAGAGCGAGACTCCGTCTCAAAAAAAAAAAAAAAAAAAGAAACAACTGTTATCATTCATTTATCAGAAAATATGTATTTTAGATGTGGCAGGCCCTGGGGAGATTGCAGTGAACAAGATTGACTGGGTCTCCACCTGCATGGGAGTCCAGTTCCACTAGGAAGGAAGGACAAAACAGGTAAGTGGTCAGATACATAAGATCCATTGTAACTGGGCGCAGTGGCTCACGCCTGTAATTGCCTAGCCCACATGATGAAACCCCAACTCTACTAAAAACACAAACATTATCTGAGCATGGTGGCACACACTTGTAATCCCAGATACTCAGGTGGCTGAGTCACGAGAATTGCTTGAACCCAGGAAGTGGGAGGTTGCAGTGAGCCAAGATAACGCCACAGCATTCCAGCCTGGGCAAAAGAACAAGACTCTGTTTCCAAAAAAAAAAAAAAAAAAACCATCATTATCATTTGGGGTAATTGTTATGATGAAAACAAGTGAGGAGCTGAGAGTTGAAAGGGGCATAGGCTGGGAGAAGACTTTTGCTATGTAGGTTGGCATGGAAGGTCTTTCTGCAAAGGTGAGATTTCCTGCCACGTGAGGGAGGAGTAGAAGTCAGCCATGCAAGGCTCTGGGGAAAGAGCAATGCAGGCAGAGGTCAGAGCTGTGCAGAGAGACAAAACCTTCCAATGGGAGAGACTGGTTTCGGGGGAACTGGCACATGGTAAAACTGGCCCAAGAACTAGGAGCCATGTTAAGCGATTAAGACAAATGCAGCGGAGAGAGTAGTGATGGTTTTTTGTAAACAGGGGTGTAATATAGATATGCTTTATCTCATTGAAGATGACACTGGTTTCGGTATGAAGAATGGAATGGAGAAGAGTGGGACTGGACGGGTTTCCTGATTCTATCCGCACAGGAGACTGATTTCTTCCCACTTCCGCTCGTCAACATTGGCTGAACCCAGCAGATCACTGGCCGGTTGCCTGTCCTACAGAGGGAAACGATCGTCATAGCAACAAAGAAAACATAGCCCATTATCTTACCTGTGTCAATAGACAACAAAGAAACAGGTCACATTACACAATTTTCTGCTCATGGAATGTACCTTTTCACATTGACTGACCTGGTACAATGTGGCCATTTTCCAAAATGTCGGGGGCCATTGTCTTAGCTGTGCAAGGCCCCGGGAAAGCTTCTTGTTCTTGTGAGCAGTGCGTGAAGCCTCTTTCTAATTATAGCCTTTCTGAATTCCTTGTCCTTTCCTTTAAATAAAGTGTCTAGCCATATGTTCAATGAGTAGTAATCTAAGTTTTATATCTTGCTTCATTTTCTTTGGAATCTGTCCGTGTCAGTGCTTTTTACAGTGTTACTGTAAAAATGTACTGAACTTTGGTTGAGAAAACTGGCTTTTCTGAAGATAAAGCAATTTTTAAAAAGAGATTGTGTGGGAGTCTGTGTCCTGGTTGCAGAAATAGTGAAATTAGGCCTTTCAACTAATTCTCAACTTAGAATTTAGCTAGCTTTTTCAATGTTAACTGTTTTGCCTCGATTTAAACCCATTTGTTTGCAGTTCATAATCATCTCGTGCTTATAAGGAAGGTCATGGAGAATCTCACCCAGAGATAGCCAGAGTTAGAGAAAAGTAGTGACTAAATAAAACACATTGAATATATATGAGAACAGAAACAGACAAATTTTTTTTTTTTTTTTTTTTTGGAGACAAAGCCTGGCTTTATTGCCCAGACTGGAGTGCAGTGGCACAATCTCAGCTCACTGTAACCTCTGCCTCCCAGGCTCAAGCGATCCTCCCAAATCAACCTCCTGAGTAGCTGGGACTACAGGCATGCACTACCAAGCCTGGCTAATTTTTGTACTTTTTGTAGAGATGGGGTTTTACCGTGTTGCTCAGGCTGGTCTCAAACTCGTGAGCTCAAGCAATCTGCCCACCTTGGCCTCCCAAAGTGCTGGGATTACAGGTGTGAGTCACCATGCCTGGCCCAACAGATATAATTTTTTATTCCTGAATTAAACCATACTGAGATCAGGAATACTTTTCAATATCCTTATATTAAATAATATAGGGATCAAGTGGCCGGGCGTGGTGGCTCAAGCCTGTAATCCCAGCACTTTGGGAGGCCGAGGCGGGCGGATCACGAGATCAGGAGATCGACACCATCCTGGCTAACACGGTGAAACCCCATCTCTACTAAAAATACAAAAAATTAGCCGGGCGTGGTGGTGGGCGCCTGTGGTCCCAGCTACTCGGGAGGCTGAGGCAGGAGAATGGCGTGAACCCGGGAGGCAGAGCTTGCAGTGAGCCGAGACTGCGCCACTGCACTCCAGCCTGGGTGACAGAGCAAGACTCCATCTCAATAAAGAAAAAATAATAATAATAATAATATAGGGACCAAGCATAAAACACTTAGCTGCTCATTCCAGGAAATCCTTGCCTTAGCAGGTGAGACTGTGAAATAGCTAAAATAGGTTGCTCATCAAGATTTGCTTCAAGGCTCAATGTGGTGGCTCATAGATGGAATCTGACACTTTGGGAGGCCAAGGCAGAAGGATCACTTGAGGTCACCAGTTCAAGACCAGCTTGCGCAACTAAGCTCTAGAAAAATTAAAAAATTAGCAGGGTGTGGTGACACCCCCCGTCATCCCAGCTACTTGGGAAGTTGAGGCAGGAGGATCGCTTCAGCCCAATCACAGCTCACAATGGTCAAGTTTTGGAGTCGTTGGTTATGCAGCAATAGCTAACTGATACATACAGCCGACACTGTTTATTATCTATAAACATCCATTTCCCTCTCTTCTTCTCAGCTAACGGAATTCAATCTTTTTTTTTTTTTTTTGAGATAGGGTCCTCCTCTATTGCTAAGGCTGGAGTGCAGTGGTGTGATCACATCTTACTGCAGCCTCGACCTCCAAGGCTCAAGGGATCCTCCCACCTCAGCCTCCCAAGTAGCTGGGACTACAAGTGTGTGCCACCATGCCTAGCTAGTTTTTAAAAATGTTTATTTATTTATTTATTTATTTATTTATTTATTTATTTGAGATGGAGTCTCGCATTGTCACCCAGGCTGGAGTGCAGTGGTGCAATCTCGGCTCACTGCAACCTCCACCTCCCAGGTTCAAGCAATCCTCCTGCCTCAGCCTCCCAAGTAGCTGAGATTACAGGCACCTGCCACCATGCCTGGCTAATTTTTTTGTATTTTTAGTAGAGATGGGGTTTCACTGTGTTGGCCAGGCTGGTCTTGAACTCCTGACCTCGTGATTCGCCCGCCTCAGCCTCCCAAAGTGCTGGGATTACAGGTGTGAGGCAGCACGCCCGGCTTAAAAATTTTTTGTAGAGACGGGGGTCTCCCTGTGTTGGCCAGGCTGGTCTTGAACTCCTGGCCTCAAGTGATCCTCCTTCCTTGGTTTCAGAAAGTGCTGGGATTACAGTGTGAGCCACCATGCTCAGCAAAATTCAATTCTGTTGACAGTATTTGATCTTAGGGCAGGTAGGTAGTGGCTAGTTATATGGCCCCACAATGCTGGCTACACATAGGTATGGGCACATGGTGCAGCTTGGCTTCTCATGGGACCACCATTAAGGTGACTATGATAAGCTCAAAGATGAGCATGTGAATTGAGGTATGCCAATGTGAACCCCACATATCTGAGGCAGGTCTCAGTCAACTCAGAATGTTTATTTTGCCAAAGTTAAGCATGCGCGCCTGTGACACAGCCTCAGGAGGTCCTGATGACATGTGCCAAGGTGGTCAGGGCACAGCTTGATTTAATAAATTTTAGGGATATGTGCGACATCAATCAATGAATGTAAGATATATATTGGTTCCATCCAGAAAGGTGGAACAACTCGAAGCAGGGAGGGGGCTTACAGGTTATACATAGGTAGATAAGAGACAAATGGTTGCATTCTTTTGAGTTTCTGGTTAGCCTCCCCAAAGGTGGCAATTGGACATACATTTATCTCAGTGAGCAGGGGGATGACTTTGAATTCTGTCTTTTGTCCACAAGGAAATTCCTTTTGAGGGAGGTATGTAGCCTTTTTTTTTTTTTAGATGGAGTCTTGCTCTGTCACCGAGGCTGGAATACAGTGGTGAGATCTCGGCTCACTGCAACCTCTGCCTCCCGGGTTCAAGTGCTTCTCCTGTGTCAGCCTCCCGAGTAGCTGGGACTACAGACTCGTGCCACCATGCCCAGCTAATTTTTTGTATTTTTAGTAGAGATGGGGTTTCAACGTGTTAGCCAGGATGGTCTTGATCTCCTGACCTTGTGATCCAGCCGCCTCGGCCTCCCAAAGTGCTGGGCCTCAAAAAGTGCTGGAATTACAGGCGTGAGCCACCACGCTTGGCCGGTATGTAGCTTTTATCTTTTTGAGGAAAACAGTGGGAGGCAGGTTTGCCCTATGCAGTTCTCAGATTGACTTTCCCTTTGGCTTAGTGATTTTGGGGTCCCAAGATTTATTTTCCTTTCACGCTAATCAGTTCCTCTCTAGAGTTTTATATATGGAGGCGAGATGTGAGAAAAATTATGGCTGACATGGGGGCTAAGTCAGATTGATTTGTTTTAGACAAAAAGAAATGAATTTTATATCTGAATATTTTGGAGAAAATTCATGCAACTCCTATCTGCATAATAAATTCACTGCAACAGTGAACTTAAATGTCACCTCGGCCAGGTGCGGTGGCTCACACCTGTAATCTCAGCACTTTGGGAGGCCTAGGTGGGTGGGTCATCTGAGGTTGGGAGTTCGAGACCAGCCTGACCAACATGGTGAAACCCCGTCTCTACTAAAAATACAAAATTAGCCAGCATGGTGGTGTATGCCTGTAATCCCAACTACTCAGGAGGCTGAGGCAGGAGAATCGCTTGAACCTGGGAGGCGGAGGTTGCGGTGAGCTGAGATCACACCATTGCACTCCAGCCTGGGCAACAAGAGCGAAACTGCATCTCAAAATAAATAAATAAACAAATAAATAATGTCACCTCCATCAACATATGAACTGCACTACAAGATAATAGTGAGCCTTTAGACTTTTGGGAAGAGAAATACCAAATAAAAATAAGATGATACATAATCATTTTTATGACTCCCACTGAAATTTTCTTTTTTGCCTGGATGAAAACAGTTGAAACAATGGATACTCATAATGAGTAGGAGAATCGGGTCAAATGAACCTGTCTCCAAGGAGATTTAAAATGCTTTTGAAACCCTCTTGATAGTAACCACGATTTATGCATTTCCTTTGAATTCTATAATTCTGGGCCCAGCTTGCTGGCTTGTCTTACATCGTTATTTTAGACTAAAGCTCCATCTTCTGGAGAAGAAATGACATATAACAACTACTCAACACATTGACTAACAGTCAGACTCAATTTGGAAGTTCCTGAGATGGTGTCATTCTTAGTCATCTGAACAATTTCTCATTGGCAGCTCATTTTTCCCCCTGTGGAAAGAATGTCATCTCAGGGGGGCATGGATGCTAGATGGAAGCTATTGATCACCTTCCCATTCTTGAGGGGAGATTCATAGCATACTTCTATTTTTATGTTTATGGTTTCTGCAGCAGGAGACTGATTGGAATAATTTCCCTCCCCTCTGCATGTTCCTCGTATCATTGAATAGGTACCAGGTATTATTTTCATATTCTCTAGAGAAATCTATTTATCTTCAGCTCTTGCTATATTTTATTCATGTGGTCTATTCTGAAGCTCCTTTTGAATGCAAATATTTTATTTTATTTTGAGACAGGATCTTACTTTGTTGCGCAGGCTGGAGTGCAGTGGCACAATCAGCTCACTGCAGCCTCAACCTCCTGGGCTGAAGTGATCCTCCCATCTCAGCCTCCTGAGTAACTGGGACTACAGACATGCCATTACCCCTGGCTCATTTTCGTATTTTTTGTAGAGGTGGGGTTTTGCCATGTTGCCTAGGCTCCTGGGCTCAAATGATCCTCCTCTTTAGCCTCCCAAAGTGCGGAGATTACAGGTGTGAGGCACTGTGTCCAGCCTGAATGTAAATATTCTAAGGGTTTAGGTTAATGGTATATTTTTGAGAGATTAAAAAATGGTCACTTTTTCCTTTTTTTTTTTAAAATAAACTAAATTTTTTAAGAATAGTTTCAGCTGGGCACAGTGGCTCACGCCTGTAATCTCAACACTTTGGGAGGCCAAGGCAGGTGGATCACCTGAGGTCAGGAGTTCGAGACCAGCCTGGCCAACATGGTGAAACCCCATCTCTATTAAAAATACAAAAATTAGCCAGGCATGGTGGTAGATGCCTGTAATCCCAGCTACTCGGGAGGCTGAGGCAGGAGAATCATTTGAACCTGGGAGGTGGAGGTTGCAGTGAGCCGAGATTGCGCCATCACACTCCAGCCCAGGCAACAAGAGTAAACCTCCATCTCAAAAAAAAAAAAAAAAAAGAATAGTTTTATATTTTACAAAAATTGTGAAGGTAGTACAGCATACTCATATATCCTGACTCAGTTTCCCCTGTTAGCTTACATTAGTGTGGTGCATTTGTTACAATCAACGATCTAATATTGATGCATTAACTAAAGCCCATACTTTATTCGGATTTCCTTAGTTTTTACCTTGTGACAGATTTCCTGTTCCAGGATCCCATCCAGGATACCAACTACATTTAGTTGTCATGTCTCTTTAGGGTCCTCTTTGCTGTGACAGTTTCTCAGAATTTCTTTGTTTTTGATGACAGTTCTGAGAAGTACTGGTCGGGGAATTTGCAGCACGGCCCTCTACTGAGATTTGTCTGATGTTTTTCTTGTGATTAGCTGAGGTTATGGATTTTTGGAAGAAAGATGATAGCGGTAAAATGCCATTTTTATCACGTGAAACCAGCACATACTGTTGACATGACTTATCATGGTTGATGTTGACCTTGATCATCTGACTGAGGTCGTGTTTATCAAGTTTCTCACTGTAGAGTTGCTCTTTCCCTCCCTTTGTGCTCTTTGTAAGGAAGTCACTCTGTGCAGTCCACACTTAAGACATGGGGAGTTATGTTCCACCTCCTTTTTTGTGTTTATTTTTAAAATCAGGGTTTCACTGTGTTGCCCAGGCTGGAGTGCAGTGGTGCAATCATAGCTCACTGCAGCCTTGGCCTCCTGGCCTCAAGGGATCTTCTTTCCTCCGCCTCCTGACTAGCTGGGACTACAGGTTCACACCCTGCAGCTTAATATTTAAATTTTTTGAAGAGATGGAATCACACTATGTTGCCCAGGCTGGTCTTGAACTCCTGGGCTTGGGTGATCTTTCCACCTTGGCCTCCCAAAGCACTGGGATTACAGGGATGAGCCATCGCGCCTGGCTGATCCTAGCACTTTGGGAGCATCAAATATAAAATACATATAAAGAGAAACCCTAGTTGTTGTTTCATTCTCATGCAAACCAATGGCCAGTGGTGTGCTAGTAAATGTTTAACAACCTCAGTCTAGTCATGAGAAAACATCAAGTTAAGGGACAGTCTACAAAATAAAAGATCAATATTCCTCAAAAGTGTCAAAGTGGTGAGGAATAAAGGAAGATGGAGAAACCGTCACACATTGGAGGAGACCAAGAAGACACAACTAAATGTAAGGTGGGGTCCCAATTGGATTTTTTTTTTTTTTTTTTTTTTTAAAGAAAGGATCTCACTCTGTTTCCCGGGCTGAAGTGCAGTGGTGCAATCTCGGCTCACTGCGACCTCTGCTTCCTGGGATCAAGCGATTCTCCTGCCCCAGCCTCCCGAGTAGCTGGGATTACAGGTGCCCACCACCACGCCCAGCTACTTTGTTTTTTGGATTTTTAGTGGAGACAGAGTTTCACCATGTTGGCCAGACTGGTCTCAAACTCCTGGCCTCAAGTGATCCACCCGCCTTGGCCTCCCAGAGTGTTGGGATAACAGGCGTGAGCCACTGTGCCCGGCCCCAGTTGGATTCTGAAATGGGGAAGGGCCCCAGAATAAGCCAGTGTGGCATAAAAATTGTTTTGAGCCGAGGGCATCTGACTTTCTGAAATCTCTTATCTGCCTAAGAGCAGAGGCTCCCAAAAGAATAAAAAATAACTCGATTGTCATAAATCTTATCCCTGGGAGCAACTCCAATCTTCTCTGAGACAGAAGTCAGCCACACACCAAAGAAGACAGTCACAAAATCTGTCATATCCCCCATCTAGTCTCCTAAGGGCTCATTTATCTTTCCAAAACCTTGTTTGTTTTTTCACAAGTGCCCTTTCTTCCCTTCTCCTTCATCTATTTTGTCTTTTTCATTTCCTTTATTTATTTTTTTTTTTGAGACAGGGTCTCCCTCTGTCGGCCGGGCTGGAATGCAGTGGTATGATCATAACTCACTGAAACCTTGACCTACCAGGCTCAAGCAATCCTCCAACCTCAGCCTCCCAAGTAGCTGGGACTACAGGTGTGCATCATCATGCTCAGCTAATTTTTTTTTTTTTTTTTTTTTTTGTAGAGACAAGGTCTCACTTTGTTGCCCAAGCTGGTCTTGAACCCCTGGGCTCAAGTGATCCTCCTGCCTCAGCCTCCTAAAGTACTGGGACCCTTCACCTATTAAGACGGTTTGTAAGCCCCAAATTCTTTTTTTTTTTTTTGAGACAGAGTCTCACTTTGCCCGGACTAGAGTGCAGTGGCGCGTTCTCGGCTCACTGCAACCTCTGCCTCCTGGATTCAGGCGATTCTCCTGCCTCAGACTCCTGAGTAGCTGGGGTTACAGACACCTGCCACCATGCTCGGCTAATGTTTTGTATTTTTAGCAGAGACGGGGTTTCACTATCTAGGCCAGGCTGGTCTCAAACTCCTGGTCTCAAGTGATCCACCAGCCTTAGCCTCCCAAAGTGTTGGGATTACAGGCATGAGCCACCACGTCTGGCTATAAGCCCCAAATTCTAACCACTCCTTTGAGTCACATTTTCTTTTCTGTGAACTCCCATGTGCATACATACATATGGAAATAAAAACGTCTTTTCTCTTGCTAGTCTGTCTTGTGTCAGTTTAATGTATGGACTCTGTCAGTGAAAATAGGGGAGCACAGGAAATATTTTTCCTCCCAGAAGGCAGCAAAGGACATTAGTGGGAAAACCGGTGAAAAATGAATAAGGTCTGCAGTGAATTGTCGCAGTGCTAATTTCTTGGTTTTGATGATTGTTAAGACCTTAACATCAGGGAAACCTAGATGAGAGTACACAGGAATGATCGGTGCTATCTTTGCAACTTTCTGATAAATCTAAAATAATTTCAAAGTTTAAAAAGTTAAAAACAAAGGAAAATCACAGCAACAACACTATCAAAGACCATAGATCTTGAAGCCAGCCTACACTGGATTTATTTTTATTTATTTATTTTTTTGAGAGGGAGTCTTGCTCTTTTGCCTAGGCTGGAGTGCAGTGGCATCATCTTGGCTCACTGTAACCTCCACCTCCTGGGTTCGAGTGGTTCTTCTGCCTTAGCTTCCTGAGTAGCTGGGATTACAGGCCTGTACAACCACACCTGGATAATTTTTGTATGTTTAATAGAGACAGGGTTTTGCCATGTTGGCCAGGCGGGACTCAAACTCCTGACTTCAGGTGATCCACCTGCCTCGGCCTCCCAAAGTGTTGGGATTACAGGCGTGAGCCACCATGCCCGGCCTGGATTTATTTTTATTTTTTATTTTGTTCCCTGGATACCATTGATTGGAATCTCATTCTGGATTTAAATCTTGATTGCTCCACAAATCTACTGGGCAATAATGAGCTGAGTGAACCTAGGGCAAGTTAATCTCACTCTTGCAACCATCAGTTTCCTCTACCAACAAATAGATGGGACAGTGACGATATGACCCACCTCACAAGAGTGTGGTGATGCATTTGTGTATAAAGCTTGTAGTAAGTATCTTCCAGTGTTCAGCAGAACCATAACCATCACATCTGCTTTTTTGGCCTCTTCTATTTGTGCTGGGCTGGGGAGAGGCGCAGGGCCCTGTGGCCAGTCTCTGTCAGGGTTTCCTGCACCTAGAAGAGTCAACTTGCTCTAAGAAGAGAGGTTTGATGGAAATCTGAATTCTTGTTTGTCTCTTAAAACAGAGGCAGGGCTGAGCGAGGTGCCTGTAATCCCCCCACTTTGGGAGGCTGAGACAGGCAGATTACTTGAGTTTAGGAGTTTGAGACCAGCCTAAGTAGCATGGCGAAACCCCATCGCTACAAAAAATTAAAAAATTAGCTGGGCATGGTGGCGTGTGCCTATAGTCCCAGCTACTTGGGAGGCTGAGGTAGGAGGATCGCTTAAGCCCAAGAGGTCGAGGCTTCAGTGAGAGCTATGATAGTACCACTACACTCTAGCCTGAGTGACAGAGTGAGACCCTGTTTCAAAAAAAAGAAAAAGAGAAAAAGAAAAAAAGAAACCAGAGGAGGCGGTTCAGGCCAAGAAAATGATGCCTTTTCTCCTGTTACTCTTCTTTCCATACCCAGACAAAAATCACTCACCCTCAAGCACATTTATCTGTGTTTACCCTAATCTTCAGTCTGTCTGTGACCTTGAACGGCTGTGTTTTTGGAAGGAGAAGCCCAGCGCTCTGACCGCTGTCTGTCTTCAGCTGACTCTGCAGTCAGGATGCTCCTGGCCCCAGTGGAGAGAAGCAGCCAGCATGATGGGCTCCATTTGATTCAATCAATTTTATGCAGCCATGGGGAAAGGATGACTTGAGAAGACAGTATAGAAAAGAGAATCAGGAAGCAAGAGTTGGGATTTGTCTCCAGGTTTGGAAATTCTTTTGTCTCAATCACCAATACGCTAAAAGTTCCCTTGGGTATCTTTGAGGATGGAATGGAAAGATAACTTCAGAGTCGGGAAGTTCAGAACCCTGTTCTAAAAAGTTAAGAGATCGGCAGGGCGCGGTGGCTCATGTCTGTAATCCCAGCACTTTGGGAGGCTGACGTGGGTGGATCACCTGCAGTCAGGAGTTGGAGACCAGCTTGACCAATATGGTGAAACCCTGTCTCTACTACAGACACAAAAATGAGCCAGGTATGGTGGTGGGGGCCTGCAGTCCCAGCTACTCAGGAGGCTGACAGAGAAGAATTGCTTGAACCCGGGAGGGAGGCAGAGGTTGCAGTGAGCCGAGATCGTGCCACTGCCCTCCAGCCTGGCGACAGAGACTCTGCCTCAAAAAAAAAAAAAAGAAAAAAAAGAAAAAAGAATTAAGAGGTCTTGGGAAAGTTAGCAACCTTTTCTGGACCTAGGGGGAGGTGATAATGACAAATATTCATTAAATCATCTGCTAAATGACTCACGTCATTGAATGAGCTGGATTACTCTATGAGGTAGACATTACACCAGTAATCAAGCAACAACACCAATGGCAAGATTAATGACACCAGCAGTTATGTATGTTTTAAGTGTTACTATTGTTAGAGCGGGAAAAGAAGAAGGAATGGACGGAGGTGGCTCTACAGCAACAGAGATCAAAGACCTGCAGTGGGGGACTCCAGCTAGCGCCGGAGCCCACTCCCGCTTACAGACTTGGGTAATTATAGGTCAGGACGGGACAGGTCTGGGCTTGTTGCAAAAAGGGGCAGGCAGTGTGGTTAGCTGCTGCTAAGGAGGGAATTTCCTGGGTTCAGGCGGTTAGGCCTGAACTTGTCTGGTAGGGTGTTTCTCACAGCCGAGACCTAGTGGGATTTTCCACTCTGACTAGGGTTGTGAAATGGCAGGGGTTTACAACATGGTGCAGCCTGCGATAACAACTATGTGCTGGGCAGTAGAAATGAAAAGTGTCTACACACATCCCTTGGCCACTCAAAATCTAGAGGGGAAGAGACACAGACAAGCTGTGGTCTAATAAAAAAAAAAAAATTTGGTTTTTGGCCAGGCACGGTGGCTTACACCTGTAATACCAGCACTTTGGGAGGCCGAGGTGGGAAGATCACCTGAAGTCAGGAGTCCGAGACCAGCTTGGCCAACATGGCGAAACCCTGTCTCTACTAAAAACACAAAAATTAGCTGGGTGTGGTGCTGTGTGCCTGTAATTCCAGCTACTTTGGGAGGCTGGGGCGGGAGAATCTCTTGAACCTGGGTGGTGGAGGTTGCTGTGAGCTAAGATTGTGCCATTGTACTCCAGCGTGGGTGACAAGAAACTCCGTCTTGAAAAAAAAAGAAATATTTGGTTTTTGTCCCCAGTTCCTGGTACTGAGCTCCTAAAACCTTTAGAATTTTCTGAGCGATGTCAGTGTCTTTTTTTTTTTTTTTTGAGACAGGGTCTCACTCTGTTGCCCAGGTTGCAGTGCACTGGTGTGATTTCGGTTAACTGTAACCTCTGCCTACCAAGCCCAAGCTGGTCTTGAACTCCTGGACTCAAGCAATCTTCCTGCCTTGGCCTCCCAAAGTGTTGGGATTATAAGCATGAGCCACTGTGCCTGTCCTGGAGTGTCTTTTGTTATCCATGAGGAGTCCTTTTCCATCACACCTGAGTCCATGCCAATAAAGTGACTTAGAGTAGTTCCCCTATATAGCTTCAGGATGGAGTTGGTCATCAGAGGACCAAGTAAGGCCAGCTGCAGTGGCTTACACCTGTGATCCCAGTACTTTGGGTGGCTCAGGTGGGAGGATTACTTGCGTCCAGAAGTTCCAAACCAGCCTGGGCAACATAGGGAGACCCTATCTCTACAGAAACTAAAAAATTAGCTAGGCATGGTGATGAACATCCGTAGTCCCAGACACTCAAGAGGGTGAGGAGGGAGGATCATTTAAGCCCAATAGTTCAAGGCTGCAGTGAGCTGTAATCGTGCCGTTGCATTCCAGCCTGGGCAACCGAACAAGACCTTGACTCAAAAAGAAGAAGAAGAAGAAGAAGAAAAAAAAAGACCAAGTGGTTGGAGTGTTGAAATTTTTTTTTTTTTTTTAGATAAGAGTCTCGCTCTGTCGCCCAGGCTGGAGTGCAGTGGCGCGATCTCGGCTCACTGCAAGCTCCGCCTCCCGGGTTCACGTCATTCTCCTGCCTCAGCCTCCCAAGTAGCTGGGACTACAGGCACCCGCCACCATGCCCGGCTAATTTTTTTTTGTATTTTTAGTAGAGATGGGGTTTCACTGTGTTAGCTAGGATGGTCTCCATCTCCTGACCTCGTGATCCTCCCGCCTTTTAACAACGGAGATTGAGCTTGAGAAAAACTCTTGAACAATGAGGTCTGGGAAGCTTCTAGATGGGTGAACACACTGAAGTGCAGGGAGGCTGATGAGCCCAGGGAGTGCAAGAAAGCTTCATGCACACGCCCCCATACCTGTCCTATGCATCTCTTCTAGCTGGCCGTTCCTGAGTTATGTCCTTTTTTTTTTTTTTTTGAAACGGAGTCTTGCTCTGTCACCCAGGCTGGAGTACAATGGCGCAACCTCAGCTCACTGCAACCTCCGCCTCCTCCGAAGTAGCCGAGATTACAGGTGCTCGCCACCATGCCTGTCTAATCTTTTTCTGTGTTTTAGTAGGGACAGTATTTCACTGTCTGGCTGGTCTCAAACTCATGACCTCAAATGACCCGCCCATGTTTTTTTGTTTGTTTGTTTGAGACTGGGTCTCATTTTGTCTCACAGGCTGGAGTGCAGAGGCCTGATTACAGCTCACTGTAGTCTTGACCTCCTGGGCTCAAGTGATCCTCCTGGGCTCAAGTGATCCTCCTACCTCAGCCTTCCAAGTAGCTGGAACTAAAGGCAGGCACCAACATGCCGGGCTAATTTTTGTGTTTTTTGTAGTAATGGGATTTCCCTAGATTGCCCAGGCTGGTCTCAGACTCCTGAGCTGAAGCCATCTGCCCACCTCAGCCTCCCAAAGTGCTAGGATGACAGGCCTGCTTATGTATTTTCAATACATACAACAACAGTACAAGCAACTTTTATACTACAAGGGCAGAGTTGAATAGCTGTCATGTAGACTGTGTGGTTCATAAAGGCTGAAATATTTACTGTCTGGCCCTTTATAGAAAAAGTTTGCCAACCCTTGACCTTATTACATTGTTGATGATGATGAAGTCATAAACAAATATGAAATAAAACTTTTTTTATAAAAAAATCAAAGCACCCATGTCTCTACAAAAAAATACAAAAATTAGCTGGGCGCAGTGGCACATGGCTGCATTCTCAGCTACTTGAGAGGGTGAGGTGGGAGGATTGACTGAGCCCAGGTGGGCAAGGCTGTAGTGAGCCATAACTGTGCCACTGTACTTCAGCCTGGGTGACAGAGTAAGACCCTGTCTCAAAAAATTAAAAAAAAAAAAAAAAAAAAAACTGGCCAAGAATGGGGGCTCACACCCGTAATCTCAGCACTTAGGGAGGCTGCAGTGGGAGGGCTGCCTGAATCCAGGAGGTTGAGACTAGCCTGGGCAACAAAGCTAGATCCTGTTTCTACAAAAAACATAAAAAAAATTGCTGGGCATCACGGTGCACACCTGTGGTCCCAGCTACTCGAGAGGCTAAGGCTGGAGGATTGCTTGAGCTCAAGAGTTCCAGACAAGCCAGGGCAACACAGCAAGACCCCGTCTCTATAAAAAATAATAATTTAGGCTGGGTGTGGTGGCTCACGCCTGTAATCCCAGCTCTTTGGGAGGCCGAGGTGGGCAGATCACCTCAGGTCAGGAGTTCAAGACGAGCCAGGCCAACATGGTGAAACCCTGTCTCTACTAAAAATACAAAAATTAGCCAGGCACAGTGGCGGGTGCCTGTAATCCCAGCTACTCAGGAGGCTGAGGCAGAAGAATGCTTGAACCCAGTAGACGGAGGCTGCAGTGAGCCAAGATCGTGCCATTGCACTCCAGCCTGGGGAACAAGGGCAAAACTCTGTCTCAAATAATAATAATAATTTTTAAAAAGGAGACAAGGCCTTGTTCTGTTGCCTAGGCTGGAGTGCAGTGGCATGATTATAACTCATTGCAACCTCTACCCCCCAGGTTCAAGCGATTCTCCCTTCTCAGCCTCTTGAGTAGCTGAGACTATAGGCATGTGCTACCACGCCTGGCTAATTTTTAAATTTTACACACACAGGGTCTCACTATGTTTCCCAGGCTGATCTGAAACCCCTGGGCTCAAGCAGCATCCCACCTCAGCCTCCTGAAGTGTTGCAATTACAGGTGTGAGCCACCGCACCTGGCCAGGACATTTTGAATACAAATGTTTAGATCAGAATTATATCAACATGGCTGGCCAGGTCTGGTGGCTCATGCCTGTAATCCCAGCACTTTGGGAGGCTGAGGCGGGCAGATCACCTGAGGTTGGGAGTTCGAGACCAGCCTGACCAACATGGAGAAACCCCGTCTCTACTAAAAATACAAAATTAGCTGGGCATGTTGGCACATGCCTGTAATCCCAGCTACTCAGGAGGCTGAGACAGGAGAATCGCTTGAACCCAGGAGGCAGAGGTTGTGGTGAGCCAAGATCGTACCATTGCACTCCAGCCTGGGCAACAAGATGGAAACTCCAGCCTGGCGCGGTGGTTCACACCTGTAATCCCAGCACTTTGGGAGGCTGAGGCGGGCAGATCCTGAGGTCAGGAGATTGAGGTCATCCTGGCTAACACAGTGAAACTCCTTCTCTACCAAAAAAAAAAAATACAAAAAATTAGCCAGGCGTGGTGGCGGGTGCCTGTAGTCCCAGCTACTCGGGAGGCTGAGGCAGGAGAACGGCGTGAACCTGGGAGGTGGAGCTTGCAGTGAGCCGAGATCACGCCACTGCACTCCAGCCTGGGTGATAGAGGGAGACTCGGTCTCAAAAAAAAAAAAAAAAGAGCGAAACTCCATCTCAAAAAATAAATAAATAAATAAAACATGGCTGAATTATCAATGAGAAAGCATTATCCAAAGTAAACTCTACTAAGCCAGTTTAATTTTGTGATCAATTATCTATGTGGGTCCATTAAACTGTTCTAATTTTCCCCAAACTTTTTATAATTTTAATTTACTGAAATTGGTGGCATGGAATCAATTGCTTTTCTTTATTTAATCTACTTTTTTCCCGTATTGCATGTACTAATTATAATTTACAGTTGGTTTCATTGTGAGACCATTATTTCAGCTTCCTGGGATAAATTATCAAAGATACACATTTAGTGAAGAAAATTATAATGTTTTGTCGATTTTTAGCTAGAAGCAAATTTGACCCTCTGTGATGTTTAGTTGTTTTTGGTGTTAATTTGTATTGATAATTTATAGCTGTAGTATTCATCATTATTTGAATCAAAGAATGATAGTTTGCATTTATTTCTTAGTTACTTGATGAGAAAATTGTAAGGTGTTTTGTTAGGTGGAGAGACTGGGAGAGATAGAAATGGGGAAAAATGGGGAAGGAGTTGGGAGAGGAGAGTGGAGAGAAGGAAAAACAGAGAGAGGGAAGAGAGAGAGAGAGATGTGGATGTCAAGTGGAAGCCAGAGAGGATGGAAATGGGACTATGTTGGCCAGGCACAGTGGCTCACGCCTTAATCCCAGCACTTTGGAAGACCATGGCAGGCAGATCACCTGAGGTCAGCAGTTTAAGACCAGCCTGGCCAACATCGTGAAACCCCATCTCTACTAAAAACACAAAAATTAGCTGGGCGTGGTGGCACATATCCATAGTTCCAGCTACTTGGGAGGCTGAGATAGGAAAATCGCTTGAACCTAGGAGACGGAGTTTGCAGGGGGCCAAGATCTCGTCACTGCACTCCAGACAGAGGAGACTCCCTCTCAAAAAAAAAAAAAAAAAAAAAAAAAAAAGAAATGGGACTATGTTGAAATGAGGGACTGAAGAGAGATAGAAAGAGAGGGATACACTAGGGGTCAAAATATCCTCCAGGTCACAATGTTGGATCCAAACCCATTCCCAGGCAGGATGTCTGGGATTTTAATGCTAACAGTCAGGGTTCTCATTTCCTATCTCGGATGTCTTCTTCTCCCTATATATATCAATTTTACTCTATTTGCATAAAGATTAGCCATCTCTGGAAAGCTGGGATGTGCCCTCCACCCCACCACCAGTAACTTCCAGGCCCTACGTTTCATAGGCTACCATGTATAGCTATACAAGTTACTCAGTGCACAACTCAACTTGCATACATTTACACAGTGATTCTTACTGTTCTTTCCTCCCCGGTTCCAAATCATAAAGTTGTTTTTTTTTTTTTGAGATGGAGTTTTGCTCTTGTTGTCCAGGCTGGAGTGCAATGGCACGATCTCAGCTCACTGCAACCTCTTCCTCCTGGGTTCAAGCAATTCTCCTGCCTCAGCCTCCCAAGTAGCTGGGATTACAGGCATGCGCTACCACACACAGCTAATTTTGTATTTTTAGTAGAGACGGGGTTTCTCCATGTTGGTCAGGCTGGTCTCGAACTCCCAACCTCAGGTGATCCACCTGCCTTGGCCTCCCAAAGTGCTGGGATTACAGGTGTGAGCCACTGCACCTGACCCCAAATCATAAAGTTGTAAGGAAGGACTCTGATTGGTTTAGCAAGGGCCACATGTCCATCTTTTGACCAATCTCTGTGGCCAAACAGTATGATATTATGATTGGCTCATCTTGTATGAAGATGATAAATTCATATGGAAGGAAGTGGTGGTTCTAATTCTCTCAAGAAGAGA
The DNA here is from genome assembly GCF_028885655.2 of Pongo abelii. Lineage (NCBI taxonomy): Eukaryota > Metazoa > Chordata > Mammalia > Primates > Hominidae > Pongo > Pongo abelii. Next base: position 11,611,551 of record NC_072003.2, on the reverse strand, counting down.
AAGAACAAGGAATAATAATACTTTGTTTTTGGGCTAAGCACAGTAGCTCATGCCTGTAATCCAGTGCTTTGGGAGGCTGAGGTGGGAGGGTTGCTTGAGCCTGGGTGGTCAAGGCTGCAATGAGCTATAATTGCACCACTGTACTCCAACCTCCAGGGTGACAGAGCGAGACCCTGACTCTTAAAATAAACAAATAATAAAATGAATGAATGAATGAATTAATTAAAAGAGAATAATAATTTCTTCCTGTTAAATAGACCTCCATAATAATCATTTATAAGAGAGAGCTGCAATGGCCCGATCTCAGTTCACCACAACCTCTGCCTCCCAGGTCCAAGCTATTCTCCTGCCTCAGCCTCCAGAGTAGTTGGGATTACAGGCATGTACCACCACGCCTGGCTAATTTTGGTATTTTTAATAGAGACAGGGTTTTACCATGTTAGTCAGGCTAGTCTCGAACCGCACTGGGCCCCAAATTATTTCTTGGGCAATGTCAAAGACCTCTCTCGGGGTCTGGATTGGGACCTCTTTCCGGCAACGATCTTGCGAAGAAATGTTGGTTGTCCCAGTTACACTCTGAGATTGGTTTTATTTTTATTCCCGTTTCATGGATGAGACAAGTAAGGCTCCGAGTGGTTAAGTGACAGGCTCCTTGGCCTTCCCAGTAGTTGGGAAAAGCTGCGTTGAGAGGGAAAAAGAAAAGAAAACAAACTGAATTAAATTAAATTAAATTTTTTTTTAAAGTGACATGCTCTTGATCACAGAGCTAAGAAGTATTTAGACCCAGTGCTCAAAACCAGGCTTACCGCTGGGCAAGTGGCTCACACCTGTAGTCCCAGCTATTCGGGAGGTGAGGCAGGAGAATCGCATGAACCCGGCGGAGGTTGCAGTGAGCTGAGATTGCGCCACTACACTCCAGCCTGGGTGACAGAGCAAGACTCCATCTCAAAAAAAAAAAAAAAAAAAAAATGGCCGGGCATGGTGGCTCACAGTGTAATCCCAGCACTTTGGGAGGCCAAGGCAGGTGGATCTGTTGAGTTCAGGAGTTTGAGACCAGCCTGGCTAACATGGTGAAACCTTATCTCTACTAAATACAAAAATTAGCTGGGCATGGTGGTGTGTGCCTGTAATTCCAGTTACTTCGGAGGTTAAGGCAGGAGCATATCTTGAACATGGGAGGCAGAGGTTGCAGTGAGCCAAGATTGCACCACTGTACTCCAGCCTAGGTGACAGAGCGAGACTCTGTCTCAAATTTAAAAAATAAATAAATAAATAAATAAAGGAGCTTACATTCCTCAGACAAAAAGCATTTCATTTCTTAGTAATAATGCTCACAGTAAAGGCAGGCATTCACCTGTGCATAGCACAGACCCCAAATAGCAGTGGCTTACAAGAGCAAAGATGCAAGTATATTTCTCTCTCCTAAAGAAGTCCAACTACTTTTGGAAGTCCTACTTTGCAAAGCTGTCAGGAGCCCAAGATCCTTTCATCTCATTGTGTCTTCATCTCTAAGGTGCTGTGCTGGTTCTCATGGTCCAAGGTCCACATTCCAACCTTTACACGGAGGAAAAAGACACAAGGAAGGAACACACCATACTGTAAGGCATCACTGAACTGGGAAGTTGTCCATGGCTCTTCTCATAGCCCATTGGACAAAATGTGGTCACCTGGACACACCTTATTACAAAGGAGGGTGGGTAATGTAGTTTTCATTCTGGGAAGTCGTCTGTAATAAGAAACCGATTGGTTTCTGATTATCGAAAAGAATATCCGGTGCATGGCTCACACCTGTAATCCCAGCAGTTTGGGAGGCCAAGTAGGTGGCTCATTTGAGGTCAGGAGTTTGAGACCAGCCTGGCCTACATGGCAAAACCCCATCTTCACTAAAAATACAAAAATTAGCCAGGTGTAGTGGTGTGTGCCTGTAATCCCAGCTACTCAAGAGGCTGAGGCAGGAGGATTGCTTGAACCCGGGAGGCGGAGGTTGCAGGGATCTGAGATTGCACCACTACACTCAAGTCTGGGTGACATAGTGAGACTCTGTCTCAAAAAAAAAAAAAAAAAAAAAAAAGACTGGCTTTTAGAGACGGCAAGCAGTTTGCACTATGGTTAGGTAACCAAGTATTTGACAATTTCCAGACTTGATGATTTTATTGATTATGCAGAAGTTTCTGTAAAATAATTTTTTTTTTTTGTTTATTTTTTTGAGACAGAGTCTCGCTCTATAGCCCAGGCTAGTGTGCAGTGGCGCCATCTCAGCTCGCTGCAACATCCACCTCCTGGGTTCAAGTGATTCTCATGCCTCAGTCTCCTGAGTAGCTGGGACTAAAGGCGTGCACCACCATGCCCGGCTAATTTTTGTATTTTTTTTTAGTAGAGATGAGGTTTTGCCATGTTTGCCAGGCTGCTCTCAAGCTTCTGGCCTCTAGTAATCAGCCCACCTGGGCCTCCCAAAGTGCTGGGATTACATGAGTCAGCAGTCGTGCCCAGCCTTGTATTTCTTTTATAATAATGAGAATTAGTTAATAAAAATAAGTGAGCTTCTGGCCTTGATACAAAAGCATACAATTTACAGTTGGAAAGATATTTAGAAGAAATTCAGCACAATCCAAGCCAAGATATATCATCAAATAGAAAAAAGAAAAAAAAGCAATTGAAGATTCATTTGACTACTATGATCCTGTTTGTGTTTTAAAATTATGTATAGGATATAAATATACCTATGTAGGTGTGTATATAAAAAGATAGAGCTACATAAAAAGAGAAACAAATTAGAGAAGCACACATCAAATTGTAAATTGCAGTTATCTCTTGAATTTAGAAATGTGGAGGAGTTGCACTTTCTATTTTATTTATTTCTGTAATGATTTTATTATGATATTGACTCATATTTTAATAAGCAGAAAAAACAATGTAGATAAAAATGGAAAGATCCCAAGTAGTGTTTTAATTCCTTCTCTAACAGCTCTAACACCCAGACTCTGAGTAAATAATTTCTTTCTTTCTTTCTTTTTCTTTTTTTTTTTTTTTTTGAGACTGAGTTTCACTCTTGTCGCCCAGGCTGGAGTGCAATGATACGGTCTCGGCTCACTGCAACCTCTGCCTTCCAGGTACAAGCGATTCTCCTGCCTCGGCCTCCAGAATAGCTGGGATTACAGGTGCCTGCCACCACGCCTAGCTAATTTTTTTTGTATTTTTAGTAGAGACGGGATTTCATCATGCTGGCCAGGCTGTTCTTGAACTCCTGACCTCAGGTGATCTGCGTGCCTCGGCCTCCCAAAGTGCTGGGATTACAGGCCTGAGCCACTGCGCCTGGCCAATAATTTCAATAGAGAATTTATTCAATAGAGAATTTATTCATTTCGTACATGCTGAAGAAGCATGAAAAAGAAACTGAAGAAGCATGTACGAAAATACAGCCATTGTGCTGGGCCCTGGAGATGCGAAGATGCAATACATCCAAAAAGTCTTCGTATTGGAGCCCCAAGTAGTGAAACTAGGGAAAGGAGGAAGAAGGAGATAGGCCAGGAGGAAGAGAATGAAGAGGAGAGTACTGTTACCAGCGCTCTCTCCTATCACATTCATGGTTATTCATGGTTATAGCCCCAGCATTTTGTTTTTGAGATAGGGTCTTTCTCTGTCACCTTGGCTGGAGTGCAGTGGTGAGATCTCAGCTCACTGCAGCCTCGACCTCCCAGTCTTCAGGTGATCCTCCCACCCCAGCCTCCCAAGTAGCTGGGACCACAGGTGTGTACCCCCACTCCTGGCTAATTTTGTTTGTTTGTTTGCCGGTTTGTTTGTTTGTTTTGTAGAGACAGAGTTTTGCCATGTTGCCCAGACTGGTTGTGAACTTCTGGTCTCAAGCAATTGGCCATACCTCAGCTTTCCAAAGTGCTGGGATTATAGGCGTGAGCCACTGTGCCCGGCCTTGCCCCAGCATTTTGGCTAGTGGTTGGCACATAGATGCTCAGTAAACTTGTTCAACAAACAAGTAACAGAGAAGGAAGAAATAGTGAATAATCTGATATGTCAGATGGAATGGTCATTCCACCAGCAATGTAAGGAAGAATCAGAGACAGGTTAGAGGAAGGCAGTGGCAATGTCAAGTGGAATTGTGGGGATGGAGGGCATGCAGAACTCAACCTCTGGGAGGAGGAATAGAAAAGAGAAGCTGTAACTTCTCATTCTCAGGCTGCCCTTTCTTTTGTGACAGCTTCTATCTTGCACCTTCCACTCATTGGTACTTTGCTACATAAACAAAGGTTTTATGCTGTTCTGGTGATTAGAAAGTTCATGATAATTATAATAATTTCCTTTGATTCTCTTGAAATTAGTCTATATATGAGATTTCATTTGGTGTACCTTTTATTCAACTATACCGAGCTGGCTTTGATGATACAAAACACAAAATAGTTAATTATCAATTATAACAGGACATTTACATAATTACCAAGCAGACCCAAGTTGAGTTCATCCTTTTAGAATGAACTTCAAAACGTGGCTTTGAGTTTTCTTATGATTTTCTTTACTTCCCCAGTTTCCTCACAATAAAATTGTGTTACCCTTATAATGGCATTTTGAAAAAAATAGACCGAAAAAATAAATCAATGATATATTTAACTTTTTCTGTTCTAATCACTCTAAAAGTTTTGGGACAATTGAGTATCACCAATTGAAGAAAAAAAAAAAAAAGAAAAAACAAAAAACAAAAAAAGAATTTCCCCTTTTACCACAAAAGAAAAGAGACCATATCCCCCTCCTCTTAGAGTATTCTTGAGAGAAACCTAGTGGTCGTAAATTCTTACTTTAATCTTTTGGTGCGTCTATAAATCTCTTCAGAGCCAAGTAAGCCTCTTGCCAGCTTTACAACCCAGAAACATTTTTTCAAAGGTCTTGGATTTATCCCCTTTGAAATGTAAATGTCTGAGGCAACAATATCTTGGCCACCCAGTCACTGTGGGCACCTTTCTCTGAACTAGTGGAGGTGGTCATGAGACATGAGACCACTCCTCGTAGTGTCTTATACTTAATTTCTTGTTTGCTGAAAAGGTAGAAGTTAAAAGAATAAGCAGAAGTGAAATTCATAGTCAGAGAGCCTGGCATCACATTTCGGGCCTGGTAGTTAAAATTCAACCCCTGACCTCACCGTTTGAGTTATCTATAGATTCTAGACATTGTTTGAGGAAGCATTGTGAAACTCCCTGTTCTGTTCTGTTTCATTGTGATTACTGGTGCATGCAGCCCTCAGTCACCTACCCATCGCTTGCCCAATCCATCACGACCCCCTCTTCACGCAGCCGCTTTAGAGTACTGAGCCCTTAAAAGGGACAAGAATTACTTATTCAGGGAGCTCGGTTTCTAGGACTTAAGTCTGCCGATGCTCCCATAAAAATAAAGCTCTTTCCTTCCACAATGCGGTGTCTGAGAGGTTTTGTCTATGACTCCTCCTGCTACAGATTAAAGAAATTTTACTAACTTTCCAGTCCACTTCAAGCCCAATTTTTTCACCATTGTTGGGAGTCAGAAACCGATACCCCAAAATAGGGCACTTCAGTGGGCTGAACTGAGGAAGACCCCAGGTCTCTCTGACCTCACCCACCCACTTCTCATTGCTCAATCCTCCGTCTCTCCCAAAACACAGGATGAAGTTGTTCTCTGAAGTTCCCTTATCTACCTAAAGCCCGGACCTGAAAAAGAAGAAAACAATGACTCCGGTCCCTGAGTTTTCATTAGCTGAACTCACATCACTGGAAGACTGACTGAAGTCTGCCAACACACCTGAACAGACTTCTCACAAATCATTTTCTGCTCTGCAGACCCAACAGACTTTGTTCCAAGCCATTGTGTGTTCTCTAAGCCCATTGAATTCCCCTAAAAATCCTTTGTGGCTGGGCGCTGTGGCTCACGCCTATAATCCCAGCACTTTGGGAGGCCGAGGTGGGTGGATCACCTGAGGTCAGGAGTTGGAGACTAGCCTGCCCAACACGGCATAACCCCGTCTCTACTAAAAATACAAAAATTAGCTGGGCGTGGTGGTGGGCACCTGTAATCTCAGCTACTTGGGAGGCAGGAGAATCACTTGAACCCAGGAGGTGGAGGTTGTAGTAGGTGGAGATCACGCCAGTGCACTCCAGCCTGGGCGACAAGAGCAAAACTCCATCTCAAAATAACAACAATAATAATAAAAACAAAAATCCTTTGCTACTCTCCTAAAATTATTCACACTTCCCCATGATCCTTTCCCCTAAGAAGTTGGATATAGAAGAATCTGTATCCCTTTGGGATATTAGCCCATCACTCTGCGATCCTCCCCAGCACATGCTAATAAACGTGTATGCCTTTTCTTCTATCATTTACCTTTTGTCAGGTGATCTTCAGGGAGCTTTCAGAGGGCGAAGGTTTTATTCGAATGGATAATATCCCTTAACTCGTACATGATCTATTGGAATAAAAAATCTTTAGCCCCTAAACACAATGTCAAACTCCCACATAGTCAGTGCCATCTGGATAGGAATGAGATTCTGTACTTTGCTTCTAGAGGTTGAATTTTTTTTTTTTTTTTTGAGACAGAGTCTCACTCCGTTGCCTGGGCTGGAGTGCAGTGGCATGATCTTGGCTCACCGCAACCTCCACCTCCCAGGACCAAGTGATCCTCCCACCTCAGCCTCCTGAGTTGCTGGGGCCAGAGGTGCATGCCACCATGCCCAGCTAATTTTTGTATTTTTTGTAGAGATGGGGTTTTGTCATGTTGCCCAGCCTAGTCTCCAACTTCTGGCTTCAAGTGATTCGCCCACTTTGTCCTCCCAAAGTGCTGGAATGTTAGGTGTGAGCCACCACACCTGGTCTCAAAGTTTGAATCTTTCAGGCAAAGATAGAGAAACCCTGCACTTGAGAATCCTAAGCTTTAACTGAGAACCAGGGGCAGTAGTTTCAGCCCAGCCACTGAGGAAGTGTGGCAACAGACCCTCAGGCACACTACCTCTCAAAGGTGATCAGTTTCATCCTTCAGGAAGAATTGGTTAATCCTTTCCATGTAAATTACCATCACATTCACTCACCCTTAGCTGGGCAGTGTTCCTGGGATCTCTTCTTCCCACTTCAAGAAAACAATGGATCAAATCCCCAACCAACATTAATATTCTACAAATCTCTGCCAAAAATTTGATTAATTTCTACCACAAAGCTCCACAGACAAATAGTGCAGGAAGAATGCCTTGGAGGTTTGCAGCCACTTTAATGAAACCTCCCACTCTGAATCATGTCTTTTTGAATACACAAATAAGGCCATTGCACCGAATAGATGGCAGATTTCCTTTCTTGTGCAAAACCTTACACAGTAATTCTTGGCCGAAAGACCCAAAAAGAAAGAGTGAAAGGTGGCATCATTCAGGTCACGTCTGCAAAGCCAGCACTTGGTGATAAGTGAGCTCATTAATGCCATTATAAATATTCATTGTGTTTCTGGAAAATCCAATTTAGGAGAAATAAAAAAAAAAAGTTGCTAAATTTCTTGACTCGGTGGTTTCCCTTGCATCCGTGTGAAGAGACCACCAAACAGGCTTTGTGTGAGCAACAAGACTGTTTATTTCACCTGGGTGCAGGCAAGCTGAGTCCAAAAAGAGAGTCAGTGAAGGGTGATAGGGGTGGGGCCATTTTATAGGATTTGGGTAGGTAAAGAAAATTACAGTCAAAGGGGGTTGTTCTCTGGCGGGTAGGGGCGGGGGTCACTAGGTGCTCATTGGGGGAGCTTTTGAGCCAGGATGAGCCAGGAGAAGGAATTTCACAAGGTAATTTCATCAGTTAAGGCAGGAACAAGCCATTTTCACTTGTTTTATGGTGGAATGTCATCAGTTAAGGCAGGAACCGGCCATCTGGAGGTGTATGTGCAGGTCATAGGGGATATGATGGCTTAGCTTGGGCTCAGAGGCCTGACATTCCTGTCCTCTTATATTAATAAGAAAAATAAAATGAAATAGTGGTAAAGTGTTGGGTGGCGAAAATTTTGGGGGGTGGTATGGAGAGATAATGGGCAAAGTTCCTCAGGGCTGCCTCGAGCAGGATTGGGGTGGTGTGGGAACTTAGAGTGGGAGAGATTAAGCCGAAGGAAGATTTTGTGCTAAGGGGTGATATTGTGGGGTTGTTAAAAGAAGCATTTGTCATATAGAATGATTGGTGATGGCCTGGATGTGGTTTTGTATGAATTGAGAAACTAAATGGAAGACACAAGGTCCGAATTAAGAGAAGGAGAAAAACAGATATTAAATGACTAAGAATTGGGAGGACCCAGGACATTCAATTAGAGAGTGCTCAAGGGGGTTCAGCATAGCCCTGCCAGCAAAGATTATTTATTTACTTTAAGAGGGAGTTAAGAGTGGAGGTTTGGGGATAGCACCAGCAGATATCAGCTATGATGGCTTGGAGAAACAGTGTAAACTGGCAGTGTAAACAAGAGCAGGGCATTTATGAGTCGTTGAGAACGGTGAATAGGAGAATGACTAGACAGAAGATAGTAGGGATGACAAGTTTTCTGGGTCACAGTCCAAGTTGGTCCGGTGTCTGGAATGAGACTGGGGCCTAATAAAAATGAGCGTCCATACAGGAGCTCAAATGGGCTGTACCCTGTAGCATTCCGAGGACAGGCCCGAATTCTGAGAAGGGAAAGTGGTAAAAGTATTGCCCAGTCATTTTTAAGTTGGTGGCTGAGCTTGGTGAGGTGTATTTTTAAAAGACCATTAGTTCACTGAATACCAAGAGCCTGAGAAACTGCTTGGGTGATTTGATTAATAAAGGCCGGTCTGTTATCAGACTATATAGAGGTGGGAAGGCCAAACTGAGGAATTATTTCTGACAGAAGGGAAGAAATGACTTCGGTGGCCTTCTCAGACCCTATGGGAAAGGCCTCTACCCATCCAGTGAAAGTGTCTACCTAGACCAAGAGGTATTTTAGTTTCCTGACTCGAAGCATGTGAGTAAAGTCAATTTGCCAGTCCTGGGTGGGGGAAAATCCCCGAGCTTGATGTGTAGGGAAGGGAGGGGGCCTGAGAAATCCCTGAGGGGTAGTAGAATAGCAGATGGAACACTGAGAAGTGATCTCCTTGAGGATAGATTTCCACGACTGAAAGGAAATGAGAGGTTCTAAGAGGCGGGCTAGCAGCTTATAACCTACATGAAAGAGGTTATGAAATGACAACAGAATAGAATCGGCCTGTGAGGCTGGAAGGAGATATTTTCCTTGGGCCAAGAACCATTTACCTTGTGTGGGAAGAGATTGATAGGTGGAAGTTTCAGCAGGGGAGTAGGTGAGAGTAGGCAGATGAGAAGGAGAAAAACTGCTGTGAGGGATAGAAGTTGGAATGCTAGCTGCTTTTTTAGCTAACTTATCAGCATAAGCATTGTCCTGAGTGATGGGATCTGATGCCTTTTGATGGCCTTTGCAGTGAGTGACTCCAGCTTCCTTTGGAAGTAAAGTGGCTTTGAGAAGCATTTTTATTAAAGAGGCATTAATGATGGAGGACCCTTGCGTAGTGAGGAAACCTCTTTTTGCCTATATAACAGCATGCTGGTGCAGGATATGGAAGGCATATTTAGCGTCAGTATAAATATTGACGTGCAGTCCTTTTGCAAGAGTGAGGGCTCGAGTTAAGGCAATGAGTTTGGCTTCCTGAGAGGTAGTGAAGGGGGGCAAGAAAGTATATGCATCAGGTGTGAGGAATAAAATATATTTTGGAAGTTATGAGAACTGTAGAGCATGAGTTGAGCATAGTTTGTGATTTTGAGGGCCTCTAAAAAGTATTAAGGCAGTAGGAGCCACTGCACGCAGACAGGAAGGCTAGGCTAAAACAGTAACGTCAAGTTGTTTGAACAGAAAGGCTACACGGCACAGTCCCAGCTCTCGTGTAAGAATTCTGACCACATGGTGGAGCCAAGATGGCTGAATAGGAACAGCTCCAGTCTACAGCTCCCAGCGTGAGCGACGCAGAAGATGGGTGATTTCTGCATTTCCGACTGAGGTACCGGGTTCATCTCACTGGGGAGTGCCAGACAGTGGGTGCAGGACAGTGGGTGCAGCACACCGTGCATAAGCCAAAGCAGGGCAAGGCATCGCCTCACCCGGGAACCACGAGGGGTCAGGGAAATCCCTTTCCTAGTCAAAGAAAGGGGTGACAGACGGCATCTGGAAAATCGGGCCACTCCCACCCTAATGCTGCACACTTCCAACAGGCTTAACAAATGGCACACCAGGAGATTATATCCTGCACCTGGCTTGGAGGGTCCTACGCCAACGGAGCCTCGCTCATTGCTAGCACAGCAGTCTGAGATCAAACTGCAAGGCAGCAGCAAGGCTGGGAGGGGCGCCCACCATTGCCCAGGTTTGAGCAGGTAAACAAAGCAGCCGGGAAGCTGGAACTGGGTGGAGCCCACCACAGCTCAAGGAGGCCTGCCTGCCTCTGTAGGCTCCACCTCTAGGGGTAGGGCACAGACAAACAAAAGACAGCAATAACCTCTGCAGACTTAAATGTCCCTGTCTGACAGCTTTGAAGAGAGCAGTGGTTCTCCCAGCACACAGCTTGAGATCTGAGAACGGACACACTGCCTCCTCAAGTGGTTCCCTAACCCTCGAGTAGCCTAACTGGGAGGCACCCCCCAGTAGGGGCAAACTGACACCTCACACAGCTGGGTACTCATCTGAGACAAAACTTCTAGAGGAATGATCAGGCAGCAGCATTTGTGGTTCACCAATATCCGCTGTTCTGCAGCCACTGCTGCTGATACCCAGGCAAACACGGTCTGGAGTGGACCTCCAGTAAACTCCAACAGACCTGCAGCTGAGGGTCCTGACTGTTAGAAGGAAAACTAACAAACAGAAAGGACACCCACCTCAAAAACCCATCTGTAGGTCACCATCATCAAAGACCAAATGTAGATAAAACCACAAAGATGGGGGAAAAACCAGAGCAGAAAAACCGGAAACTCTAAAAATCAGAGTGCCTCTCCTCCTCCAAAGGAACACAGCTCCTCACCAGCAATGGAACAAAGCTGGATGGAAAACTACTTTGACGAGTTGAGAGAAGAAGGCTTCAGAAGATCAAACTACTCTGAGCTAAAGGAGGAAGTTTGAATCAATGGCAAAGAAGTTAAAAACTTTTTAAAAAAATTAGATGAATGGATAACTAGAATAACTAATGCAGAGAAGTCCTTAAAGAACCTGATGGAGCTGAAAAGCACGGCACGAGAACTATGTGACAAATGCACAAGCCTCAGTAACCGATGCAATCAACTGGAAGAAAGGGTATCAGCGATGGAAGATGAAATGAATGAAATGAAGCATGAAGAGAAGTTTAGAGAAAAAAGAATAAAAAGAAATGAACAAAGCCTCCCAGAAATATGGGACTATGTGAAAAGACCAAATCAACGTCTAATTGGTGTACCTGAAAGTGACAGGGAGAATGGAACCAAGTTGGAAAACACTCTGCAGGATATTATCCAGGAGAACTTCCCCAGTCTAGCAAGGCAGGCCAACATTCAAATTCAGGAAATACAGAGAACGCCATAAAGATACTCCTCGAGAAGAGCAACTCCAAGACACATAATTGTCAGATTCACCAAAGTTGAAATGAAGGAGAAAATGTTAAGGGCAGCCAGAGAGAAAGGTCGGGTTACCCACAAAGGGAAGCCCATCAGACTAACAGCTGATCTCTTGGCAGAAACTCTGTAAGCCAGAAGAGAGTGGGGGCCAATATTCAACATTCTTAAAGAAAAGAATTTTCAACCCAGAATTTCATATCCAGCCAAACTAAGTTTCATAAGTGAAGGAGAAATAAAATACTTTACAGACAAGCAAATGCTGAGAGATTTTGTCACCACAAGTCCTGCCCTAAAAGAGCTCCTGAAGGAAGCACTAAACATGGAAAGGAAAAACCAGTACCAGCCACCGCAAAAACATGCCAAATTGTAAAGACCATCAAGGCTAGGAAGAAACTGCATCAACTAATGAGCAAAATAACCAGCTAACATCATAATGACAGGATCAAATTCACACATAACAATATTAACCTTAAATGTAAATGGGCTAAATGCTCCAATTAAAAGGCACAGACTGGCAAATGGTATAAAGAGTCAAGACCCATCAGTGTGCTGTATTCAGGAAACCCATCTCACGTGCAGAGACACACATAGGCTCAAAATAAAGGGATGGAGGAAGATCTACCAAACAAATGGAAAACAAAAAAAGGCAGGGGTGGCAATCTTAGTCTCCGATAAAACAGACTTTAAACCAACAAACATCAAAAGAGACAAAGAAGGCCATTACATAATGATAAAGGGATCAATTCAACAAGAAGAACTAACCCCAATACAGGAGCACCCAGATTCATAAAGCAAGCCCTTAGTGACCTACAAACAGACTTAGATTCCCACACAATAATAATAGGAGACTTTAACACCCTACTATCAACATTAGACAAATCAACGAGACAGAACGTTAACAAGGATATCCAGGAATTGAACTCAGCTCTGCACCAAGTGGACCTAATAGACATCTACAGAACTCTCCACCCCAAATCAATAGAATATACACTCTTTTCAGCACCACACCACACCTATTCCAAAATTGACCACATAGTTGGAAGTAAAGCACTCCTCAGCAAATGTAAAAGAAAAGAAATTATAACAAATTGTCTCTCAGACCACAGTGCAATCAAACTAGAATTCAGGGTTAAGAAACTCAATCAAAACCGCTCAACTACATGGAAACTGAACAACCTTCTCCTGAATGACTACTGGGTACATAACGAAATGGAGGCAGAAATAAAGATGTTCTTTGAAACCAACAAGAACAAAGACACAACATACCAGAATCTCTGGGACACGTTCAAAGCAGTGTGTAGAGGGAAATTTATAGCAGTAAATGCCCACAAGAGAAAGCAGGAAAGATCTAAAATTGACACCCTAACATCACAATTAAAAGAACTAGAGAAGCAAGAGCAAACACATTCAAAAGCTAGCCGAAGGCAAGAAATAAGAAAGATCAGAGCAGAACTGAAGGAAATAGAGACACAAAAAACCCTTTAAAAAAATCAATGAATCCAGGAGCTGGTTTTTTGAAAAGATCAACAAAATTGATAGACCGCTAGCAAGACTAGTAAAGAAGAAAAGAGAGAAGAATCAAATAGACGTAATAAAAAATGACAAAGGGGATATCACCACCAATCCCACAGAAATACAAACTACCATCAGAGAATACTATAAACACCTCTACGCAAATAAACTAGAAAATCTAGAAGAAATGGATAAATTCCTTGACACATGCATTCTCCCAAGACTAAACTAGGAAGAAGTTGAATCTCTGAATAGACCAATAACAGGCTCTGAAATTGAGGCAATAATTAATAGCTTACCAACCAAAAAAAGTCCAGGACCAGATGGATTCACAGCCGAATTCTACCAGAGGTACAAGGAGGAGCTGGTACCATTCCTTCTGAAACTATTCCAATCAATAGAAAAAGAGGGAATCCTCCCTAACTCATTTTAAGAGGCCAGCATCATCCTGATACCAAAGCCTGGCAGAGACACAACCAAAAAAGAGAATTTTAGACCAATATCCTTGATGAACATTGATGCGAAAATCCTCAATAAAATACTGGCAAACCGAATCCAGCAACACATCAAAAAGCTTATCCACCATGATCAAGTGGGCTTCATCCCTGGGATGCAAGCCTGGTTCAACATACGAAAATCAATAAACGTAATCCAGCATATAAACAGAACCAAAGACAAAAACCACATGATTATCTCAATAGATGCAGAAAAGGCCTTTGACAAAATTCAACAACCCTTCATGCTAAAAACTCTCAATAAATTACGTATTGATGGGACGTATCTCAAAATAATAAGAGCTATCTATGACAAACCCACAGCCAATATCATACTGAATGGACAAAAACTGGAAGCATTCCCTTTGAAAACTGGCACAAGACAGGGATGCCCTCTCTCACCACTCCTATTCAACATAGTGCTGGAAGTTCTGGTCAGGGCAATCAGGCAGGAGAAGGAAACAAAGGGCATTCAATTAGGAAAAGAGGAAGTCAAATTGTCCCTATTTGCAGATGACATGATTGTATATCTAGAAAACCCCATTGTCTCAGCCCAAAATCTCCTTAAGCTGATAAGCAACTTCAGCAAAGTCTCAGGATACAAAATCAATGTGCAAAAATCATAAGCATTCTTATACACCAATAACAGACAAACAGAGAGCCAAATCATGAGTGAACTCCCATTCACAATTGCTTCAAAGAGAATAAAATACCAAGGAATCCAACTTACAAGGGATGTGAAGGACCTCTTCAAGGACAACTACAAACCACTGCTCAGTGAAATAAAAGAGGATACAAACAAATGGAAGAACATTCCATGATCATGGGTAGGAAGAATCAATATCATGGAAATGGCCATACTGCCCAAGGTAATTTATAGATTCAATGCCATCCCCATCAAGCTACCAATGACTTTCTTCACAGAATTGGAAAAAACTACTTTAAAGTTCATATGGAACCAAAAAAGAGCCTGCATTGCCAAGTCTATCCTAAGTCAAAAGAACAAAGCTGGAGGCATCACACTACCTGACTTCAAACTATACTACAAGGCTACAGTAACCAAAACAGCATGGTACTGGTACCAAAACAGAGATATAGACCAATGGAACAGAACAGAGCTCTCAGAAATAACACCATGTATCTACAACTATCTGATCTTTGACAAACCTGACAAAAACAAGCAATGAGGAAAGGATTCCCTATTTAATAAATGGTGCTGGGAAAACTGGCTAGCCATATGTAGAAAGCTGAAACTGGATCCCTTTTTTACACCTTATACAAAAATTAATTCAAGATGGATTAAAGACTTACATGTTAGACCTAAAACCATAAAAACCCTAGAAGAAAACCTAGGCAATACCATTCAGGACACAGGCATGGGCAAGGACTTCGTGTCTAAAACACCAAAAGCAATGGCAACAAAAGCCAAAATTGACAAATGGGATCTAATTAAACTAAAGAGCTTCTGCACAGCAAAATAAACCACCATCAGAGTGAAAAGGCAACCTACAGAATGGGAGAAAATTTTTGCAACCTACTCATCTGAAAAAGGGCTAATATCCAGAATCTACAATGAACTCAAACAAATTTACAAGAAAAAAATAAACAACCCATCAAAAAGTGGGCGAAAGATATGAGCAGACACTTCTCAAAAGAAGACATTTATGCAGCCAAAAAACACATGAAAAAATGCTCACCATCACTGGCCATCAGAGAAATGCAAATCAAAACCACAATGAGTTAGCATCTCACACCAGTTAGAATGGCGATCATTAAAAAGTCAGGAAACAACAGGTGCTGGAGATGATGTGGAGAAATAGGAACAATTTTACAGTGTTGGTGGGACTGTAAACTAGTTCAACCATTGTGGAAGTCAGTGTGGTGATTCCTCAGGGATCTAGAACTAGAAATAGCATTTGACCCAGCCATCCCATTACTGGGTATATACCCAAAGGATTATAAATCATGCTGCTATAAAGACACATGCACATGTATGTTTATTGCGGCACTATTCACAATAGCAAAGACTTGGATCCAACCCAAATGTCCAACAATGATAGACTGGATTAAGAAAATGTGGCACATATACACCGTGGAATACTATGCAGCCATAAAAAAGGATGAGTTCATATCCTTTGTAGGGACATGGATGAAGCTGGAAACTATCATTCTCAGCAAACTATCGCAAGGACAAAAAACCAAACACCGCATATTCTCACACACAGGTAGGAATTGAACAATGAACACATGGACACAGGAAGGGGAACATCACACACCGGGGACTGTTGTGGGGAGGGGGGAGGGATAGCATTAGAAGATATACCTAATGCTAAATGACAAATTAATGGGTGCAGCACACCAACATGGCACATGTATACATATGTAACAAACCTGCACACTGTGTGCATGTACCCTAAAACTTAAAGTATAAAAAAAAAAAAAAAAAAGAATTCTGACCACACTAACCATGCCTAGGAAGGAAAGGAGTTGTTGTTTTGTAGAAGGGATTGGGATTTGGGAGATTAGTGGACACGATCAGCAGGGAGAGCACGTGTGTTTTCATGAGAATTATGCTGAGATAGGTAACAGAGGAGGAAGAAATTTGGGCTTGACTGAAGTAATGGGGGCTGTCTGTGACGCCTTGCAGCAGTACAGCCCAGGTAATTTGCTGAGCCTGATGGGTGTCAGGGTCAGTCCAAGTGAAAGCAAAGAGAGGCTGGGATGAAGGGTGCGAAGGAATACTAAAGAAAGCATATTTGAGATCCAGAACAGAATAATGGGTTGTGGAGGGAGGTATTAAGGATAGAAGAGTATATGGGTTTGGCACCATGGGGTGGAT